>NW_027466058.1:3065000-3507500 GCF_046127955.1 Nelusetta ayraudi | reverse complement strand
GAGCTCAGTTTCCAATGTTTAGACTGCATCAAGTCATAGGTGACCTGAATCCAAAACCGGCAGCCACTTGTGAGCATGGTCTGCCTTTTCATCACATTCCGGACATAACCTGGAAAAAATTGGTTACTCACTGTGTTTAACTGTGTGGGCCTCTGCAGAGACAGCAGCTGGTTGTGCATCGGAAGCTTTGACGGCCTGTATGTTGTGGATCTGGCAACCTCAGAACTTAGACGAGTACTGCATTTTAAAAGTAAGTTGATGGAAGTAAGTGTAATGTTTGGACATTTAACATCTTCAAAAATCACTGTCTGAAAAAAAAGAAATGCATGTAATTCCCCCTACCAGTGCTTTTCTGAAGTTTTGTAGAACAATCTCAAATTACATGACTTGCACATTAGAACGCATGCGAGGCAAATAGCAACTAAGATTTAATTGCAGAGGGAACAGAATCAAACTCACAATTCAAGTACATTGAGCTTGTTTAATTACTGTGTTTTTTTACAAAGGTTATAGTAAAGGTGAGGTTATGCTGATCCAGCCTCTAAAAATATTTAACATCAGTGTTAAAATGATGTCTTGTAACGGAACCAAGGAACAAATTTGAAAACCGCTGATATAAAATATAATTTGTACTCTACTCAAGTGTGCGAAACTGATTACCTTGCAAAACGTTTCCTCCAGATGACCCAGACCTGAGCATTGCAATGGCTGGGTCATGGTCCATCGCTCCAGGACGGGATGGCACTGTGAGTAGTTCATGCTGTCATTTTATGTAAAGGCGAAAAGCACGTCACTGTGTATTTTTACATGTGTTGCTTTATCGTACTTTGAGGAAAGTGAGTTTTTCCTGTTACTGCAGTTAAAAATGAGGGACGTAACATCTTGACATTATGCTTCTACTTTCCTCGTGATACAAATGCCACATTGATGTACACTATATATCATATGAATGCATTTTATGTGATTCCTTTATATGACAGCTCTTCCCTCCATCTGTTCCCCCTTCCTCCTGCAGTTGATGTTTATGGTGAGCTCTTTGTTAACTCCATACGTGGCTCTGTTGGAGTGCAGCGCTCGTGACCTGGAAAGCGTTTGGACCCGTGATGAAAGTCTGTCCGTGTTTCCGAGGTAAACACGGAATAAAAGATAAACATTTGGTGCTAAAATCCACCGGCACCCTGGAGAGAAAAAAATGATCCTCTCCAATGGAAGAATCCTGTTTATACTTGTATATACTCTGCAAGACATTGTTCGATGATGACCTGAGAGAACAATCAATACAAGAATAGCAGAGTATAATAATCAAACATCTGTGAAAGACTCCTGTAAGAAAAAAACAACTGTTTTTCTGTTAGCAATAATATAATTTATAATAACGTTTAGCCACATGCCACGCTCACTAAGTAATTGGAGGATATGATATGCTTTCGAATTTTAATGAGGCCGTCAGGTAATGACTGTTCATAGTGTGCAGAGATGTCCAATTAGGTTGGTGCGATACAAACCAATAAATACTTTCAATTAAAAAACAATAAAAATTTTGGTTTTCTACTCAAGCAAATTAGCAGTTTACAAATCGGTGCATAATCACGCTAGCTTGTTAAAATGGGGGGGGGGGGGGGGGAGGGGGTTGCACATGTTGCTCTCTTAGATTCTTTGTGAATCACAGTGGAAAAGCACATAGAGTATAGAAGGTATGAGTTGCACATGGCATATTTTTACAATGCAGCTGCAGTTTTTAATAAGTCATTAATACAGACCCAGTACCAAGAACGGCAAGGCAGTGATTATTTTCCTTGTATTTTTTTTCCTTTCAGTTCCTCTCCACTGGCCCAGTCTGTTCTGAGTGCTGAGTTTAAGAAGAAGACGCCGAGCCATCCTAAAAAGAAAGGTCAGCCTCTCTGTGGTCATCTGAATGTTTAACTTCCACTTCAAATGCGCAACTCATTTTATCGCTCACTCACTATCTGGCCCATCGGCTGCTTTGCTTGGATGCAGACCCTATCTCTTAAGATGAATTTTACAGCAGGGTTTTTAGATGGATTGAATCTTGCAAGGTCTCTGCGAACCTTATCATCGTCTCGTAGCAAGGAGGTCCACATAAATACAGAGGATGGAAAATCCTTTACGGGTTTACATCGTCTTCCGTCTGCAATTCAAATTATACAACTATACCTACAGCACAATCTCACTAATAAATGCACACTGCTCCAATTAATTAGCCCACTTTCCAACGCAACGCTAAGGTTTGTTGCCAAGACTTGGCAGCCTGACGGCATCCTGCTGGAGACCAACAGAGCAGAATGCTGCGGTTTACGTGGCACTCATACGAAAAGAGTCAGCGCTGAGAAAGCCATCCTAGCCACAGCTGGAGTCCAGGGAGGTCCAGCGCTGCCAGACAATGTAGGAGCATGTCGACGCGCTGCGTGACTGCAGCGTCAGACCGAAATACCGCAAACATTTACAAACTGTGAAACCCACCGTGTTGCCTCCCAGGCATTTCTGCACTGCCTCTGGAAAATCCAATGCCTGATTGGGATGGGAGTTGTTTTTTTTTCTCTTTCTTTTAGGAGCTGTGTTGCATATAAGCTATCTGCCAGTGTGGCAAACGGAGGAGGAAGAAAAGTCTTTGAGGAATAAGGCCTGTTGAGCTCGTTCAGATTATGCTTGTCTGTATTTGAATTAGGTCAATTAGATCTGGATTGCAATGGTCTGGATAAATTGTCTTTAATATTTGAAAATCAGAAAAATAAAATAGGCATACTAAGTGATCCTACTAACTTACTGTGAATGTACTGCACAAAAGTGTACTGTGATGGAATATCCTAATGGGAGTTCACAGTTCAGACAGGAGCTAATGTTGGATAAAGGGAGGACTCTGGGGAAAAAAAACTGGAAGGTGATTGGATAAATACACTGTCTGCAACATCTAAAACCACTTTTCTCAAATTTCTTCTCGATCAAATAGGAAACTTGTAACTGGGACCAACTGGTGGCCTATAAATTTCCCAATCTAAATAAGTGCAAGTACATAATTATTTAAAGGTTTTCCAGCTTTTCAGCTAACAGTAATATTTCAGTAAACTTAAATTTTTACCGTTTAATTTGATCGTCTGAGCTGCACACTGAACACTCCACTTTGTTCCTGTCCAGTTTTCACACAATGTAATTTCCATTGCTGTCACTAGCCTAAACTTAGTTTCATGCTTATACCTCTCAGTCTTAGATTAATGTTCCTTGGATCACTATTTTCTTATTTTCTGTTTTCTCTCCTCGCTCCTACTGTGTGCCCCAGTTTCACAGTCAGTAAAGGTAATAAATCAAAGCAGTGAGTCTGGTTCCAGTCAAAATGATATCCTATGGACAACTATAAAGCAGCTATGGTTTATGCTTTTTGAATTATTTTGAATTTTTACTGGGCCACAGTCAACGTCTAACCCGGGGGGAGGTCTGAGCTTTGCCATCTCTTGTTGTCCAGCTGGGAGCAAGCGTTAGCGGTTTGTCTTAAGTATGAGCTCCTGGGATCGCTGCTGCCAAGTCTCTTCTAATGCCGGAAAACCAAACTGCAAAACCAATCATTGCCACTTCTTTAAATCCCAGAAGCCATGAAGTGGCGTGTATTTTTCATCTCGTAAAATCCTCCATACATCCAGGCCCCAGCCGGGGATTTTATTATTTTTTTTCTTAACTTGCTTTCATTCTCGTGTACATTCTAGGACAGCCACAAGCTGAAAACAAAGCACATATCCTCTTGAAATACTGCTCAAAGTCATTTCCAGCATGCTTTTAGAAATCAGAAAAAACTGAACCAAATAAATGATCTTGAAATGGTGATCAAGGCAAAAAAGGTTTGGACCATTATTGTCTTTTTGATGACATTATGTAAAATCTAGCATAAATACAAGGCAAGATGTGTGTTTAATCAATACTTGTTTAAATATGATACCAGTTGGTTGGCATGTAAGCTTTGAGAATCTTCAAACACACCCACTTACACTTTATCAACAAACAAGAAACAAATATTTATTGTCTCAAGAATATAAAAAAAAAAAAACGTCTGTTAGCGTGTGGAAACTTTCCATGAATTACAATTCATTTTTATTCTCAAACATGCTCGTTAAAACTCCCAAGAAAGACAAACTGAAGCGCATCAGCTTTCACAATCGCCGCCAGATTCTCTGGGCCTGAACAAATCTGACCTGAACTGACGCAAATATAAGTGGAAAAGAATGCTGCGGTGCGCCGACACCAAAGTTATGATTGACTTTGGAACTTGTGCATCTTGTCTATAAAGAGGAAAAGAACCTCCACTGTTGCCGTCCCAAAGTCCCTGCGAGCATCCGCGATGGGCTGGCATGGACGCTCGCACATCTGTGAGGGAGCCATTAATTCTGACAAAGGTACACAGAGGAGTGACGCACACTGCCATCCAGGGATGTCCCTGCTTATTCCAGTCACATGATGCCAAGCCGCATTCAACAGTAAGACATTGTTGCATTGGGGTGGCTTGTCTGCAGCACAGAGAGCCTCAGAAAAAAGAAAAATACATTAAAGGTATGGAAACAAATCCATCCAGACCTAGTTTGATATTCATTATGTGCATAGTAACTGTTGCAGTCCATTTGCATTGACAGTTTACACGAACGCAACTACAAAATAATCATTTTGTGCACCCAAAAGAAGTGTTTTAGAAAGATGGAGCTTCAGTTTTGTTTATGTTCTGGCCTGCGTCGAATGCAGAAAATTGTTTCATGCTGTTCTTCAACATTCCCTTTTTTCATTCCCATTTTCCCAAATGGTATTGAAAATTTAATCCATGCTTGGGGGTGGGGTCGTAGTGTGAATGCAGATGTCTTGATACACTTTTAAAAGTAGATATATGCAAATGGTCAGAAAAACAGATTGTAGGAAACAAATGAAGAACTTGGCATCAAGACCTTGATTGAAAATACAAGCGGAGGCAATATTTCGATAAGCGAGACTATCATAAAAAAAAAGAAGGTGACTGGTTGAACCTTTTGTTTGTCACATGGGCCAATGAGATTTCTTCACTCTCACTGAAGCAACTTTGGAAATCTTTCTAAGGCCAGTCAGGTGAAGAGCAAAACCATCTCTATGATGACAAAAGCTTTTAGTTTGTCCTCCTTCAGGGAAATCAATCAATCAGCCCATATTGGAATCGGCTGAACAGCAATCAAATCGCACTCATATGAATTTACTGGATTTCAAACTTGATATGCAGGCATCCCTTCAGAGCTGCAGGGTTCCGTTTTAGCAGGAGTACTGCTGTGAATTTTTTATTTTTTTTTTACCCTTAAATGATTCAACTTGACGATTGGTCTGAAACGTAAACGTTGTGTCAGCTAGCGTGTGGGCTCAAGTCAGCGCAAATATGTGAATTTCACTGCCCCATTAAACTCAACAACCATTATACATCAGCAGGGGAGGTAAGAGGGCTATTAGACAATTCTGAGTGAAAGTGTCGCCAAGAAGTTACATTAATGGTGTTAGATCCTCTTTTCTTTTGCAAACAATCAGCACATGGACGAGCAAGGCACCACATCAGTCACAATCAGCCGGAGAAATGGAATTTGAAAAGTATTTGTGTGAGAGCTACAGTCTATGCAAAATCAAGATTTTTGAGATTTAAAACAAATTTTTGCCATGTTCAGAATTGACGGCGTCATGAAGTAGAAAGCGATACTCTGAGGGCTGCTGTGGACGTACCTGCACTGGTTTGTTTTGGTCCACGTGCAGTGCACAACTGCAGTGAACTGTGGAGAAACAATTTTGTATACTACTCATTTAAACCCTCAGCTGCTGCTAAGAGATAAAGGACCATATTCTGCAGTTTTTCCTGTATTTGACAGATATATGTTGGAGTACTCCCGGGTGTTTTTAAATGGTTGTGGAAAATGTGAGCTCATTGTGATGTAATAAGTGTTGACAGTGAAGTGGGAGCGGAGTCATCTATCTCGGAGTTTGTGGCATGTGTATGAAATTAAAGTTCACAGTATTGAGCACTTTTTCCCAATGATGCATCAACTTTTTCCCAGTATAATTAGAATTCATTGCAGTATAATTCTATAATGCTCTTCTCCTTATGAAAGACAACCATTTAATTTAAATGGAACACATATTCTCCATGTCAGTAAAGATTCTTGGTTTTCGGGCTGTCTAATGTCTCATTTTTATTCCACAAAGGTGGACTAAAGGAGCAGCCCCTAGTTTTCCACTCCAAAGTGAAATCATCTGGATATACTAGTGCGCCAAGGTAAGATGGGGAAATACTTTTTCCCAGAGTATTTTTCTGATAAAAATCTAATGAATTCTATATACAAAAATAGATGTTTTGTTCTTTTGTGTTGGATTTCTTTCATTTGCTTCCTTGGTAAATGAGCTGTGCTATCCAATAACAATATTTCTGAAATGATTTCACTCCAATTGGGGAAAAAGAGAAGCAAAACCGAAGCTTTTCAATGTTTTGCCGGCTTTCAGAATGCACAACAGTGCATCAAATTTCCAATGTTGTGACAGTTTTCTCCATTTTAAGAACATTAAAGCCGAACTTGGTTCTCATGCTGTGTTCTGCCAGAAACCAATCAGACATCCTTTGATTATTTTTTTTTACTGTGTGTGTATTTTTTAGAAGACAAATGTTCTCACCTGAGCTTCAAAACAAAAAGAATCATTTTTCCAAAGATGCAACCAAAAATATGAAGTGAGTATCGAGAACAGTTAGTGTGCCCATAATTTACAAATGTTATAAAGGTTTTCAGATGCTCATATTAATTGATGTATTCATTTATCATTCAGAGGTTTACTGCACAGAGCTTATCCGGCAGACAGTGCAGCACCCACTCACCCACACATTCATCTAAGCACTGGCAGCAAACCAGTCTACTGCCAGCAGTACTCAGGTGGGACGGTGCCGCTGCTGTAATATCAAAAACATGATGTGACAGCACAATGCAAATCTTTTTTGGCTAATAATATATACACTGCTAACCGAAGAATGCTAACAAAAGTCTGTTTCCCTGCTCTCTCAGGTGATGGAAAACAAATCCTGTGTGGTCTTGGCGACAACTCGGTGCTATTGTACAGATCCTCTCTTACTGGAAGTCCAACTGTGTACACAGGTGCAAAGGGGACACAGACACAGCAAAAACACATAGTTTGATGTTTGAAATGGTTCAAGGATAACATTATTAGTGAAAAGATTTCCCTCAGTATTTTCTATTTATTTATTTATTTATTTTTACATTTGTTGCCCATTTGACCCTTGGCTGTACACGAAAGACTTCAGTAAAATCCAAATATTCTCTTGGTCAGCCATCAAATCTTTCAAATCTGGACAAGTCCTGTTTTAAGCAGGAGCGTTCATCCATTGAACTCCCAAGAAAGAATTTAACACGTGCCATCCTTGTTTGAGCCACATTATAAAACACCAAGGTGATGGCAGAAAGAAAGAAAAGATTAAAAGGCCTCGTTATCTCTTGACTCCTGCTATGCTTTAGCTATGTTCTCCCACTGCTAAACAATCCTGAGTCCAGAAAATGGATGAACGGAAAGAGACTCTTTCTGATAAAGAGCAGTACATTTAATCTAGGGCCACTATCTCCCGTTAGCGTGGAAAGAATTTTTTCCAAGAAATCTATTTGTGGCTCGGTGCAAGTGAAAATAGCCTCCATTAGGGGGCGACAGAGCTAAGACAACGAAAAGTGACCGGTTGGTCACTTGGGGTCTCACTCCGCTGAAGCGTCTCAGCAGCTACTTGGAGGGGAAAAATAAATAAATCTCAGGGTAAAATTGCATGTCGCTTTGAAACTTTTGTCGCACTGCAGGGCACGACAAGCCGGTAAGCAGCGTGAGCTGGAGCCTCAACAGGCAGTGTTGGCTGAGCGCATCGGAGGATCGCTGTCTCCGAATCTGGAGCCACGGCAGCGGCGAGCCTGCCATCACTGTGGTAAATTCCCCGCGCAGTGTTTCACTCCCGTCTCCTTGACCGTCACCGCTGGAAACAGTGAGAGCCCGCGTCCTCACTCACTCCTGTTGCGCTCCCAAACGACTCACCCCGGTGCACTTTAAACAGCGAAACTGAGCATCAGCCAGAGTGACCTCATGCTGCAAAAATGTCCTCGCTCCAAAAAAAAAAAAAAAAAAAAAAAAGCCACCGACGACTGCGTTCGAAATAACGCTGAAAACACGACGTAGACTCACGTTGCTTACAGTATTGTCCACAAAGACGGAAGGACTTTTAACTGCAAGTGGTAAAGGAGCCGACACACTTTATGGGCAATAAAACTGTTGTGACTGCATCCGCAATGTTTTTTTGCACATGTTCTTAATTGGTCTGGTGGATATACATTTGAGTTGTCACATACATTTTAAGTGTCACTAAACTCTCCTTTACTTCTTGTGTGTGCAAAAATACTGGAACAAAGGCGAAATTGGTCCTTTGGGTGTCACAAATGGTGCAACATGTCCTCAGAATTTACTAGGTCTAAAAAAAATTTTTTTTTGAGAAATAATAACAATAGTGCGGGCCTGCTCCACTGAGGCAATTTTTATATTTTCCCATTTAGTGCGTCTCTGTGGACAGACAAGTATAGATATGTATCTTAGATTTTATTTTCATCAAGTCATTTTTTTCATTTGTCTGACGTTTATTTGAAATTGTTATGAAAACCTCTTTTCTTTGTTCATTAGGGTGGCAACACATTCTCCAAACCTATCAGACATGCACAATTTTACTACCTTGACAAGTTTGTACTTCTGGCATCTGGACCATCCTTTTACATGTACCTGTACAACGTGGACACCACACGTGATGACGTCAAAAGGTGAATGCAAGCAATTATCCAATAATATAATGCTACATTTTGGTTGCGATCATCACTCTCCATTTTTTTTAATGTTGTGTCATTTTTTTATATTATTATGTTAAACTCATTGGTTGTCAAAGAGTAACATGCATTTTTATCAGCAACAAATGTAGTTTAAGCTATTACATCGCAACCTGGACATCTAAAGGGTCACAGTTTATTGTGAAGGTCTGAGGAATCACAGTACAAAAGACTCCATAAGTGCCTTTAGCTTGTTGTGTTGCCTCAACAGTCATTTCTTTTTGAGTTTCTTTCTTCCTCCCCAATCAATGTAAACAATTTTAGTGATTTTCCATGACCCTGCTCCCTCAGCCAGGTAATCCCAGCCTCGCATGGAGAATGAGGTGTTTGCAAAGCGTTGCCGTTAACATTTCAATCATGTATGATGCTCCGGCGGTTTCAGCATTCTTCCCTCTCCCACAGATATCAACAACGAAGTGTCGTCAAATTAGCAGGATCCTTCACGACCACATCTGCAACAGACATCACCGCCGTGTCCGCAATCAATGATTTCTTCTCCCGTATCCTTTTTTAATGTTATTACTGGCTCCACGGCAGGAAGTTTTAGACTTTGGGCTGCACACCAATGGCAACATGAAACGTACGCCTAAAGTAGTTCCACTCAGAGCATCCCCATGGAAAGCTTCCATGTCAACCACAGCAATCAGCCTTCGCATGTTGCCCCACAGGCCTCCACCGCTGACTTTACCTGTTAATCATTTAGGTGTCCTTTTTCAGGAATGTCTGCATCGCAACCCCTTGTTGGGATTTATAGTGCATTTAGCCTCCAATAAATCTGCAGAACCGAGCTGCACTGGGATAAGTAAGATCCTGTCAGCAGTTATCTAACGCTAATGGCTGTGGCAAAGGGCAGATATTCGGGAATTCCAAAAGATTATATAAAGGTCTCAGTCAGAATTTGGAAATTGATAGAAGGAAAGGAAAGGACAGGACAATTTCTGACTCGGTTAGGTTTATAAAAGAGTGCCTGTTCTTACCAAGAATAAGCTCTCTTGGCTTCTCCTGTAAAGCCTCAGTGGTAAGCACGGTTCTTCCATGCAACAAACAGAATGCATTTTGTTTGCAGCTCACTGACAACAAACCAAACACTGAAACTTTCTGGAGGAAACAAAGAATAGTGCATTGTTTTTCAGCCTTAGCGCCAAGTGTCCATCCAGATAAACTGAGCTAAGCTGAAAAGATCTACCAGAAATCTACAGACTGTCTCCTGACATAGACAAGTACCTCATGTAACATCGCTTCAAAACATACCAGATAATACCCCCTTTCAGAATGAATTTACCAGTTAAATCTTCGTAGATTATCACAATAATTATTTACCAGACATCTTAGGCCAGTTGCCTCTCGGCTTTCGCTTGGAAAAACAATGAATTGCCACGTGTTTCCATAACTGCTGTCTCAGACATAGTTCTGGTGTGCGGTTCCGATCGCTCCATTCAAGTATTCGACGTGAATAAGGGTTCTGTTGCCTCAGCGGTGCCTGATGCCCACAGTCGAGCCGTTCACTGCATCATGCAGAACAATGTAAGGCTATACTTAGACACTTTTGGGATTTCCCAAGTGTAGCTTCAGCGAATTTACAGAAAATCAATTTTGTGTTTCAAGAGCGTGTGACTGCATCTGACAAAACACGCCAATGGTTTGTTTTTGAATTGTTAGAAAGGAAAAATTAACAGAACTAAATCCCTTTAGTTGTCTTGGATGTGCGACAAAGAAGTGCACACAGCACTCCTCTACCAATTGAAAGAGTACTTTCGAGACTTGATGATTCGTACCGTAATGCAATATATCATAATATAAGGGAGGTGTCTCAAAACGTCATACGCAATAGAATTAATGAAGTCGATATTAAAAACCTGCACGTTACAATATTGAAAAAAAATGAAATGATAACATGAACCTTCAAGACGTAAAGCCTGAGGAACTTCCTCACTGTAACTTTCCAGCTTCTCTGACAGTTCGTTACAGTTGAGAGCAGACAGGCCTCGCGACGACGTCCTGCTCGCAACGCAAAGATTATGCTCCATTTCGTGTCGGTCGAAGGGGGTGAGAACCGTCACCCACCTATTTGGCAGACGCGCTCCTGTTGCATAAGGCGCGTACATTGCACAAGTTGCATAAGGCGCAGTTAGTCTTAAGGTTGTGGTCTGGAAGGAGGAGGTTGTGGTTGGATGGGATGGAGAGGGAGGTTTCATTGGTTGCACCGAAGTTGGCGTGACAGATTGGCAGGATGTGCCGTCAGCAGCAGCATCATCATTCACCCTGCCGAGCGACCGAATGTAAATCCTGGGCGTGTCGTGATTGAGACGGCCGCTGGCGATGTCAGGAGGAGATTCCATGCTGGTTGATGGCCGTGGATTAGCGCTGTTCCATGATGCATTTCGGGGGTTTATGTGGTCTTTCTCCCACAGCAGTGTCCCGGGCCAAGGTTGGCCCCAGTTTGCTGATGGCCTTGCTAGCAGACAGCTTTGGGGCTGCACCCACATCTATTACGGTGCCACGGGGAATCTAATAAAGCGTCACTCAAAGTAACGCAGATCTCCACTTACCAGAGCGAAGGCTCGTTTTCCTCACCATAGAAACAGAAATAAAGTGAAGCAGTAGCGGTGTAGCAGTGGTGCAGTGTCTCAGTATTGTCATGGACATACACTATTTAAGGTTTCTAGCCCTGGAGCAAAACAGTGTGAAGGGAATTAAGTGGTGTGAAACTACAGCTAACATTAGCTATGTTTATATGCGCAAATTTCTCCAATCCGATCTAAACCTTGGTTGATCGTGAATTCCAAATCCACTGTTTACATGGACACTAAATATAATGATCCGATCTTGACGTGCGCACACATACACCAAGCGTTCGGTCCTCCCCCCCTGGTCAACAGACCAGTTTTGCTTCACACCTGCCATGTTTTCTGCTTGCCGAAAAACGACCGGCTGCAGCAAAGGCAGAAACGCGCCACGCTGACGTAGCACACATGCACAGTGGAGATAAATTTACCCCAACCAGCAAGACGGGATCCGAATGGGTGTGTACATGGACGCCACTCAGAATAATGATCGGCATAAACCACCTCTCTCTTTCAGAACGAAATGTCTGTCCAAATGGACCGGATCAGATCAGAATCTTCCGATGGACGTGTTTACATGACGCACGATTAATCTGATTGGGCCTTTATTCCGATTATTTGTGTCCATGTAAACATAGCTACTGGTCAATGGGTACCCATCATCTTGTGTGCTTTGCTCAGCTGTAAGGGTGAGCGGTCGAGTGAAAGTGGCGCACAATTCAAGGGTCAAAGTGACAAAGTTTGTGAAATTGCAAGGGCTCCAGCAAGTTTGACATGTGTGAAAGCATTTTGGGCTTCCTGTGTCGAGAAAAATGGAGGAAAAAACACAAACAAATACACACCTGCAACATTTTTTTTCACTCTTGTAGCACTGGCAGCACAATTTCTCCACATCCCTATTTGGGATCTGACAAACATCCTAAATGGACTTATCACTGGAAGATTACTGTCCTGTCAGATTTTTTTAATCAGCAGGATTGCAAATGCAACAAAAACAATTTCAGTCACTCACGTGCACGCAAACCACAGTTTGACAACAGAAGTGCTTGCCCTGCACCTCCCTCCACCCCCGTAGCCCTCGGGCCCTGCAGTCACTTCTGCCTGTCAACCTGTGCATACTTGACACCGAGGCCGGCCGGGATTAGCAGGACACACTGCAGCTACTGGCACGGATTAGCGGCATTAACCCGTTCGTCTGTGGCGCACAGCTGACGGCGCTCCTTCAACATGTGGATGCCTGGTCTTTGTCACGCCAGCCATTGTCTTCCGCGCAGCTGTTATTTCAGCTTCGGCCGTTGCGTCAATGTGGGGTCCCCCCCCCATCCAAAATGCCCAAGAGGCCTTTTTTAAGGCCTGCGGGGGTTAATGCCTGCAGATCAGAGGGATCACCCCCCACACACACACACACCACCACCACCACTACCACCTGCCTGGGGGAGTGCACATAACATCACTCTTAACCTCTCCACGTTCATATTCCCAAATCCCGGCTGAACAGTAGGAAGCGCAGCACTGGGAGCAGCTTTCTCCCCCCCTACCCATGCGCTTGAAAGTTCCATGGCTTCCACTGCAAACTTCACCTGGAACTCATCAGTGCGCAGGGCTTCTCGGAAAATTAAACTGGAAATGCCCTCTCAGACTCCTGTTCTCACACTCCTAATGGAAATCTAAACAAAAAAAAGAGGAGAAAACTAACCACCGAACTCTCTCCGTGTCTGACTTGTTCACTGTCAGTGCGGAATTTATGCACATATGCAAGGTGGAAACTTCATTTATAGGTGAACCCATAAGATGGAAACGATCACGAGAAGACAAGTTGACGGAAATGTTGTGTCCATTCCAGTCTTTTCCTTTTTTAAACCCCCCAATGAACTGAACTGTGTTTTGACAAAAACAGAACATCGCAGGAATAATGATTATGCAGCAGTGGATAAAGGAAAACAAAACAAAACTTGATTAACGACCTCTTTCATTGAGGCATGCGCTGACTCGTCATTTCTGTTGTCCGCGCAGGGCTCCATGTTCAGCACACAAACTCAGGACTCCTACAATCTCTTCCTCACCAGCGCTGTCACAGATGGTGTGAAGATTTGGGACCTGCGCACGCTAAGGTAGTATTATCCTCCTTTTCTGTTGGTACTATTATCCTCCTTTTTGTCGGAGCTGGTGAACGGCACCATATAATGTAAAAACCAGGTCACAGACCGCGACATCTGAAGATGTTCACTTTAGGCTTATGTTCCTGGAATGCTTTGCGTGGCGCACCAGAGGTCCAAATGGTCAGATTACAGGTCTTACGGAACGCCGAGCCAAAACATAATGGCATACGCGCTCCCTTTTATCTGTAATTGCATGATGGAAAACACACTCTTCTGAAATGAAGACCATAATCATAAAACGGTGTATTAGTCATGATAGTCACAACTTCAGATGGGCCTTTGCAACGGCTCACTGCAATCTCCGTAACAGGAGGCTGCAGCATGGATGGCCAGGGGCTTGGAGATCCCAGTGACTCAATATGCAGGAAGATTCTTTGAGCTAAACTTCCAAAATAATACGTTTACACACATGCAGATACGCAGTTACCCATAAAGTTGGAACAAAACATTTTTTTTTACCTGTCTTTTATAACAGCAAACACATGTAATGCATGAATTACTTTTCAAGTGGTTTACTAGAACGCATAATGTAAATATTCAGCCTGCTCAAAAGTGATATTAACACTTTAAATAGGAGCAGACAACCGTGTCAAAACAAAACATACTGATTCCAGCATTGGTGTACAGTACACACAGTAGATTTATTCTTGGACCGTTTCTTGTGTGTCCTTTTATTTTGAAATTTTGACATTTAAACAATGATTTACTAAGGAGTATAGCAGTACACACAACCTGCACACAGGGTTGATCAGTGCAGCCAACATGAGCTGCCACAGTTGTTGCCATAGTGTTTGGACTGGCTGACACTTCCATCAAGAATTGTTAGGATCACACAGTGATCTAAAAAATTAAAGAGGGATCCGCAAACAGAAAAGGTTAATTTGTAAGCTGAAACATGTCAAGGCTAATTCAAGTCCACTTTGTCTCTCTCCAGTGATGTCATTCCCTCACTTGTAATTGCAATTTAATTGATGATTTCAAACTTTCAACACAAGCAATAGCTCCTCTTTTCTCTTTCTTCTTCTGTTATTTGGCAGTGCGGATCACAAAAGGTCATCTCATTATTGATGACCAACTAATCGCATCATCTGCATCCTATTTGCTGTTAATCAGGAAAATGTTTTCACTGCTTCGTCTTCACATTGCATCACACCGGCACGTCCCCCCGAGATGAAGCTCAATGTTTGTTTGTCTTGCTCGGTCGAGGCAGCTTTCAGAGGAAAACGGGGAGCAGTGGGATTGAGAAAGACACCGAGGCATTTGTCAGTTGAAGCACTTCCAGCAAGTTAGCAGAGTGCAACAGTGCTTGGGAGGCCAGGAAGGAACCTGCCACATGGGACATAATATCAACACAGTCCCTTCTTTGGAGTTTACGTGTACAAGGCCTGTTAAATGAGACAGTTCTGCTTGAGCTGTGAAGGTCCTCACCGACAGCTTCTCTCATGATTGTTCATGCAAGTAGAGATGACACACAGTGGACGCCCTTGGGCTTGACCCGTCTACGCACTCCACCCTTTTTTTTGTTACTTTCTTCTTTTTTGGGATATCACTCCCAATAACTCTGTTCATGATTCAGTCTGGTCTGGTTAAGTGGATTCTTCATCAAATTAACCAAAAGCAATAAACGCTAAAGCATTTATGGAGAAATGATTACTGTTCTCAATTCCCATGTGCTATTCCTGGAAGCGCTAAATTAACGGATATTTAAATCAAAAACATAATTCTTTTTGCACAAACAGCCCAAATAATTGACTTGGCCGGCATTCAAGTTCCAAAGTTCAGCGCTGAGACGAGTTGTCTTTGGCGCCTGGAGGCAAATCTCCATCAATCCATATAAGGCGGATAATTCAAGTTGGCCTCTCCTGGATTTCCAAATGTTCTTTCTGGCTCAGCAAGTATTTAATTCTATTGATGTCTCAGACTGTTGTTATGCATTATCACTCAATTTCATCCTCACTATATGATGAATACTATCACCTGGTTCCTTGGCCTACTTGTGTTCTGAGGGCTGTTACCAGACTTTGCTCACCACCAGCTGGAGATCCTCTGGGATTGCAACATATGTGCACTTAAAAAAGACTATACAGAGAAGCACTTATGTTTCCACTGTGTTACTTACTTGTCTGTTTCTCTGCCAGGACTAACTATAAAAAGAGGAGCATGACAATTAAATTAACATTTATTTTTGCTAAAGTAAACTTTCACTAACATTTGGCTCCCACGTGACTGTTCTTCATTCTAGTCAGACTGTTTTATTCTACATGGCCTTTAGTGCGCACAGGAAAGCTGTTTTAAAACCTGCTGGAGCCTATTCCTACTGTCATAGGATGAAAGCAGGGTACAAGTGGACAAGTCTCTTTTAACATCTACCTGGTTTATTTCCTTCGGATGACACCATCAGTAAATGGTAAATGGTAATTAGACTGCACTTATATATGCGCTTTCCAGGACCTTCACGTTACCACAAAGCACTTTACAATGGCCTCTCATTCACCCATTCACTCACACACTCATATACCAATGGGCGGCTGCTGCCATGCAAGGTGCTGCCAGCCCCTTTGGGAGCAATTGAGGATTCGGTGTCTTGCCCAAGGACAGTTGGAGCCAGGATTTGAACCGCCAACTCTCCGGCCATCAATTTCCTCGCCGAGCCACAGCAGTAAATTAGATTTACAAAATGTGAAAAACAAGAACAAATTGACATTTAAAAAAAATTCTTAATCTAATTAATATTAAAGTATTGGCCTCTATTTAAAAAAAACAAAACAAAAGCTTGAGGACTACCATAAGAACAACACAGTGCAAGATTGAGTCACAGGTGTGGACCAAAAATGGTGTTCAATCCTCAATGTAGCGAGGATGTCTCTCTCTGCACACAAACACAAAATCCAAAAGAGGGAACCCTTAGCACCACTGTCCTTATGGAACAGGTATAGTTTCTGCAACGTTGCAATGCACGTGTGAAAACAATCTAAATCCCCACAGCACACCTACACAAGGTTTAGTTAAGCCACAACACACGAGCCATTATGCTCAAAAAGAAAAAAGAAATTCAGATTAGATAGGACATCAGACTGCAATCTACCTGTGTACAGTTCTGATGTCTTTCCGTAACACCAATGTTCCATCCAGTGGTGAGTTGTTGCGTACGCACGGTGCATATCTGCACTAAATAAAACGTAATAGTGCAAGAAAAATGAGCCCTCCCCTGATTTGCTGTCACTGTGAGACTTGATGAACTACACTAGCTGCAGTGAAGGAGCTCTGATTGGCCTGCTGATTACCTCGATGACTGACATGAATACCCGAGCGGAGCGACTCGCTGCGGCGTGAGTCTGCGTTAGTCATCAGGCAAATGCCGGCAAGCCGTCTTACGCAACGCTGAGAAAATGTGCGTTGTGATATTTGGCCCAGCGTGCTCTCCAAACCCAACATGAGAGCCCCATGCTGACCCTGGGAACCTGACAGGTTACCAGTGGGGTATTAACAGGTTATGTCATGTGGAATAAATGAGGAAAAAGAGTCCTCATCCATCAAATCTTTGGTATGACTTACAAAAAAGCACATAAAACGCTTACAGAAATTGTAAAATGACCCTGCGAAAACCTTACATTCAAACTTAACTTTCCATTTTGTTAGTTTATTCTCCCGTCGTCTAACAGTCGAGGCTCGGCGTCAACTTCGTTTTTTCCACGGGAAATAAAATATGAGCACAGCTCTCTTGTCCAGGTTTCATCCATGGCGAAAATCAACACCTCTTTGACACAGTCCTCATGTCAAGTCAACTTTAAAGCCTCGTAAAGTTTTTGCATCAATTCTTGGAAGGCTCCTGACTCGCTCGCCAGTGTCGGGCTCTTCACTTTGGCGACCGAACAATATGACCTACTTCGGGACCAACTTAATGACATTAGCATGTGAACGTCAATGACAAGATCTCGACAGGTGCTGTTCACAAGTCCGACCCCTGCCAGCACGTCAGCCACCAGCTCAACTAGCTGTTAGTGCAATTAAGTCACATCTCTCCTTTCCTACGAAACACTTCTCCTCAGGCTGTCGAGATGTTGGTCTGCAGTGCAGGGTGGTGGGGGTGGGGGTGGGGGTGGTGGTGGGGGGGGTCTGGATATGCCTGTCACGCAAATCACTCATGTTTAAATGATTAATACCGACACAATGATGTATTACTTCTTAGAAATAATATTTGAAAGCTGAGTAAAACTGAAATTGTGACCAGAATTCTCTCCATAGATTTTGTCAATACTCGGCGAACTCCCGCAGCACAAAGAGACGCTGAGCCAGTGAACAAAGCCTTCTAACATTGCACCTGGTTTTCTAGAGATTGAAATTGAATATTTTTCATACCCAGCGAGTAATGGAGTTTAGATTAAGGCATTCTGTGCAAAGGATTGTTAAACATTTTTTTTAATCGATGGGTTTTAAAATTTTAGGCAGCTTAATCCAAATACTACCAGAGGGTTTCAAAATACAAGAGTCAAATCAAATGCTCAGCCCTCTGGGCTCAGGTCTGGCGTCAAATTGACTTTAACTTGGCTCATAATTGTGTGTTTGGGTTCCCAGGTGTGCCCGGCGTTTCGACAACCACGTCAACCGTTGTCACCCATGCACGGCCGCCATCTCGCCGTGTGGCCGCTTCATCGCCACGGGCTCAGAAGACAACTGTGTAAGTCACGTAACTTCTATACAGCGTCTGCTGGCTTCTTTAGATTGTTGTCTGTTACCAATTGGAAAACTGGAAAACGCGCCATTTAAACCTCCGCTGCCAAGCTAAATTGGTCCACCCGCTGCCAACTCAATAAGGTCATAACATGCATTGCAAATCCAATAGCAAATATGGTTGCCCTGGGAAAAGCTTAAATCTTTCAGCCGTGGTTGCCCAAAAACAATCACTACACTCTAAACTACAGGCACAACCTGTATCTGGACATGATTGTTTTACATTCACTTAATGTTATTGCTGTAGTGTCTTTTCCAAAGTGCAGTTACATGGAAACAAATTTCCCTTTTGCGAGACAATAAAATCTCAAGTCTCCACCATGGACAACCTTCTTGTTGTTCTTGGCTTTAAGGCGACAAATACATTTGGGCTTTTACTGGAGTGAAATAAAATATGACTTCAACAAGAAGGACGCAGGCTGTCAAGGCTGCAGTATTGCCAGTTCTCTGATTTTAGTAAATCTGTAGCAAAGAAAGCAAGAACATATTGTAATCAGTATGGCCTTATTTCACAAAAGCTTGACAAAAACAGATCCTGCGATGTTAAAATAAACCAGGGGGAAAATTACCTGTAATCACATACTTAGACCAAGATTGTCCAATCCAATGTTGACAACCCTAACAGAAAAGGGAGCTTGTCAAGCTTTCAGCAGAAGCTAATAGGCCAGTTTGCTTACTAGACGGGCAAATCTGACAGCTGATCCTCTAAAAGTTTACAGAAGGGTGTCAATTTTTCCGCTCTACCAAATCGAGAAACCCAAGAGGATAGATAGTCATATATGAATAGTGCAGTACAAGATTACAAGATAACAAACTAGGATAAGCTTGGAAAACTTAGCAATTGGTTGAATATTCACTCTAAGTTATTTTTGTTTATGCTGTGTGCTCTGTAAACAACTGGTAAAGTAATACGTTAGTCTACCTTGATAAACTCTGGAATTTTGCTTTTCCACTCTTTGTCTATGTCAATTGTGTAGATTATTAAGACAAATGCTGCTGTACGCCAACATTGGAACAAGTGACCTTTTCCTTCTCGAAAAGGTTTGGGGCTAAAACAAAGGACCTAATTAAATTGCTTTCAGAGTTACAAGCATGACTAATAGGTTTCTGGTCACCCCAGTTTAAGGTGAAGTCCCTTCGCTCTACCTTGACATTTTTGTTTGGACCCAAGCCTTTTTCCATAGAAGTCAAATCAATTAATGTCAAAGTGGAAACATGGAATTGCTTTTCCAGCATCCTGTGCCGCTCTCTCACTTTCAAAGCACTTTTAGGAAAAAAAGAATCCTTCCTTATCTGTCTCTGTTTTCCACTTGTGTCTTAGCTTGTTCAAAGTGGTGAAATACTTGTAGCAAAATACTCAATGCAGGCTTCTGGTTTTCATTAATCATGGGACCTTTTTGCGCAGCGCGGACCTTTGAAAGCATCTCTATCCTGATCCGACATTTCCAAAGATTCTTGGAAATCGGGAGAGGGTATTGGTGGTGAGCTCCGCCATACTTATTTGTAGCCGCCCTGAGAATTACACAGGCCAGACACATTTGTACTTGTCTTAATATATCAAAAAGGCAATGGTGGAAAAAAAAAATTAAGTGGCTTAAATCTCAAATACGACTCCCCAGATCAAGTTACACATTTTTCAAAAGACAAAACAGCAAAAACAGCTTGTGTGGATTAGGATTGCACTGCGTCAGGCGTTAACCTGTGCACGGACACCTGACATATAGAATGTTTTGACTTTCCTCTCGTAGTCACTGTCATGTTATCAATTATTAATAGGCGTTTTTCTTTTTTTCCCCCACTTTTTCCAAATTTGGTGGAAATGGAGTTTCCATACGCCAGTCTCTGTTACGCCTGCTTAAATTTCTGATAGTGATATTGGGGCTTTCCTCTAAGAGACGTTTTCTTCCAAGTATCTGATGCCATGGTAGGCACCACGCACGTCATGTGTCTTGGACCTGTCCAGATTCTCTACCCACGAACCATTTGACAGAGCTCGCTTGAAACTTTTTTAGTTTTTTTTTTTAGTTAATGCAAAACAGATGCAGGAATCTGATGAGCTGTCGTCTGCTAACAAACATCCCCACGTGTCTTTATTTGCGTTCGTGGCACAGAGGCAAACCATCAACCACCATCCATTTTTATATATATAAAAAAAAAGGGTTGCTGACAATGAGCAGGTTGTGCACTTGCATGTTAGAAAATCACCCTTGCGATTAAAATGTTTTCCTCTCACCATTCTCACCGTTTTTACATCTTTATTTATTCCAGGCTTATGTGTATGACATCCGAAGCAGCGCCTACCTCCACAAACTTCAAAAATTCACAGAGACGGTGCTGAATGTGAGTTTCAATCCTGCAACGCCAGAGGTAAGAACTTTATTTTCTGCCTTGCCTCTTTGGTGTGGCTAGCTGTCAAAACACAGACGCTAAACAATTACATGCTACTTGTGGCAGTTAGAGGTTGAGGTTTTTGTAATTCTCCAAATATGCTAGATATTACAGACAACTTGACACATGTTTATTCATATATGTACAGCATTAGTTGGTTCTTTGTCAGTCTGCCTTCAGTGAGATAATAACACTCTTGTCATAAGAATAATGCTGAATATACTAAGATAAGTCATGCTAGCTTCGCTTTCCACAACACACGCGTTAACACTGTGCATGGGACAAGTTTACCTAAAAAATAAACAGCTTGCGCTTATCATTGCTGCGAGTGTTACCATCTTGAATCAATACAAGTTGTTGTTTTAAATTACCATTGCTTTTTGGTCTGTGCATGTAAGCAGCGTTGGCTAGTTTACCGACTTTCATTTCGATGCCAGCAAACTGCAGGACTGCTAACTGTGCACGCTACACTGAGCTACTTTTCAGGCTTTTATGTCTGGCTGCCTGCTGGGTTGTTCCAGCCTGGCTTGGCTGCATCGTTACGCACTTGATAAAAGACATGCACAGGATCGTGCTTGTTCACTTAAGCTCTTAGATTTCTTCATTAAGTGTTTGATTTTCCATTTTTTCTGTCTTTTCCTGAATATTGACTCTTCTTCTTCTTCTTCTTCTTCTTCTTCTTCTTCTTCTTCTTATTATTATTATTATTATTATTATTATTATTATTATTATTATTATTATTATTATCATTATTATCATTATTATTGTTATCAACCATTATTTACCCAGCAATTAAGAACAGATTGCAATTTACAAATGCAGCCTGAACAAAGAGCCAAAGTAAAACTATCTTATTTCTAAACGCTTCCACTGTTTTAGTTGCTGTGTGTACTTTATCTTGCATTACTTTGGTCTGGTTTTCTTAACTTTGCCTTGCAATAAATCTGAACCTAAATATCAATTTAGATTAAAAAAAAAAAAAAAAACATATTGGGAGTTTGGCCAACTAAAAAAATATAAAGGAAGGCACTAAGGGAGGCTAATACTACCACAGATGTATTTGTGTTCATCTTGAATTGCCATCACAGAGAAACAGGAAATCAAAGGTTGCAGCAGCACTTTAAACCAGTACCAGTGTTTTTTTCTCCAACAAAACCTCTCGAGTATTTCTGGAAAAGCAACATATGCTTTTTGATTTATTTTTCTTTTCAGTACGTTTTTGTTTGCTTGCTTCTGCTTTTTTTTCCCCCCACTGCTGCAAGTGCATTCGTGAGATGCTTCTTTTAAGAATAACTATCAACATCTTCTGATGGACATCTCACGAGACCTCATGTTGGCTCGTCTTTTCGAGAGAGCGCACATGTTTTAAATCTGCGTGCCTGTCTTTGTAGCCCCGTCAGGATGAAACTTTGCCGCGCAGTGATGCATTCACATTTCCAACCTTGAAAGTGGAAAGTCTGATCCGTGGCCATTTACTGGTCAAAGAGAAATCTGCAGATTTCTAAGATGCACTTCATCAGTCACAGACGGCTCCTAGAATTTCTGCACATTCTGTTGCTTGAGGGTTGGAAACGTGTTGCAAAGCAAAATTAGCATACACATGAAAGGCTCGTGCTATCAAATGTGTCGGGAGGTCAGTGAAACGAACTAGTATATTACTTGCAGCGCACCAATTGTAGGTTTACGCAAATTGCATCAGTATTTTAATATTGTAAAGGTCCAGGTAAAGTTGGATGTGTTTAACATCTATAAATAAACAAAAACCTTTTGCAACATAAATACTTTCCACATTCTGACCGTAACCTGTTTCTGCTCTGTGATGTGTTAATGAACACGCTCGTATTGTACTTTGTGAACCTTCCTAAGATTTAACACACACAGCTAATAAAGCATGCCGAATGTACTTCTGAGGGCTCCAGCAGGTTTGCAATAAATCAAAGAACTACTATAAATATTTTCACCTGAAAAATTTCCTCCATTCGCCACTAATGGACACAACATCTAAAGTTAGGTGATTGCCAATAACCCAGTGGTACTAAATATGCTTTTTGTTTGTTTACACAAGTTGGCACGGGTGGTTCAGTGTACTGCATATTTGTCAAGAGTTAGTGGATAAAATGAGAAATTCATCATTTACATTGTTGGTCTTGATCCGTGAAGCAATTTGCTGTTCAGCTGCCCGGGTTACTTCAAAAAGTTTTCATGAACTACTCAGTTAACGTTTTTCTTTGTAATTTTAACAGCATTTGACAGTTCTGTTTACCTGTGAAGACCCATGATGCACTGATTTGAGGAGACAGGGAGTCTGGGTTCCATTTCCAAGTCACACACACTAGCAAGGGCCACATAATTCCAGGAATTCGACTATTCTCATTACCCGTTGTTTTCCCGTGATGGATTGATGCTCATCTGTACTTTATGGGGACTTTTGTCTAGACAGATTTTGTGACGTCTATCATGCACACTGGCCAAAAACCTTGGTTTTGTCTCAATGATTCACTGTGGTGACACCTAAGGGTAACAGCTGAAAGGGAAAGAAGAGCAAGGGGCTTTAGCTGTGGTCAGAGCGAACATTACATCCACTGAAGGTGGTCTTAAATTCTGACACTTCTGCTCAGAGTCTGATCCCCTATTTGTTTTACAAGAGGGACACGATTCAGCTTTTCATTGAGGAAGATGCGAGACATAAGCAGTTGCTGGCAGACGTTCTTCAAGAAGGGTGAGAGAGGTGAGTGGGATTACTGAAGCGTCCTCCCGTAAGACTTCAAAGAAACAGTGGAACACTCGTCCAAATGAGCAAAGTCTGTTACAGGTGGCAGTTAACTACTCAACTCTTCAAAGGTAAAAAATAGAGAATCATCTGTTGGCACAGTTTTTACCCAGTAAAAGACGTATTGGCATTTTTTCCAACTAGGGCTGTCTTTTTTCCCCCAAACATCAAACTCTAGCCTCTATTAATACTTTTTATTATTATTTTATGTTCAGTATCTTTCTGATTGTTTGAGCAGATCTCTTTAATCTCCCCTGCTGATGCCAGATGTGAAGTGGTTGAGATCAGATTCAGCGGAGAAATGACTCTCTTTCCAGAAAACTACCGCCCCAAGCAAGACACCTGAAGTATCACAGGGTTTGGCTGTGGCGTCAGCACTGACTTTCACCTTATTCCCCACTATTGGAAAAAAAAGAAGGAAGCAGTATGATGCGCTTCATTAGCTAATCTCTGCTACAGCCGCTGTCTATGAACACCTTTTCTTATCTGGACTTCATGGACACAAGAGCCCCGAGACGGGTTTTCTCCATGAGGTGAGTGGGATCAGCCTCAGACATGAAGTCGGGAATTTGGCTTTTGGCAGGATGCTAGAAGTTGAGCTGTTGTTTCTTACCTTTTGATATGGCCAGCTGCGAAGGTTTAGGCATCTGATTGGGATGCCTGGAGGATGAAATAGCCGATGCACGTCCAGCTGGGAGGAGCCCTGGAGGCCTACGCACAACTGGCTGGATGGATTGTTGGATTATCCCACTTGCAACACGTCTGGAACTTTTATTGTGGCCTGAATGTGTTGATCGGGATGGTGACGTCCGGAATATCCCACGCAGCCTGTTGGCACAGCAGCCTGGTCCTGGGTAGCAAGAAGATGATGTATGGATGGATGAGCACTTGGACGGATCTATGGAAACATGGAAATAAGGCTTCGTTATAGGTCCATCAGAATGACCGAAAGTGGTCCCTATACGTTTTTCTTTGTGATTTTAACAGCATTTGACAGTTCTGTTTACCTGTGAAGTGACCTGTGATTTGAGGAGACAGGGAGTCTGGGTTCCATTTCCAAGTCACACACACTAGCAAGGGCCACATAGTCCCAGGAATTCAACTGTTCTCATTACCCGTTGTTTTCCTGTGATGGATTGATGCTCATCTGTACTTTATGGGGACTTTTGTCTAGACAGATTTTGTGACGTCTATCATGCACACTGGCCAAAAACCTTGGTTTTGTCTCAATGATTCACTGTGGTGACACCTAAGGGTAACAGCTGAAAGGGAAAGAAGAGCAAGGGGCTTTAGCTGTGGTCAGAGCGAACATTACATCCACTGAAGGTGGTCTTAAATTCTGACACTTCTGCTCAGAGTCTGATCCCCTATTTGTTTTACAAGAGGGACACGATTCAGCTTTTCATTGAGGAAGATGCGAGACATAAGCAGTTGCTGGCAGACGTTCTTCAAGAAGGGTGAGAGAGGTGAGTGGGATTACTGAAGCGTCCTCCCGTAAGACTTCAAAGAAACAGTGGAACACTCGTCCTAATGAGCAAAGTCTGTCACAGGTGGCCTCCCTTAAGACCTCTGGAGGAGACAGATCTGACTAATTTGTGCTTCCAATGAAACTATGAAGGATCTTGATCCAACGCTGATGACTATCACCGCAGGATTGTTGCTGCAGTGGGTTTGGATAACCTTGCAAAGCAGCTCCATTTGCTGGGATTTCAAGCCTGGATTTTTGGCAAGATCCACAATTTTCAGCAGAACTGAGTGTGACAGGAGCAACGATAGTCCCTTGGGCTCTGAAATTAGTGTTGAATTGTGGGGAAAAAGTGAATAAACTGAAAGCTTCTGGGGGTTTTCAAATGATGGCTGCTTCCACGAAAGACGGTTCTCTACTAGAGCATGGTTTGGGAAAGGGTTGAGTTGGACACTGCATCACGTTCAAGCTTTTTGCTATTGCCCTTGTATACAATATCCAGTTCAAGTCTGATTGGGCAGCATTGTTCTGTACTTTTTTTCTCTTTCCAAAAGGGTTTTCTGTACACACTTTACCTAGACAGACATATAACAAATTAAGGAATCATTACATTTAGCAGGACAGGTTATATTACAGACACAGACAGACATTTTAGTGAGAGTTTTTGTTTTTAAAACAATGACATCCTTAAAAATCTATCATGCTGTTTAGCTGCAACAATGCTCACATTTATTCAATTGCACCCAATGTCTTATACGTTTTCATAAATCACGCATGTATCTCAATGTATATAACATAATGTCTTGGTTACAAAATACCGAAAGTTTCAAAGAATGATCAATGTATAAAATGAATCAGATGTTGCAATGATCCCCATGGGATCATATAATTCACAAGCAGTTATTTCACCACAATGGACACAGTGGAGCAGGTGAACCCTTACCGTCTGCTCCTTCCTCTCTCAGCATGAAAGGAACAACATGGAATATTCTCATTTTTCATGTCTGCGTTAGCCAGTTGGCGAATCCCATCCACATGGAGTTGTTGCTCTTCATATCTTCAAAGGCCGAGCAGTAGTTCAAACAGGTACATACAAACGGATGTTCTGTGCGTTTCACAATTTTAGTTTTTTTGAAAGAAGAGTTTTATTCCTACAAAAAGAATTCAAGCCATCATGGCGTTTTTAGCCTGTGCATCGCACTTTGTGGAATCTTTTTTCCTTAGTATTGAGCCAGACCGTCTTGACTACAACTGTGATTATGTAAGACGTGCAAAGTAATGTCATGCAAATTTGATGAGTTACGACTTCCAAAATCCAATTTTGGGGAAAAAAAATCCTTTGAGGACTTCAAGCTGTCGACAACAGATCCATAAAAGATGCAGCTTCAACGTCAACATTGTCTCCTGCGTGACCCATGTCTCACTCGGCTTGATGTTCAAACTTGACATGTGTGAGCGAGGAGTCAAAAAGGAGCAGTATTTGTCAGTGATGACAGGAGTGGATTCCTGACATCTGGCACTGTAAAATAATTCTTTTAGAGTTGCCTTTTGAATTGAGAGAAAAATATGGAAATTGTGTGTGTTTCTAAGAGGGAGGGTTTGAGGGAAAGCTCAGAACCGCAGTCTTCATGGCCCAGCATGACCCGCTGCTGTACTTCTACTGTGAATCACTTCAGCAACAAGTTATGACTTCTGTCTAAGACCTTCAGTCCCCCATCAGCTTACATTTGCCTCAGCCACTGTGTGGAGGAGGTTGAAGGTGGCAGATGTGGAATGTGGCAGATGTCACTCCTTTTGGTTGTTGTTGTTGTCGTCGTCATCTTAGTTTTTCTTGTTTTGTTTTTTTTAACCGTGTCTTAGTTTTTACAGTAGGCCACATTTTTATTGGGAGGGGTGTTGAAGTGGAGGCAGCTCCACAGCCCAATGCTCTTGGCTCTGGCCATTCATGAAGAGAGTTGCTGTTGCTAATAGCGCTGCCCTCTGACCCTCTTAAGTTTTAAGTGGCTGGTACTGCAGCTGAGGGGGCGGGACCCAGACTGGGCGGCTATTGTTTATTTAGGTCATTGGGCAGGAGGTCATGGTGAAAGGATTCTGCTTTGAGGGCCAGTGAAATGGTCAGTCAGACTGCAGGTTCGGTGACACACACTGAAAACTGTTGTGCGGCTCCTGGAGAAAAGGCTGCAGTTCTCAGTCATCAGGGAACGAGTGAATATGCCACTGTTTAGTTTTCATTGTTTGTTTGAGTCATCCTCACATCTGAGCCATTTGGAATCCGTTTCCCAGCACAGGAATTAGCTCGCTGGCGAAAGATGTGTTGTTTTTTTTTGTCCTGAAGGAAACTGCTTTTCACGAGGGAAATAATTTCTCGGCAATTCCTCAGTATTTACAGTTACTGTTTTATCTTTCTTTTTTTAAAGATACTGTGGTTTTGCAATCGTCTAAAACAAATAGAGACGGAAAAAGTCTGGAACACCAAATAACAACGATGATCTTCAGCTTATGTGGGTGTTCGCACAAACAAGCCAATGCTGTTTGAAATTATAGTGTGAACTATATTGTATGATACTGTACCCAAGGCCCATTCATGTGCAAGCTGCCCTGTTACACTTCAACTTCCTCCTCTGACTCGTATATGATGCCAACTGCACAACATAAAGCTTTTTCCTGACACCTCATAGCTACCAGACAAACACTCTCAAATACAGTTGGGTCATAAACAGTTCAACATGCATCTCTTTGTTTCCTTCCTTTTGCATGAATTCTATACTCTTAGGAGACGGTCAGCTGATTAAAGTCATTCATAGTTACAAGGGGAATGTCTGTAGAGTCAAAACCAAAGGTTTTAATCGTTTAGAAAGCAAGGTAACAAACCATCTCCACATAACAATCTTAAGAGACAGTGTATTTCAAGTGAACTAAAAGATAAATTGACAATTTTCAAGACTCACTTATTTCTAGACTCAAGGTTGCAGGTGTTGCTGGAGACTATTCCAGCTGTCAGAGGGCGAAGGCAGGGTGACACGCTGGACAAATCGCCAGTTTATCGCAGGGCTGTTAAATAAAATACTAAATGAAATGATGTTCCATGCTGTAAATCTATTCATATTCTCCAGAAAGTCTCAATATACCATACTTGCAAAGTAAAATAAATTGTCACACTTGTTGAACAAAACAACCCCATGATAATTGCACGATGTTGGATGTGAAATCAGACTTAAGTCTCATTTTGTGGACGGCTCCCATCAGTGTTGACTGTAACTGGCTGCCAGAGTGTTGAGGTAATGTTTCCTCTCCATCATCTGCTGTTCTGGGGGAGAGACAAAGATGAGATTATCCTCCCTTTTGTTTCTTCGCAACAGAAAGAGCTTAATACTTTTGGTCTGTGTGCCACATCCACGCTTGTGTTGACACATGGACGCTGCTTGTCTAGCTGGTTTGCTCATCGTTGGGGAACCTTCTTTGGTGCTATATAGCACCTATATACCGTTTAACAAAGCACTGAGGAACCAATGAAGAATCGCTGAGGTTCTATG
The DNA here is from genome assembly GCF_046127955.1 of Nelusetta ayraudi. NCBI lineage: Eukaryota > Metazoa > Chordata > Actinopteri > Tetraodontiformes > Monacanthidae > Nelusetta > Nelusetta ayraudi. Next base: position 3,478,984 of record NW_027466058.1, on the reverse strand, counting down.
TAGCATCACAACTACCCGAAAGAACCACTGAAGAACCAGTGAAGCACCAAAAATGTTGTGTGCATAATTATTTACACGAACCAGCTGTGCTGTTGCACGTCTTGTCAATAAAAGAGGGGAGTGATCTACAGCACTTTCTGTGAAGTATCATCCACTGATGTGAGTTTCTATGTGTCTGCGTGTCTTCCAGCTGCTGACTGGGACCCTGGATGGGAAGCTGAGGCTCTTTCAGACCACTAACGGGGTTTCTCTGTGCCACCACACCAGCGCCGCCGAGCACGGCGTCCCCGTCAGGACTGCATGAGTTCAGCAGGCCGCAGCGTGGACCATGCAGGATTCATTAGGAGCTGCTCTTTAACACGCTGGCTTGAATTTTACTGGCGAAGAGGAACACGAGGGTTGTGTTTTTCGAAGCTCAAAAATAGATTAAAGAGGTTTTGATGTTCCTGTTAAAACGCACTGTTGTGTTCTTCTCTTGAAGTATCCTCCCTTTTCCACTCACTCACTGCCCCCCCCGCACCCCCACACTTTTTCCCGCTCGCACACAAAGTGATGTCATCAGCGCGAGTTGATCTTTCAGCGTCAACCTAGATCACCGCGACAGAGCGTTTACCTAGGCTGCGGGTCATCTCCTGTTTATGAACAGTCGGCCTCATCCTTCTGTCATGTTTTGGAACGGCCGAGCCCTCAGGTTTTGTTTTCCTCCTAATGGACTAGCTGCGCTGCTGCAACAATGGCTGGCTGTTACCACTTCTGAACAGATCAGCGTGCGGAGCCATGACATCAGCTGGGTGCGACCTCTTTGGCTGCCAGACAGCCAGATGCTACTACTGTTCGCAGTGACACGCCCGTGCATTTTAGTCTTGCTGTACTTTTATTGTTGGCCACTTCAGACGGAGCTCGATTTCAGCAGGACCAAAGTTAGTGTGACAGTCACACAGACGTCTTGATTAGGTTTAGACAAGTGTATAATAGGACGTTTCCACCGGCAAAGTGGGCAGAACTGCGCCACACATATTTCAATCACACCTGTGGAAGGGAGAGAGCAAACTGACAGGAGGAAATTCAGGTCAGCAGAAAATTGACAGAACTCACATACCTGAAGTTTGGAGTCCAAATAAAGAGTCCAGCCTTTGAGCAATAAATTGCAAAATTCCACAAAGCATAAAGAATCCAAAACACGTTTCAAAAAAATACTGAATAACATATCTAGTCACATAGGTGAATAGAAGAGAAGAGACTGAAATAGAAGAGAACAATGCAGTGACAGAGAAACTGGGGAAACACGAGAGGGCATGTAAATGAGAGGCAGGTGCAACACATCATAGTAATTAAAAGGCGAGGGAGTGTGATGACTGTAAACACACAAAACACCTTCAAAATAAAACAGGAATGTTGGAACAGACAAAGGGGGATAAACATGGTTTTGAACTCAAAGTCAACTTGAACTGGAAATCAATTTCTTTAGAAGCGATGGATGTCCTTCAAGAGAAACATGAAAACTGCAGCCACCGGTGGGAGTCCAACCTTCAAACTTCTTTAACTACTGTACCACCTTGTCACCAACATGGATGCCTGATTCCAATTTGACCACCATGCCATTTGTTGAGGGTGTGAAGAGTCTAACACAGGATGTCAAATATAAATACAAATGACCAAATTTGACCGAAACATGCAAAAGTGTTTTGTACAGATTTGATCTGGGACACACCTTAATACTCGAGAGAAAAGTAAAAGGCACATCACTAGTTTTGTATTTGTTATTCGTTATTGTCAGAACCTTAATTTTCACCAACTGAAATTGGTTTTGCCTTGTTTTGCCAAGTGATTAAAAATGTTTATTGTGTCCATGGGACATTACAACACTTGCAATGCAGGACAGATGGTACCTCAACAGCCTCGAACTGCACTGAATCAGGTCAAACTTTGTGTCGCTTTGGAGGTTAAGTGTTTAATATTTGGAGATTTTGAGAAGAAACGGCGACATCAAGTGGTCACATTTTAGATCAGATGGCACTCTTTTGCTCTTTTTCCCTCTCCCGAGCTTGCCAGCGGTGGCATTCGCACACAAACCTGGATACTGGCGGTGCAAGATGGCAACTAACGACCCTTGCTCTGTGTATATTCTTACATACAAGCATACATTACTGTACTGTGTGTTCATGGGCAGTATGTTAAGCTTTTACCAATATTAAAATCATAAATCAGACCAAATTTAACTCACTGGACCTTTAAGAGCGACCAAAGGAAAACTCTACCTATCTGTTAAGGAATGAAATTTCAAGCACCACTTCATCCCTTCTCTATGATGGAAAAGATATTGCATTTGATGCATAATCTGACGCTGACTCCGGGGATGAAAATATAAATCCGCTGACTGCCTTGTCTTAACTCCCTCAGACGGAGGTGAATTTCCAGGAGTCCTCCCTGTCTTTGCCAATTTTCTGCTCTTGATTCATGCTTGTCATTTTTTATCAATTTTAACCCACTCATATACAGAGGCCGCAGTTTACGTTCAGCGGAGCAGCAGACGCGCTAGCGTCATGTTTCCGTCTCGACTGCGAATGCATATGAAACAGTGGCAACAGCTGCCTTGGCCTGCATTCAAGGTGCGAGACTCTGGAGGGCAGCGCACAGAGGAGCCTTTTTGTAGAAGTGTGAAAATTCAGTGAGTGCACATTCGCACATCAAAGCAGAATAATAGAGAGCTCTCGCATACTTCCACAATATGTGTTTGTGGCCACAGTCCCTGGATCGATCTCACCACTGAAGAATCAAGTGTTTATGAGCTTGTGATAGCCACACCCGCAGATCGGCCCAACGTTTGATCCCCTGCATGATGATGTTGCCCTTCAGGATTCGCAAAGGCAGTAAACTATGTCCTACTTTGAACAAACATCCACAGAGGTAATAATGTGACATTTTCGACAGAAGCTCCGTCTACACCAACTTATAAAGTCTTTGCATGCCTGCGATATTATCATCTGCAATGTATTTGGGTCATTTACTGGCTTTCTGCCCTTTAAGATGATGTGTGAACCTTCACCTCCTCTTTCTCTCGCGAGTGTCTTGCATAAAGGAAGCGGCCTCCACATCCCGACAGGACATGTGCGTTTTAATGAAACCCCCGCGGACCTCCAACGATGAGAGCGTTTGTTTTTCATGAAGCGAGAGCGAGCCAAAGAGAAGGGAGGGGAACAGCTACGCACACGACTAAAACTTCTGTTCTTTTTCTTTGACGTGAAATCTCCTTGGGCCAGGAGGAGAAAAAAATAAATCGGGGGCTCCAGTTATGCATAAGTTTTGAGGAGAAGATAAAGGGTATTGAAGCAATGATCTGGGACAAAAGTCTCCTGTTGGTTCTGTGTTGTTAATGTGGACTGTGGAGCGGAATCAAAACATGTGATTTAGCTTATGAGGGGCCTCTTTAATGACAGTGCTGAAGTAGTTCCTGAACACCTGCTGTTAACTAATGGCCTTGTCAAACTACATGACAGCAGCGAGATAACGGTCTTTCACTCAGAAGTGAGGAACATCAAGAGTAAAAGTGAGAAATGGGTGCAGCGGCTGCTTTCTCCATTGCGCTACATTGTGGCCTGAAGATGATTTCTGCCTTCTTTAATACAATGTAATTGACCCAGTAGAGAGTAAAACAAGATTGCTATAATATTATATCTAGTGAGAAAAGAGAATATGTATGTACTTACCACCGCTAACCAAAAAACTTGGACTTCATCAAACTTTAATGGGGTAGTGAGGAACTTTATTCTTTCTTCTGCTTGCCAATAGGCAATGTGTTTTGTTCATGTCCTCCTATGTTCATTTGCATTACTAAGAACACTGACATGACTGTCGGAATTTCAACGAAATACAATCTAATTATCTGCGGCTTGAAGGCCACATCAGGCGTCTCTGTATTCAATAAACATGCCGGTGATTCACACCAAGAACGTTGTGACCGTGGGCTGAAGTATTCAGTTGGAGCCACACAAGCAGAGAAAAATGAAGGAAACTATCTCTTTGTACCAAGCTTAGAATGCTCTGTGCCGCCGTGTGCTCACGTGGACGGAATAACCCATCACTAGCCAATAGTGTCATCCAGAGCACAAGGCAGAAACTCTCAAGTCTGAAATATACGTATGCAATCTTTCTTTATATGAATCTTTCTGAATCAATGCAAAATCCTTGTAGAGTTTCTAGGAGGAATGGAGGAAACAGGTGGGCTTCAGAAGAGGTTCCAGTTCCTTGAACAAGACCATCAAAGCAGCCCTGCAAAATCTTTGGAATCTTCAAATGAAATAAAAACCCTGAGGGCAGCAATCGGTAAAAACTATAAATAAAAAAGAATAAAACTTTGAGACTAAATGTACCAAGCTCTAAATAAATTACGCAACAATTAACAGCAGCTGACATTTTTGCTGAGCTAAAGCAATGTTGTTTTTGGCTGGATCGTCAACTATCGCTTGCCAGCATTAGCGGAAATTACATCCAGTTGTATGATGCTGTTTGCTAAAAAACATGTCACAATGACAAACATGATAGAGAATTTTCCTAAATTTATCACACAAATTAATGGCACAAAATGTTCCTTACTGGATTTGCTGACTAGCTTTTCCTGCCATTTCAACCCTGACAAATATCCATGGGACTTAGTTGTTGGAAACTTGGAAAGTTTCGGAATAGAATAGTGAGGTGTGAATGAGGGCAACACCTACTGACCGGGAGGTATAAATGCTTCCAAAATCACATCTTTAAAAAAAAAAAAAAACACCGCTCGAGAAAAAGTTGTTCATCGCTGTTAACCAGATTCAGCAGACATCAATCTAAGTGGGACAAATGCCCAAATACAGTATTTCGACCAGCCTCTCTGTGCTTGAATTTTCAGATGGTGCAGTTGCCGTCCGACCGCGGCCGACATATTTTGGTTTGAGCGGTGACTTAAGGCAGCAGCATTTCTCAGCTTTGCATTTGCCAGCTTTTCGTTTCCTCGAATGAACCCGAGGGGCGTTATTCCCTCACTGTGGCTGCATCAAAAACTCATATGCCCCAAATACCTCATACTTGCCGTGTACAGACAGCGGTAGGATGCCAAAACCTGAAGCCAATAATTAACAGGAAATTCTCAGCTGGAACTCCGAGTGTTGTTCATCACATAGTTCCTGCCCAGTGCAAATGTCCTCAGTGTCTTTGCAGGAGCTGTATGCTTCTTGCAAAGTACCATCTATTTCAAATAGGATGTACAAATCTGCTTGTGTTGGTGCTGTCATAAAAAAAAATTGGTATTTTATAAAGAACTGGAAGGTGTTTAGATAAATCTTTCACAATCAAGGATAACTAATTAGTTTTGCTTTTATTTTTTCCTCAGCAGGGTTATCTTGGGGGAACTCAAAGTCAGTCTGGAATAAAGAGAAAACATCCTCTCCTCCAAGAAAAACCATCAGGGCCATTCTTTCACATCAAATATTGTTTTCCTGTACCGCGGGGTGGCTTCTTTTGTCTTCCTCGGTACATTTCTTCTGTGTGTCTGCTTTCCGTTTTCCTCACAACTAAAAAGATGCTGAGGATGTGAGACTTTTAAGATGGATTAACAAGGCTTTACACTTCTGATCGGAGCGATCCAGCTGCATTGTAAAACTATTATTGTTGGATTGGGGGTGGAAAAATCCGCAGAGTGGTTTGACCAAAGCCATTCTCTAAATGGCAGCTGATTCCCATTTCAGAAAAAACAACTCCTGCGATACAATTTATGTCTAATCTGTTTTGGGAGGATGAGTCGAGTTTCGGATAGTCAGTACATCCGCTTGAGGGGGTGTTTGCATTCCCCTAAATATAACACAGGAGGACACAACTCCCACTTTATGACAGATCCTTTAGTGCCTTTAAGTCAGGGCTGTTTCACTCTCACGGACTAAAACCCAAGCAAATCCACTGCAATTGTCTTGCAGTATGTCAGGCTTTTGGCAGCGCGATGACAGTGCAAGCTGTAAAGACAATACTGACACCTTGTAAAGTTCTGAGCCACCTCTTTGAAGCAGCAGGAAACATAATGTAGTATGAGGGGGATGAGTGAGTGAAAACAGTAAAAGGTTACGGATGTTCCAAAACCTGCCATATTTTCATATGGAGTTTGAGCTTTTGTGTTCAAAACCTGAATTATCGTCAGATTTTCATTTTCTCGCAGTATTCGCAGTATTTTTGAATAATATAACAGCCCGTCTGACTTGTTAATCATTGTATCTGAGATGGAGAACTAGATATAGTGTGGCTGTGAGCACTTGAGACAGATCTGAGGGTCGCTGTGCCTGGGCAAAATGGGCTGCAGCAGTGCAGGACAACTCAGTTCAGGCAGCAGAACCACTGTGCTGCTGCACCTTCTGTGCCCAGGGACCCAAGGCCCCTCCTCCTCTTCCTCCCCTCCCCTCCTCTCCTCCTCCAACTCCTTCTCCTCTGTGCTCTGACTCACACACAACACTGTTGTGTCGCTCGCTCTCAGTGTCCATGCGCAACAGTCGCTGTTTAGGTTTTTTCTTTCCTTCTTCTCTAAAACCCACTCACACCTCAGCCTTGATTTCTGAATCATACCGTGCACTCTCGCAGTAAAAGGCCCCCCTGCGTTATCCAAATCCTGACGCTCCAATAAATTAGCTCGATATCTGTCCCAGCTCTGATGTAACTCCTTGCATCCCACCAGCGTGGGGAGGAAAACGGCAGAATCTGGAAGTTATTATCAAATCATTACATCTCAGAAATGAAAAAGCATTTGTGTTAAGAAAGAAAAGGCAGAAGAAAAAAGTCTGGAAAGGGTGAGAGTACTTATGTAACCCCAATTCATTCAGCAAAATTGGCAAATTAAAGTTAAAGATTTGTTATTTATGAGACTGTTATTTCTCAATTAATTTATTATTAATTTCTTCATTTCCTCAAATCTCAACCGTCTCGATGACAGGACAGCAATAGGAAGCAACAGGAAGTCCCAACCTCTGGCTACCTGGTTCAGGTAACAGAAAAGAAGAAGTCTGATTGGTCCGCTCCACCTTTCCAAAGGCCTTTCATGCGTTTTTCGATGTACGGATACTGAACAATTTAGCAATAAAGTTCGGTCATGTGCACCACATCATCTGAAAAACATCACCAGCATCAAGCATCTCACAGGTTCATCGCAGTCAGCCAGCGTCAAACTGTTCTGCTCGTATCAAAGGCTGTGAACCAGACTCCTAACTTTATCAAGTCTATTTTTGAGCGGCACTATCTGATTTCATAATTTTTTGTTTTCGGTAGTCCCGCTGTTCTCTCCTGTCGCTGCCGCGAGCAACAAGCATAATATCACCCACCAAATATGCGCTTTGATGAAGTCAGACATGTCAGCAAATCTCAGGCCGTGTAGGACACACCGAACCGTCCGGAGGAGTGAAAGTCAAACATTGCTTATCTCATTTTGATGCAATGCCGGCTGTTGGGGCCAAGGTGTCAATTTTGAAATGAAAACTGAAATCAGATGCTGCGAAAGCAAACTGACAGTGTTGTGGAAACAAGAAGTCTTTCTTGCGGTGCCATGCAGCCGATACTTGTTATCAGGTAGCATGAGGAAGTTCTTGGACTGCTGCCATGCTGTGAATCCCTGCATGGCTTTGGTTAAGGTTAGCAATCAAAAATAACGACAGCCACATCAAGGTGGCCTCATATGTCAGATACATACAGTCGAAAGATCAAAGGTCAGTAAAATGTGCACAATTTGTGACAATCTGTTGCAACCAAATTATTTGGACTGGTTAAGAGACAACACACGAGCCGCTCCTCAAGTGTCTGCCGGCTTATGGCTGGATTAACTGACCATGCTGATGTTTAGTTTCAAATGTTTGTGTCTTTATCAAACAACGCTAAAAATCTCAGCGCCAATGCACTATTGCACAAATGAACCCTGTGACCACCGCCATCTGATCTCATCAGCAACAACTCCACAAAATGAACTAATGGCAGCGGCGATCAATTTACCCGCTAACCAAAAAGTCAAATCAGTCCCTGCGAGTTGATGACTGGAGACTTTGATTGGCTCGTGCGGACGTACAGGAGCGCTGCATTTATTCAAAACCATAACCGCAAGGAAGCACAGTACAGTGGGCGGCATCCAAACCAAGGGGCCGTCTTGCGCCGTGACTGACATGGACACGGGGTTATCTTGGAGGATTATGCAAGCAACATTTTACAGCGTCAGCCGCTCCAATATGTGTTTTATTGCCATGACTCACCATTTGGCGAGATCATTTTATAAGGCTATTGGAAGTGACCACTAACAACGCAATTTCTGAGTTACCCCCTCCATTTTTTTATATTGTTCCCAAAAACTGTTTTTCTGATTATGTGAAATTTGCATGTCACTCTGTCCAAAGGCCCAGATTATTGTTTGGACTCGTGCTTTTTACTGACAGAGAACTATTTTCTTTTCTCTTTTTTATTGTCTCCCAAAAAAAGAACAAAAAAACAGTTTGAGGGTGAAGCAACAACTTGGAAAGACGAACTGGAAAAATTGTCTGTTTATGAACCTGCCTGACATTCATATATTTCATTTCATGTCTCCTCCAGATCTCTGGTATTTGAATTATATTGAAGGTGAGCTCCAGCGCCATGTGTGCGTGTGTGTTCACGGCAACCTTCACATTGTGCTTTGATCCAAGTGACCTAGAAAAGTGATGGTTTCTTGAACTGTTCACTGGCTGGGCACAGTTCAAGTATAGCATAAAAAAAGACAAACTGTGACACAATTTTGGTGGATATTCTTATTTTTTTTATTTATTAATGGAACTTTTCTTGGTTCCCTTTAACAGATAAAAATTTAAGAGGCAGCTCTGCATAGAGCAACAGGCTTAATGCTACGATGAAACGTTTATCTGATAAAGTCTGTTGTTGTTTAGAAGAGGAACACAGACCCACCCTCCAGGAAACAGCATGACACGTGCACATATTAAAAAATAAATCATGATGACACATGGGGTTGGTGTTGGTTATTTCTTTTGTTAATGGGCATATTTGCATTGATGAAAACTCTATTCGAGAGACAGCTTTACGAGCATATCCATCATGAGTACAAATCTGGGGAGCATTTTGACTCCCTCAGCTCCAGGCAGCCTCGCTCTGATCTGCTTCGGTCCCTCTGCTGTGCGCCCTTACTGACAGCCAGCATCGTAATACCTTTATTTTCTCTGAATATCTGCTTACAGGAAGAAGCCGTCCCCCCTTCGCTCCTCGCAACTCTTCCACGAAGACCGTCTCGCGTCTCCGAGGGACGCCGGGCTGCACCCTGCACGGGTGCGCCGAGGCCGGTGCTGCACAGACATCCATCTGTGCTGGGAGACCGGCTATATCAGCTCATTTTTCCCTGACACCACGCAGGGAAGCTTTGGCAAAACGCTGACGATCTCCAGACACGAGGCCCCTCGCCAGCAAAGTGGAAGCATCCAAAGTATCTATTGTTTCAGGGAGCCTTTCAGACTTTGCACTTATTTCAGGCGTTGCTCGAGTCCTAAACCTTGACTTATTGACACTTAAGTGTTTAAGCAGAGGCAATGACCCGCGCAGCGTTCACAAACCAAAGTGCTGACTAAATGTGCCGCTGTTCATCCTGAGGCATCAGATTACCGTGGCATCGGGTCCTGCACATGTTGAGCGCAGCTCCTTCCTTCCAGCCGACTGTTTTCTCTCCATATACATCAGAATGATTCAACAACCCTCTTTGTTTCATCTCTTTCCCGCAGTGAAAGTGATCTGGCTGCAGGTCAGGGAGGAGGAAGGAGGGAGGGAGGGAGGGGGAGGGATACTGTGTCCAGAAAGGGTGAGGAAGGCGGATCGAGGGCATCAACTTGGAGGGGATGAGTTGGGGGAGGGGGGTCCCGGTGCCCGACCCACCCACCTCCCGCTCCCTGATTGAGTGGGACGATCGTCCATCGTCATTATGTAACCGCGTGCCCCCCCCACCCCCCACGCCGGCGCAGCTCGGAGCAGAGCGCAGCCGTGATTGACAGGCTCTCGGCCGGCCCCTATATAAGGAGGAGGGAGGTGGGCGTCCCGGCCACTGTGGTGCCGCAACTCCTGCAGCGCTGTGGATGGAAGACGATCCAAAAGTGGACTTTTACGGGGTTCTGTGTTGCAGGAGATACCGCTTCTCTCTCCAAGCCGCCGGCTCGGATCGGCAAAATAAGTTGCACTATTTTTAATAGTTTTTTTTTTTTTTTTTTTTGCCTTGTTGTTATTTTTATGTCGGATAATTTGACTTCATAACAATTTCGAGAGAGAGAAAAAAAACACTCCGCAGGTGAGTAGAACTTTTATCTATCATTTGATCGTTGACTGATGACAGTAAAGTGCACTGCAAACTACTTGGCGTATGCACGCACTCAAACGTCTGCACGCTGCTGCTGACTCGACTCATATTGCATCGCTACCGCGTCGCTATCAATTATTTATTTATTTATTTATTGTCGGTGTTTTATTCATGAGATTGTTAAACATTTAAACAAAGTTAAATAGGCAAAAAAACAAAACAAAAAACCCCGACAGTTTTATAAGCGTTTTTGTATCTTTTTTTAAGGAGCCATGATCATCACGAGGAGCCTCATCTTGCTGCTCTTATCGTTTCATTTCCTCCTTGCTGTGCCTCAGGGTAAGTAGTAAAGTTGATGTCAACCGAGTGATACAGTTTATTTTTTTTTTTGGGGGGGGGGGGGGGGGGGTTCTATGATGATGATAATGAAGTATAACAATGATGGAACTTATTTCAGGGACTGAAATAAAGTTTTAAAAAGATTGCACTCAACTTTAAGCCCTTACAGAATAAAGAAAATTGGCTTTTGTGTATTTAGAGAAATGTGCTTTTTTATCAGTTTTTTTGTCCTTGCTGCAACTTTACCGTCTTGTCACGTGTGCAGATGGCGAGCAAGAAGACGAGACCTCATTTGACTTGTTTGAAATCAGCCACATTAGCCGAAGGACTCTGGGGGCCAAACAGTTCAGGGGCCAGAACTTGGACCTCCCCGCCTACCGCTTCATCCGCTTCGACCACCTGCCCCCGGTCAGCGCGCCCATTCTGACGCAAATCCTGCGGCAGATGCAAAACAACGAGGGTTTCGTGTTTGTGGCCAACGTGCGGCAGGACCGCGCCTCCAGGGGCACCTTGCTGGGTTTCGAGGGCCCCAACGGCCAGCGGCAGTTCGAGATCGTGTCCAACGGACGGACCAACACTCTGGACCTGGTGTACTGGGTGGACGGCAACCAGAACTCGGTTCAATTTGAGGACGTGGACGTGTCCGACTCGCAGTGGAAGAACATCACCCTGCACGTGCACGGGGAAAATGCCAACCTGTTTGTGGGCTGCCACCTGGTAGACAGCTTCATCCTGGACGAGCCCTTCTACGAGCACCTGCAGGCTGAGGGCGGCCGCATGTATGTCGCCAAGGGATCCAGCCGAGAGAGTCACTTCAGGGTAAGGCCAAAGGAGACTTTTCACTTTGCGAGGCGGCAGGGCAGGGGTTTCCCAGGAATCTCAATTGACTTTTTTTCCTCCCCTCGCGCTGGAAAAGTTAAATGCCACTGCAATATTTTATTACCCATCAGAAGCCAAGTGGGGGAGAAAAAAAAATGCAACGTGACCCCAAGTTTCCAGGAAAAGGAAAAAAAAAAAAAAGCATGGCACCACCCTGGCTTAGTGTTGCCCCTGTCTCTGTGTGCAGAAAGAACGCTAAAATTAGACTCCAAATTGCCCCTTTTCTGTAAAACTGACTTTGGGTGACAGGGTTTAGATTTCACCTCCTGTATTATATATTGTGCCTGTGTTGGACTGCGTCCTTGTGCCTGCACAAAAACGAGTCAGCGTGAGTGGCAAACTTTCCCTGTGTGTCACTTTTTAACGCGTCTTTTCTCGCCAAACAGGGCCTTCTGCAGAATGTGCGCTTTATTTTTGACACCACACTAGAGGAAGTCCTGCTGAGCAGAGACTGCGAGATCCCGAAGCAAGGTAATGGTGGCTTTTTATGGTGGCTTTTTAGGGGTTAAACGCACCACATTCCAACTGGAGTTGTGCTTGATGTGTGATTTTCACGACACATTTAATGGGTGGTGACAGGGGAGGGAAAATGAAACCCATAAATAGAATAAAAAATAAAAATTTGTGATTGGAAAACTCTTTTGCATGCAATTGTCCAAGTTTTGGGTCTGCCTTTTGTTATGGACAAGCATCAACCAAAGCGCCCATCATGACCAAACAATCCAGCATTCTGTTCGAGTTGTTTTTTGTTTTTTGTTTTCTTAAGTGAGTCAGAAAGCAAGCAGGATTTAATATGTGGCAAAATCTCCCTGCATGACTTCATGTTTACGGATGCGGCAGTGTGGACGCGACAGACTGAGTTGGGCCGGCTTGCTTTTGGGAGGCCGAGGAGATACAGATGCTTACATTTATTTCTATTGGCAGCGGACTCGGGATAATAATGACCTGGGAAAGAAAATAGAAAAGAGAAAGTGAACGCGGTGGCGCAAAGCAGGGAGCTTCCACTTCCAGCTGCGCGCACACTCACACACGCACACGCACACGCACACGCTCACACACTCACAATGAAGTCATGATTTTGGCCGATTGGGTTACTTTTCTCAGCTGAGGCTCTGCTCACATGAGAAATGGTGCCTCGTGACGTCCAGTGGCGCTCACGCCATGAACGGCTGCTGCTAGAAAGACGCAGACATCTGAGTAAACAAGCAGATAATCGTCCCCCTGCAGGAGGGCACCGACTCTGGAGACTGTACCTTTTGGTCCGCTGTGACCAAGCGAAGCCATATGCCGTGCATGCGTGCGCGTGTGTCTGTGTGAGTGTGTGTGTGTGTGTGTGTGAGTTGCATTCTTGTTGCCACAAGCAGTTTTGAATTTCAACTGAATGGGTTTATTTGTTCAACAAATGTTACCAAGGCCTGGAAATTTTTTTCTGTGTCGTCTGGCGCTAGTTAAGGTCTAAGCGGTGGCAAGCACTCACCAAATCCAAAGGAAACTCACAGATCCATACGACCTTGTGCTAAAAAACAACAGATTATTCATTTGAACCGCTTTAGATTTTTGCTGTTTGCTTGTTTTTTTAAATTTTTTTTTTTATGCTTCTCCTTTGGGATATCCGTTTCGACAGAATTGGAGAGTGTCCATCAGGCAGAGAAGAATGTGTGAGCGCTTTAACAGGCGAGCTGGCACGCGTTCACGTGCACGCACAGCATGGAGCCCCGCTGAGATTTGAATGAATCCAGCAGACTGAAGAAAAAAGAAAACACAGCGCTGGTTGCAAGCGGGACGACGCCGGGCAACCGGAGCGCCGTCCTGATTTAGAGTCCTTGGCCTGCCATTAATCTTCGCCAATTTACATCGCGAGGTCCAGAGCCGTCACACAGATATGCCACTGGCTGCCTTGAGTGACAGCTACTCTGCCGAGGCTCGGTTCTGAGTCTCCTGCTTTCGTCCGCAGTCAGTCAGGGGTCGCGGATTGGAAAAAGAAAAGGTTTTCGAGTGACAGCAAGACACCTGCGTGCGAGACGTTGTCCTAGATCGAGACGAGCCATTTTTGCCGCTCAGAGGTCACAACTGCTGCATATGTTGCTCTAAAAAAAATAAATTCCGCTTTGTATGAATCCCCTCTGTGAAGAACAAAAGGCCCGTCGCGCGCTGACATCTAGACATGTTGACCGGCCCCAAGGACGAGGCCGCGATCTTCGGCCAACTTAGGCCTCCTTGTAAAAGCCATCTGTTTGGCCATCCTGGGGTCTGTTAAGTTCATATTGTTGACCGCACATTTATTCAAATGGCGGAGGAGATTTATGACAACTGGTGTGGTTGGTTGTTGTCATGAAGTGTGCTTTCCCAGGATGAACCTGGTTCTCTGTTGTTTGAAATCCTCAATGGCATACCGTCCCGACCTCCAGCTTCTGTCAACCTCTGCTTGCCATCACCACTTTATACATATATATATACATATAGATATGTGTACAAATCAAACACCGCGGGACAAACATCTGTTCTCCAAGGTGCTCTCTAAACTACGTCATCCCGCGGTTGCAACGGAAAATCGAACTGTTTGTATTTAGCTGTGGCGTCTATCTGAGACACATTTTCCGTTTCCGCTCTCTGATCCGTTTCCTTGTCCTTGTCTGTGTGGGTCCAGACGACGCCAATGTCGTCAGCGAGAGCACAGAGATCGTGGACGTGAGCCCCTCCATCACCACCAACGTCATCGGGCAAAAGGCGGACGAGCCCGACGCCGACATGTGCGAGCGCTCCTGCGAGGAGCTCAGCGCGATGTTCCAGGAGCTCAACGGCCTGCGCGTGGTGGTCAGCAACCTCATCGAGGGCCTGCAAAAAGTGGTAAGTGTAAATAAGCGCAGCACCGGCTGACGTTTCGCTTTAAAAACAAACATGGGCCGAATGGCCACGCTCCTCTTCAGAGCCCGGTTGAGTGACGAACGCGAGGCCGAGGAAATCTGTCCTTGCTTGAGCAAAGAAAAGCAACGCCGCTGAGATAATTGACATTTAAGGAAAACAAACGGTCAGGTCCCCTCAGCGCAGCAGCCGGGAGGTGAGGGGTTTGAATAAGGTTACTAGGTAACCTACATCGCTTGAAAAGCAAACAATCAGTAGCCGCGGGAGTGTTTATAGAGTTGCCTGTGATGGCTGAACTTGCCTGACTCCTGCTATCTGTGGCAGCGGGAGTTGGACAGATTTTATGACATGTTACATGTGGATATAGGAAGTGTTCCCCTGGCGGCAATGGGGTCCAGGATAATGTCTGGCTGTGTTTAAAAAGTCCATGTGTTTCCTCTGGGAGCTTCCCAGCAATAAGAAAGTCTGGGCATGAACCTTGGGAAGAAAAAAAAAAGAAAAAAATGGAGGGATGAGAAGGGTCCCCGAGGCTCTTCCAGACCGAGTGGTGTCTCGCATTTGTGTGCTACACATTGCTGCCTCCCTTCTTTCCAAATGAGAGCACACACAGACACACACACACACACACACACACTCACACACATTCACGTTTATCCACTTCCAAGTGCTCGGTGGGTTCAGCCAGAGATCTCCAGGGAGCGTATTACGGAAACCTTGTATGTGTTCGGATCATATCTTGACTGTTTGGTAAACATGGTCACTAGGGTTTGGAGCGGATTTAGGTCACGTCATTCTCCTCGGCCAACGTTCCCGTCTTAACTCAAGCTGCTCACATGGCTGCTATTTTTTTTCTTTTTGCAACACAAAATGATGTAATTAGTCCTTTTTTTCACCACGAGGCTTCTGGCACTAGCTGGAGATACGTCTCGGTTCGATGACAAATGCTCCTTAGTAGATACAGCCCCGTTCCAGGCCAGGATAGGAGTGAGCTGAGAGACAGTAATCAGCTTCAGACAGACAATCTTAAAATAACACAGGCCACTTTATCATGGACCTGAGAAATTACAGAATGAGATGAGATGAGACAGACTTTGTCAGGATGTTGATTATTAGCATCACCAGTGGCGTTTCTTTTTTAGTTGCTTACAATTTGATAAGAAGTTTCAGCATAGTCTCTAACTGGGTAGTAGGCTACACCAGTGGACAAGTGGACCACCACAGCAGTCATTATCAACTGCCTATAGTTTCCAACCAAACATCAGATGATGACAAATTTAAATAAAAAAAAACAAAGACTATCAACGATAGTACATTCAAAATTGTGCTCTCAATGATCTGCATACAGCCTTTGTCCATGTTGGTCCTGGTGACATTTTCTAATCCACATCACTGCTCCTGAGATCTACAGATGGAAAGAATTCCAACCAATGTGTCCCTGTGGTGACCCTGATCTCCAACATAAAGAAACAACAGAAATATTAGATCAGCTTGAAACAAAGGGTCCTCAAAAGACTTGGATGACAACACCCAAGCAATAGGGGAAAAAAGTGATATGTTTTTATTTTGTTGTTTTCTTTCACTGAAGCTCAAGGCTTGGTTTCCATTGATGGCATTCTTCCCATCTGTGAAACTCCAGAACAGTTGTGTGGAAGAGAAAACTAGTGGATGGTAAAAGGGTTCCAATAGAATTCTGGTTGAACTAACCGCTGACATTTTTTCTGTCTTTTGTTTGTTTAGATGTAAATATTTAAACACTGTTAATTGTTCTCTCGAGTCATCTTAACCCTCCTACAAGTGCCAAATTTAATTTTATTGATCACTCATCTGGAATGCAATTCTCTCTCTGATGTGCACAGACGGAGGAAAACACAGTGATGAAGGAGGTACTTGGGAGGATGAAGAACACAAAAGAGAAAAATATGTGCTGGCAGGACGGCCGATTATTTGACGACAAGGAGGACTGGGTTGTGGACAGCTGCACCAAATGTACCTGCCAGGTATTGCACAGCTGCGGAAAAAAAAAGAAAGGCAGATTGAATAGACAGATTTTCCTTTCTATGTCTGTGATGAATCTCAAATTGTTTCCGCTGACGACAGGAGTCCAAGATCGTGTGCCATCAAATTACATGTCCCCCGGTAGCCTGTGCCAGCCCCTCATTTGTGGACGGCGAGTGCTGCCCAGTGTGTCTGCGTAAGTACTACTAAGTAATACTTTTGTTTTACGACATGTAAACAAAGCCCAGCATGTGCACGTGCACGTTAAACAAATGGCAAAACGTGCCCTAAGAACTGTATTTTTATCAAAGTAAAATGAGCAAGGACAAAATAGCGATGGTCACTTGCCAAATTGTATTTTTCAGATTATATATCAAATTAACATATAGTGTGATGCTTTAAAAGATCGGAATACAGTACAGTATCACCTGCAAGCCATTATTTGATTCCACTTTTCTTTTTTCTGTCAGCTGTAGGTAGCGACGATGGCTGGTCCCCCTGGTCAGAGTGGACAGAGTGCACAGTCACCTGTGGTACAGGAACCCAGCAAAGGGGTCGCTCATGTGATGCCACCAGTAATCCCTGCACTGGACCCTCCATCCAGACACGCAAGTGCAGCTTGGCAAGATGTGACAGCCGTGGTAAGGACGAGAAATATACTTTCTTTTCAGATTTCATCCTATATGAAACTACATAAAACCTGACCGCTTTTACATTGAAAAACCTCTCTCTGAAACCTCTCCATAACCAATTGTTGGTAGGTGGAACCAAGGACTGAAGTTCTAGAACTGCCAATTGAGGGAAAGACAGTAAATAGACTTTTAGCCCCCAGCTGAATGTCAGTAAAACTCAATATTATGGTTAAACCACGTTGCAAAAAAAACCCGTAGTCACCACGCAGTACGGAAACTTAAACTATGTAGCATCCAGTAGCACCCACTTTAATGTTGAAATATGAAATTATCTCAGGCAAAGCGGGCCCTGCGCCAGAGCCACAGATAGACAGCCTTTAAAACAAACAGCAGCCAGACATGTGAACAGGAAGCACGTGAAAAAGCTGTGGGAATGAAGTCAGCGCTAAGCGAAATATGCAGCAATTTCCTTAAAATTAAAGAAAAGTTCCCAAGCTCCATGATTCCTTTAAAAACAGGACCATTCGAGTGACGATGGCTTCCAGTGCAAAGCATAGTTGAGGTTTAGGTCATGGCCAGACACAAGATGCGTCTAGATGAGTTCTTATTTTTTTCCACATTGTAACTATTGTACCAACTGCAATAACTAAAGGATACCAACAACCCAAGATAAATAGAAGAATGGACACAAAGAAAGAAACACAAAAAATAAAGCCTTGAAATAATAAAAACTAAAAGTTTATATATGAAACCAATTCATCAATTCCTACAATAAAGCCCACCAGGCTGCCTTGCAAAACTTCAAATGTTCAATAACTTGACTGTTTTAAGCAACTTTGTTTTATATATAAACAAAAATGTTGGCTAGTGCTATTTTCTAATCTACTATTTCACGATAGATGTCTGGAAGTGGTTCAACCAGTCCAATGACTAGGGGGTTATTTGGCTTTGACAACATAAATACTTAGCTATACATTAATCATGAAGTATGCATATGTGACAAAGATGTTTTGGTTGTGTTGTGAACATAAAAGTCTGTAACTATGTGGGTGGAAATACAGAGGATGACAGCTGCACAAGATCTGTGCACTTGGGATAACGATCTTGATTTTTAATCCCAGTTCGTCAGGACGGAGGCTGGAGTTTGTGGTCGCCGTGGTCCTCCTGCTCTGTGACCTGTGGCGAGGGACAGATCACCAGAATACGTCACTGCAACGCTCCCGTGCCTCAGCTGGGAGGCAAGGACTGCGAGGGCAACGGGAGAGAGACTCAGGCCTGCCATGCTGAACCCTGTCCCAGTGAGTCAAACCCACCTGAACTCAACAGCAGAATCTCCATTACAGCTGCGTTTATGACAGGCATCCAAGCTTCCTCGAGCCTTGCCGATTCCCCAAGGCAATATTTTCTGTGTTTTGGCCTGACCTCCTGCTGCTTTGTCAGGAAATGTGAACTCAAATCAACACAATATGTTTCCTCCCGTACCATTAAAGTTCCAGATTCCCTGTCTGCCTCTGGGATCTTTTGACCTGGGGTGTTCACATGCTGCAGAAACAATTGACGAATGTGCCTGGAATCAGGAAGCTCAGTGTCAAACGTTAACTATGTGCCCTTTCAGTTGACGGCGGTTGGGGACCATGGTCTCCGTGGGCGACATGTTCGGTAACATGTGGCGGAGGAGTCAAAAATCGCATGCGTGAGTGCAACAGCCCTGAGCCTCAGTACGGTGGCAGGACATGTATCGGAAAGGCCAGTGACAGTGACAGCTGTAACAAAAAAGTCTGTCCAATTGGTAAGTATAAGTCACTCTTCAGTGTATTTTAGCCATGAGAGCAAAAGGGTGGAAGAAATATTCAGTTGTCCACTTAATGGATCACTCTTGACATTTTAAAAACATTAGTTTATTCCACAGATACGTGTTGTTTTGTTTGGCTTTACATATTCAGTTCTCTTTGTAATTACTGATCAATTAACAGCAGAACTAACAGCATTCCCTCCATCAGGTCTCAGATGCTCTATAAAATAGTTGATATTCCAGAGAACTGTATATTTAGCCCTTTGTCTACAACTGGGACAGAGAACTTGAGCTTTCTCACTGATGTAAATGCTACTACAATTTCAAGCTTAATATTTTGGCCACACACCACGCAGATCACATCCAGGGATGTTAAAAATCAATTTCCCTCGCTTACTTCCATTCTTATCCTTTAAATCTCTTACAGATGGCTGTCTGTCTAACCCGTGCTTTGGGGGAGTGGATTGCAACAGTTCACCAGATGGATCCTGGGAGTGTGGTCCCTGTCCGGCAGGTTTCCGTGGTAATGGTACACACTGTGAAGACGTCAATGAGGTATGAAATCTGTTTTTGTCTACAATCATGAGACACATTTGAATATGGCTCTTCATTTATGCATATGTTTGCGCTGCTTATTCCATTTCCCCATCTCTAGTGTGACATGGTATCTGACATTTGCTACAAAGTAAACGGTGTGCAGCGCTGTGTCAACACCAATCCAGGTTTCCATTGCTTGCCCTGCCCGAGACGTTACAAGGGCACCCAGCCTTTTGGTATGGGTGTCGAGGCTGCAAAGACGAACAAACAGGTGAGCTGAACTGTCTCTAGCCCTGTGGCAGTTAAAGACTCCTGATGGGCTTCTCTTTAAATGGGGATAGTGGAAACAAAATTCTGCAAAGGAAACGTTATAAGCTGTGACTTTGGCTTGAGGCGGATTTTCAAAAGCAGTTGTTTGGATTCTTGGATGTCACTTCGAAATTTATGATGGAAACAGTCGCTCTCGTGATTTATATTGACCCAAATCACAGTGTGATTGTTTACAGAGTATTGAAGAAGAGGCCCTGGGCCGTCATTTGAGTACAACTCACCTTGACTGAGCATTGGCAAACAGGAGCTGAAGGAAAATTGGACAACTCATAATGACAAACATATGCCGTAGATCTCTTACATTAATGGGACAATAACAGCCTTTATTCTGTTTGTAGATGTTAAATAGAACAGTCTTTTTGTTTCAGAAAAATCATGCAAAGTTTTTTCCAAACATAATTTTCAGTGTTTCTGGAGAATCTTTCCACTCTGAATTGGTTTACATAACAGCCATGTGGACCATTTTGTCAAACGGTGGCCTCCACAGCTGCTTGTCCCTGATACGATGCCCCACTTTCCCCTAATTGATTTGGGAGCATGGGAATTGTATCATTGTTGGCTTTACGGAGTTCCATTTTACAATTTTGATCAAAGGGCTGTTCTTGCTGTCACTCTGCTCCATGAGCTCATGAAGTGGCATCCGAACGAGTGTTTCGTTCTTTTTCTGGTAATGAGTGGCAGCTGTGAATACTTTGTGCACCGATGAAGACACAACAGTGGGCCATAGTAAGACGTACGATCCATTAAGTGGGATTTCAGAAAATAAACTTTACACAGAAATGCTCCAGTTTGTACTTTATCCAGAATTTCTTTAAAAATTACGTTAACTCGACTTGGCCTCGGCCCTCAGTTTGTCATATCCTTCCAAAAAAACAAAGTACAAGTCAGACTAAAGTGAGAGCTCAGCTTGGACGTACAGTCCACAACAAAACATAAAGTGATGACCAAGGCATTGAAGGGCACGTCAGCAACAAATTCTATATCAGCTTGTATGTTTCTCATTTAGGTCTGTGAACCAGAAAATCCATGCAAGGACAAGACCCACAACTGTCACAAATATGCTGAGTGTATCTACATCAGTCACTTCAGTGACCCAATGTACAAGTGCGAGTGTAGGACTGGCTATGCTGGAGATGGTTTCCTGTGTGGAGAGGACTCCGACTTGGACGGCTGGCCCAATCAAAACCTTGTGTGTGGCGCTAATGCCACTTATCACTGCAAGAAGGTATGTTCTTCACTGCATTTGATCAACCTATGGTGACTATGATCAAAACAAGGCCATTATATCCCTAAACATTGCATACATCTTTAGGATAACTGTCCAAACCTTCCCAACTCTGGACAAGAAGACTTTGATCGAGATGGCCAAGGCGATGCTTGTGACAAAGATGACGACAACGATGGAATTCTTGATGAGAGGGTACCAGGGGTTTTCTAAAAACATGGAACATTTTACTCTGTTATCATGCCTGTGTGCAATCCCCTAACAACCACTCCTTCATCCGTAACAGGACAACTGCGCACTACTTTACAATCCTCGCCAGTTTGATTTTGACAAGGACGAAGTTGGCGACCGTTGTGACAACTGTCCATACGAACACAACCCTGCACAAATTGACACCGACCACAATGGAGAAGGAGATGCCTGTGCAGTGGATATTGATGGAGATGGTAAAACAACCAAACCTTAAACTGATTAAATACAGTTAATATGTTCTTTGACTTCTAATGACCTGCCCTTCTTCCTCAGGCATCCTGAACGAGAGTGACAACTGCCCATACGTGTACAACACTGACCAGAAGGATACTGACATGGACGGAGTTGGGGACCAGTGTGACAACTGCCCATTGCTACACAACCCTGATCAGGTATGCGATACCAGTGCACGTAACGTTACATTCATTCACATACCTAGGTACAGGACATGCTCAGACTTCTCTCTTTCATCAGACCGACGTAGACAATGACCTGGTGGGAGATCAGTGTGACAACAACCAGGACATCGATGAGGATGGCCACCAGAACAACCTGGACAACTGTCCCTATGTGGCCAATGCCAACCAGGCTGACCATGACAAGGACGGTAAAGGGGATGCGTGCGACTATGACGACGACAATGATGGCATACCTGATGACAAGGACAACTGCAGACTGACTCCCAACGAGGACCAGCTGGACTCTGACGGTAGGGATGTAGCCCTGAAGAGGCTAAATGTTGCTTAACTTTGTAGACAGTGTTGTGGTACAACCAATCTGGGATCACTCTCAAGACATCTTAGAGGTCTCAGTTGACTGCATTCAAACTTACGCAGGGTTTTGTTTCAAGACCATGGTTGTTCGCAAGTCACTAAACTCTCAACGTTACTGAATGACCCTGTTTTGACTGCAACCACTATCGTTACTTTTGAGTGACAATCCACCTCTTCCCCCTTGGTCCTCTGTCACACACATTCCAGCCTTCAAAGGAAGGAGCTGTGCGGAGATGTCAAATAATTCTTCAGTTCTGTTTGGCTTCGGAAACCACAAAGATTTCATTTTGTAGACAGACTTTTACAAAACAATCCTCAGTTCAAAATCTTGCAACGTGGCACTCACAGAGACGATTGAGATTGAATTCAATTTTCCAGGCACTTCGGAGAAAGCTGAAGGAAAGGTAAGTGGTGTGACCTGATGCACTGATTACTAAGCTACCCATTAATCATTAGCTGACTTCAGCTGTCAGTCTGTACCAAATTGTTTGGAGCCTCATAGAAATTTTCAGCAGTTACTTAAATCGAATCATCTGTTACATAAATGTGGTGCTTTTGAATTTAGATCTGTAAACTACCCTTATACTAATAGCTTGGGATCAATAAAGTACATCTACCTATCTATCTTACACAGTTGCAATTTTATGACTGTTTATAACCACCAATATATGAAATACAAAACCCAAAAGCAATTGTAATGTAGCCTCATAGTTGACATTTGTTGAAACCGTCAACACAAGGTACTGGGAATTGATTGTCAAAAGTTGGAGTTTGTGCCATAGTTCAAGATGCCTGTTTTCTCAAACTGTCTCTACTCAGTGGACTTGATGCACTCATTGCATGTGTACTTCATATTTTGCCTTTGGATGATTTCTCCCAGATGTTTTTCACACTCAGAAATTAGCTTCACTATAGTAGGTGTGAAATATGGGAGCTGTGGAAAAAATCAGAGGCTCACTTGGCATTGGTGATGTCACCATGCATGACTTCAGTGTTTTTATTTCCTTTTCCCATAATGATCCTATGGAGCTCTGTTGAATCAGGGTTACCTGGCATTTGCACAGCTGTCTATAACCAAAAACATACTTGCACAGGACTTGAAGTCTTTGGACACTGATGAGTTCAGTGTCTTTAAACTATGTCAGATAGTGGTTGTTTAATAAACACATATTAGCTCTTTGTGAATGACCAAAGACCATGTGAGAAAACAGCCCATTCCCTCTTTCATTAGTCATTGGCCTCCATGGAGCTTCTGGCCTGCAGTCTGGCTCTAATAGACTTCAGACAGTTTCGAGTATCAATGGAAGCTGTCACCACATGAAAAGAAGACTGATTTTCCTCAGCAGACTTGGCAAAGGTGTGAAATCCAGTGTCTTGGGAGGTTTTGGCTTTCCCCCCCCATTCAGTTTTTTCTTCATGTAAACTTGGAGGAACTTCTCAGAGTTCGCTGCTGTTGGAGTGTCGTGAGACTCAAATTGGCTGCCATGAGAAACAAAAAAGTTTCCAATCTCTGGGAATGCAGGCGAAGAAAAGAAGCTTTCTTTAAAACGTACGGCCAGTTTAAATAAGGTCAGACCTTCACTGGCGTTCATGTGTTTCTTCTTTCTATCTGTTTCTTCTTGTGTAGGCGATGGAAGGGGAGACGCCTGCATAGACGACTTTGACAATGACAGCATCCCGGATATTCTCGACGTGTGCCCGGAGAACAACGCCATAAGTGCGACAGACTTCAGGAAGTTCCAGATGGTCCACTTGGATCCCAAGGGAACCACTCAAATCGATCCTAACTGGGTGGTCAGACATCAGGGCAAAGAGCTGGTTCAGACTGCCAACTCTGACCCAGGCATCGCAGTGGGTAAGCAGCGCATTTGTTTGCTGTCCATCAACCATTTCATGTCAGTTTGTTGCTTTTTAAGCTCCATTGGCAGAGCCCAGAGGCCCTTCATCCTGTTTTTCATGTCATGTTCCGTCGCAGGCTTCGACGAGTTCAGTGCCGTGGACTTCAGTGGGACCATGTACGTGAACACTGACAGAGACGACGACTACGCAGGCTTTGTGTTCGGGTACCAGTCAAGCGCGCGCTTCTATGTGGTCATGTGGAAACAAATCACACAGACATACTGGGAGGACAAGCCCTCCAAGGCCTTTGGAATTTCCGGAGTTTCGCTCAAAGTGGTCAATTCGACCACCGGTGCTGGAGAACACCTCAGAAATGCATTGTGGCACACGGGGAACACTCCCGGACAGGTGGGCAGCAGTCCAAAAAGCTTGTTTTTCTGAATGACGTGGATCTATTTAATGTCTTCTGTTTTAACGTAGGTGCGTACTCTGTGGCACGACCCAAAGAACATTGGGTGGAAGGATTACACGGCTTACAGGTGGCATCTCATCCACAGACCCAAAACTGGCTTTATAAGGTAAGGTTTAACCACTTAAATCCATAATGTAGGGGCATATGACATTTTGGGGGTATCCGAGGACAAAACCGTTTCCCATAAAACCTGACTGGCTGTCCAACAAAATGGCAAACAACGAAGAGAATATGACTGAAAAGATTTCAAAACATAAAATGTAAATGAAATTAGCTGTAGCCAAAGGTTTTATCCCCACTAGCCCCAAATGTATGATCAGCAAATGATCAGCGTGCCCTTTCCAGTCGTGAAAGTTATTCCCCTGATTCATCGAAACGTTCACTTTGTTCCATCACAATTTGTTTCATCTTGCAGGGTTGTGGTCTATGAAGGTAAACAGATCATGGCTGACTCGGGCCCAGTTTATGACAAGACGTTCACCGGTGGAAGATTAGGCCTATTTGTTTTCTCCCAAGAGCTGGTCTTCTTCTCCGACCTCAAATATGAGTGCAGAGGTAAGTGGAAACATTTCGCTTTGTTGGAAAAAATTTAAAATTCCAGTCGCTGTGTGTTACCCCATGAAGAAAATAAATGCCTATGCCAGAAAAGACAAATTATCAAATCATCAACATTCATACCACGAGGTGTGAAAGAAATTCGTATTCAGGTTGATAAAGTCACTAAAAATAAATAAGCGTTGCTTTTCAATTCACAAATAATAATGTATTTTAACATAAGGGGTGGGTACACTTTTCAACAGTAAGTCATATTCCATTTAAACTTTCTACTGTGACCCAGAAAGTCGATCTGGACTATGGTTTTGTGATTTTACACATTATTTATTACATTATTATCATTCTACATCAGCTGCTACTAAATATTACACACTGGCCTATTAAGTCGCTGCAAAGTTCAGGGCTTGAAAGAGATAATAAATAAAGAACTTAACTGTACTAAGAAACAAAGCTCAAGTTAGCTTTTTTTAATCTTATTTTCTTATTATTCCCACTGACACTTCCAATAACCTTTTAAATATAACTAGAACATTAAGTCACTGCCTTTGTAACAGGAGCATCTGAGCAGCATGTGTATCGAGAGCAAATGTGTTTTCAATGTGGAAACAAATGTGCCAACACTTACACTCTCCACATCTTTAACGTCTCTTTTCAAACTCCAGACAAGGAGGACTTGCCAACAGTGGCCACAAGGTAATGATAAGACGGTTCTGTGTTGTCTATTGGCTGGAGGAAACAAAAAAACCCAACAAAAACCAACAAAAAATAGAAAGAGTCATGCTACATCTCCGCTTGTCAGCTTGGCAATGCCTCAGTCGCATTGCGAAAGACCTTGTGTGTCAGTGCAAGGACTTCTGATTTTGTGTCTTGCGCTGAACAGCCGAGGGGGGACACAAGGCCGCAGCCTTCCCTCGCAAATCACCGCCACGTTATGCGCCGCACACAGTGCACATGTTGTTGTTGTTGTTGCGCTCTGGCACTTTGACCGTGTGAACGTCCTCGTCTTGATAATAAACATGGCAGAAATGGAAGCTATTTTCTCCATCTTTCCACAGATAACTGAATCGAGCCCAACAGAAAGAGAAGAGAGAGAAAAGGAAGAAGAAGAAGAAGGAAAAACATTTGACGGCAGACGAGTGGAATCTCTCAAAGTAAACACATGGTCAGGAAGTCCGCTTTGACATTAAATGAGATTTTCCAAACTTCTGCGTGTTGTCCCCCTTTATCCATCCGCCGGAGAGGAAACCACGATCAATTTCACTTTTCACTTTTGACACGTTCCCCAGGCTGGGAAAGAAAAACTGAACAAGAGCAGACATTATTTTTTAAGGCCACTGCAGAATATCAACGTATAACTCGCGTACCGACGCCTCCATGTTAAAGGATCTCGTGTGCCAGCACTTACACGCTGTTGTTACTTCTTTTTTTTCCTTCGGTTTCTTATCCGCTGCAACCCTCAAGTAACAAGATTACCGTTTGTCTTCATTGATTGTTTTCATTTTGCCGAAAAACACATGATATCGCATCAAACTGTAACCAAAACATAATCATTCTTTTTTTCACTGTCTCCTCATGCTTTCATCCTGAATTATCATACTTTTTTTTTATTTTTTTTTTACATAAAACTTGAGTGAACAACCTAACTAAGCCATTTCAGTAAGTGCCAAAGATGTTTATACTAAGTTTGTATTATAAATCCTTTTGTAAATTATTTATGCTCTGCTAGGTTCTTTTGGGTTTTTTTTGCATTGTTTTATTTTTCGGAGGGGGCAAGAGATTGTAAATAATTATTTATTTGTTTACACTGACAGAATGCAAAATCGAATTACACGGCTGTCACGATAACACGTCATGTTGTTGAAAGATCAATGTTGTGCACTTCCTTTCCTCGTTCATTTATTTTGAAGCTTGCCAAAAGAAAATTGTGGCCCAAAGCTGTGGTAAACGCTAAACATCAGCTGCTTTCAGTAATTACACAAATAAACACAACATGTGTTTACGCCTCGCCTGGCAGTTGCCAAATTAAGTTCTGGGAGCGCGCTGTGTTTTTCCTCGCCGTCCAGACAGGACCTCATTGTCCTCAGCGTGATACATCACTCTTCTCTCGTTGGAGCTCATAAATTGGTGCCTCACCTAAATTGGCGGTAAAATTAGGCTACTGGCACAGTATCAAGCACCCTGAAAATTTGGAACATTGATTTTGTTTTGTTTTTTAAGATCCGCAGCTGAAATGATCAAAGGCATGGCATCAGCTCAAAATATAAAGAATGATTAAAACAAAGCAGGTGCAGAAGTTTCGAAGCAAGATCAACAGCTGAGAGAAAAGCGAGTCATGAGGAGAAAATGCAGTAAAGCCCTTTATACTCAATTTATTTCACGTGTTGGTTTAAAGACGCAGTTAAGGTATTTTGTAAAAGTGCGTTGTTTGAAAAGGAAACCCAGGCTCAGGGTGTTGAGAAGTAACCGTGAGACAGCGTGATGCTAGTGCAGGGTGTGTTAGTGCGCAGCCGTCGTGTCTGTAGGTTTGTTTGTTTTTTTGTTTGTTTTTTTTAAGTTTGCAGTGCACAAAATGTAATTCTTTTGTAAACCTGTGTTATCAGACATTTTTTTAAAAAATATTTTTACAAGCATCTGTGTAAGGTTGTTCTGTTTCATAAATAAATATCTTGTACAACATTTTTTTGGTCAATTTTATTCACAAGGATTGATAAAGAAGCTTGTTCATGATTTCTGAGCAAAGTTACACAAAAATATATGAAATCTTTATCGGAGAATATAACATTTTGTTCTTGATTTTATTTTTTTTCTCTGCTGCAGCTGCCTGTTTTTGACACAAAGTTGAGTCAGAAGTTGTGACTCTGCTAGGTCGTGTTGTCAGTGGTCGACCATTGCACGTGTCGTGATGAGTGTTTGGAGCAGGAGGATGTTTTGTTTGGTTTCAAATAAACAATTGGGCTCGCGTGTTCACGGTTAATAAGAAAAATGTCATCCAAAGGAATGACGTGACTCGCATATTTCCCATAAATTGTTTTGTAGTCAAATATGGAAATTTGGTGCATGGATTATCCTTTGCAGGACTGAATGTTTTGGGGTTTTTGGTTTTTAATGGAAAAAAACCAACCAGGGTTTTCCTTCGCATGCCATGTGACACAACGCCAAAACGGGGCCGTTGCTTATTAGGTTCAAGATGTGCTTCTAATCCACAGTGAAAGTCTAGAGTCGTTTTGGAAAAACACAAGATTTTTTTTTTTTACCTTATGCTCCAGTTTAAATTCAAAAAGACAGACGACACACAAGAGAAATTGCTTTGGTGCAGTCGTTTTGTTTCTGTTTCAAATTGACCCAGATCTTTTTCCCTAATCGTGCAGATCGTTTGTTTAATCCATATTCAAGACAACAATAGATGATAGAATATTAACTGTTTGAATTGGAGGGAAGGAGAGGTAACTTCCATTGGTCACTAAAAAAATAAAGTCTCCCTGCCATTGAGCTACCTCAGCAAAGTTCATATAATGTGGAACTGAGTTTTCACATCAAAACTGTAAGTCTAAAAGCATAAAAAAGGAGCTGGTCTGTGGTTTCTATCCTCACCATCTGTCCGACAGTGTGGAAACCCGGTGGAGTGAATGGGTTAAATAAATGATTTTGAGGCCAGTCTTGAAGAGAAAAAAAGCAACACACTATTAGGAAAGTAGGGAAGTTAAAACCTCACGGTCTTAGCTCTGTGGTAGAGATATTTGGGTTAAAGCTCTTGGAATAGTCAACGTGGCAACTCCATTTGTGCCCATAAACCTTGGGCAGCTTTGCCAGAGGATGTCAATGTGTGACACGGTTAACCAGCAGTTTTCTGCTGAGGTACGCCTTTAGCACAGGGAGTAGCTCAGAGCGCAGCGAAAGGCATTGGAAAAGTTCACAAGTCGAATGGTAAACGTTTGGGTTGGCACTCAGGACGGATCAGGGTGTTTGGGTGCTGATGTTGCTGCTGGTTCTCCATTGAGGAGATCAGCGCAGCCTCAGCAGTTTGAGCAGCCATATAGGAGACGTGAAGAGCATTTTCTGTAGTGTTGTGATGTCTGTCCAAAATTGAATTTAAGGGTGAATTTGTGAATTTAAAGGTAAGCTGTCACTTTTAGAAAACAACACACGTCCCAACTCAAAAATATGTGACTTACATGACAAAACATTGCTATTAATGAGACAAATTCCTGTTTTTTATATAATTAAATTCAGATTTTTTTTCCTCTGATGTGGGTAAAATCCGATGTGAAAATAAATTGGATCTGAAGATCTACCAGTGCAGTCGGATGGGATTCCACGACATTGCGAGTCAAACATCACCATTGCACTGATGTCATTTCATGTGCTAATCCATGCGTCCTTGCTGCTAGCGAGCAGGTTTGCTTTTTTTTCCACCATCTTAAAATATCGCATCCATTCCGAAATGTTATTGTCAGCGTTATTGTTGGCGTTATTGTTTAAGCAATGTTGTTTTATTTCCTGTTTCTGGGTGCAAATCTATGGGCGTGTTTTCATTGCCTCGCCACGGTACGCCACGCCTATATATGAGATATGGGTCACTGTAAATTGGGAAAAGG
The DNA here is from genome assembly GCF_046127955.1 of Nelusetta ayraudi. Classification (NCBI taxonomy): domain Eukaryota; kingdom Metazoa; phylum Chordata; class Actinopteri; order Tetraodontiformes; family Monacanthidae; genus Nelusetta; species Nelusetta ayraudi. The sequence goes on along the minus strand of NW_027466058.1, from coordinate 3,449,592 downwards.
CTGTCAGTCAATTAAATATAGGTAAAAAAACAAAACAAATGTAGGACTGAGCATTAAGGCCTGTCAATCCAGCCAAAAGGGGGATACAGGGCTTTTTAGTCAAAAATCAACTGGTCGTGGTCTAATCCTAACCTGAACAAACTGAATTTATCCTCAATGTTTCTTTTTAAATGTTGTTTTTTTTACTTGAAAAATGACTAAAACTTCCCTGAAGTGCACTCATTAGCTTTCATGCCAAGGGTTGAGAAAGAAGATAACACTTTGGGCTGTGTGCTATAAAGATGGAAACTAGTACCTTCATAGTAACACAATCTCTTCACCAGCACCTTCACCACAGTAACTTCTGTCTTCCCAAATCTTAGAAAACCTGCCTTTGTTATCATATCGCCTCAAGAAACTCCCTGCTTCCCGTAATACAAGTGAAGTCAACTCTGTGCATTCCCTCTGGCTGGCTTTTACGGGTGAGCCTCGGCCATAGCTGAACAAAGCGAGGATGGGCCTGCCAGGAGCAAGTGTGCAAGGCAAAGAAGTAGGTCTGTCATTAAAAATCAAGCAAGCCATTTATTTCAGGGCACGAGCTCCTCCAGCTCCAGTCATACGGAAAATATCCCCAGTCCTTCTCACTGCCAGTGTCGGGGGCACACACACACACACACACAGTCTGGCTGTCGGCGTGGATCAAGGTATTACTCACTGGTTTGAGATGCTTCACTTCAACTGCTGCAGATGGCTGACATCAGAGCTCCACAATCCGACAGGCAAATGAAGAAGAAGAGATGGAGGGGAAGTTAAAGCCATGACAAATGTTTACATTTAACAAGCTTCCCCATGCAACAAGGGGTTGTATAATCAGATAGAGGTATATTCCGTCTATCATTACTAAAGGTGGCTGCAGATTGTGCAGACAGTAGCCCGCCTAAGATCCCCCCCAAACGACGGCGGTTTTCGGCTGCTTTCCACGTGGGTCTCAATGGCACCAGTGTGAAACGCAGAACAGCTGCATTACATCTCATTAAATCACGTTTTGAAGTATTGGCCGGCCGCTAACCTTGCGGAAAACAAAGCCAGAGTGCGCAAAACCAGCAGGCCCCCAAAGGTCTGATTTGTCTCACTTACAAAAATAAACCCGGGTCAAGCTCAAGCTTTGTCTCCAAAGGCAGAAACAAACAAGATATCCGTCATTTGCCTTTGATATATATACTTGCACTGGCTTTTCAATGACATCTTCCAGGAATGTACGTTTTGTCAGTCTTCTTTTCATGAAACTTTTCAGGGCGTAGTGTGTATGTAATCAATTGTCATCAAATGCAGCAAAATGCAAAGACGATACAAACCTGTGGTTTTATTAGGTAATGATATTGTATTTACATGAGGAAGGTCTGCATGTAAAGAGACCAGAGGCCAGAACATGGTTTGGTGGTTTTAGGGTTTAGTGACTGGTCATGCCAGTGCCAAAAAACAATAGAACCCTTTTAGAAATGACAAATGAAAGAAAGTAAAAACGAGGCCTTCGGTATGATGCTTGTGCAATGGTCCTGCAATCGGATGAATTTCAAAAACTAACATCCTGGTCCTTGCGCAACTTGTTGGCAGACTCACAAATGAGACAGAAACCAGACATGTCCTCTGCCACGTTCAGCGCCAAGAGAGACTGTCAAGGTTTATGGTGCGATATAATCATGCGGACGGAGCCAAAGTACCCACTTTAACCTGCTTGCATGTGAAGTGACAGAGTTTCCAGATCTTAAAGTTACAAAAATGCCTGTGGACATGAAGACAGTATATTTATATCTGTGTAAATGCATTTAAATACAGAATAATTCCAATGACTAGTTTTTTTGTTGTTGTTTTTTTTTTACACAAAAGCACTTTATTAAGGGTAAAAGAAGGATATCAGAAATGATTTAAGCGTGAAAAAGGAATTTGTGTCTCGCTAAATACAACTACAATAATCCAAATCTAGAGTAGCAAGTCAGCTGAATGTGCTTGTTTTTGGATTGTGTGAGGAAACTGGAGTATCTGGATGCAATGAGGAATTTGTACAGAAATGATCCAAGACACACAAATGGACAAATTAAGCAGTTTACAATGTAAGAACAGATCAAAATGAATGACTTTTTAATTGTAATCAGGTACAGCAGAAAAAAAACAAAACACGCTGTATCTCGGTGTCACTGAAAAACTATGAGTGAGTCAGCACACACTGCCGAGGAATCCCCAAAACACTGGCATGCATGTGGTTGACAAAAATATTCTGTTGAGAAGATGATATAAAATGAGCTCATCCAGTGGTTTGGGTTAGTTTTAAAGGTTAGAGCTTGGACTGAAAGTCACATTCAGTGCAGTCAAATTGTGTATTAGGCGGTTAGCTACCGGGACGCAAAACAAACAGTGGAAAAAAAATGTATTGGTGACCAGAGCTGGATTTTCACCCAAGATACCACATTTCACATTGATAAATAAAAAGCGGACTTTGGACTGTAGACTTGAGTCTAAGTGAAACCCGTAATTTTCCTCTTTTGACTAAAAATTGAGCTTCCGCAGTTAAATGTGTGGGGGGAAAAAAATAATTGCATGGATGCTGGATTGCAATTCTGAAATCGTAAGCATCCATCTGGAGAAGTTCCAAATGAAAGTGTTTTCTGCTGGTCTTAATAAACAATCAGTGCCCTTTCGATTTGATTTGAATTGATTTGATTTATTGTCCCGCAGGGAGATTTGTCTTCACTGACAGTAACATAGCATATCTCAGACGACACACGAAAACATTAGTTGTGAAAAAAAAAATGAAACGAGCGACTGCATGCTGCAAGAAGAAGACCAAAATGAATGACAAGGAAGCAACTTGTTGTGAAAAAAAGAGAATGGTAGGGCCATGCACAGTGATGTACACTAAGTGTTACCCCTCGCACCGATTGGATGACTTGAGGTCACGTGTCCTGCATTAGCGGTCGGTAAAAAATCTGACAACCTGTTTTGAAAGTGCTAAACAAGGAGCTTAACAAATCATATTTTATTTTTTGCTACAAAGATACTTGAAATAAATCCAAACGATTCCCAGATCTCTCTGCCTGGTTAACCGAGTTTTATCCGACTGATCAGTGACGTTCTTGGGTGTTCCAGCTCCAGAACGACTGACGCAAATGGCTAAAGATATGTTTATTCCTGATGATACATTCATACACTCCAAAATAAAATATTTATATCTGCTTTAAAAACATGTTGAGGATGGTTTTTGTTGATGTCCACGCAGCGGCGGGGGCTTATGGACCCCTGCAGCAGCAGTAAGGGTGAAGGCGGTGCCGCTCTTTATGAGCGGGACGACAATGCTACAAGCTCCCCTCCCTTTTTTCACCAGTGGAAACAAGTGATCACACGGTATCCTTTTACATCTCTGATGGGTTTTTCAGCTTTGTTGCGCTGTGCTGTAATGGAACAGCCACTCATGAAAATACACATGGCAGGCTGTTTGAAGATATCAGCCAATCACTTTCCCCCCTTCCATTTTTAGGCCATTTTCCCATCACGGAAACTCTGGAAAATCAGTCTGGGTTTTCCGTTCTCCGTGCAAAGGGAGTTCCAATAATTCTTGAAAATATGCTATAATTCTTTACCAACAAGTAAATGTTGAGTCTCTGGTTAAATTACACATAATATAATTTAGACATCACAAACAGAGCAGGCTTGGATGTTCATTACTTTTTATTGTTACTTAGTAATGTTTACTAATAATGCAAATTAGTTAAGAGTTCACTGGAATTGGTAACAGGACACATCTTCTGACGCACAAATATTGACTCATCATCAGTGTTGATTCCTGGAGTCACTGGATATTTTCAACACCCTGATCTTGGCGACATGACAAAGGCACATCAGACGACAGACCATGTCCGAGCGGTATTTGACTGCCACCACTGCACTCCACCATTCTGCCAGAGCCATCTGGAATCTCCCTCTCTCCTGCCTCCATGCGGTATACCTACAGCTCTACTTCAGTTGGTAGCCCTTATGCAAAGTGCATCATCGGCCCCCCTCAACTGGCTCCTTTATACTCTCTTGAAAAGCCATGACTAACCCCGACAAGATCCGAGGCCGAGACAATGTCAGCTATGAAATCAGACTGGGTGATGATGTGTGGTGGAACTTTCACCTACCTCTCCAGGTCAACTGTCATCAACAAATCTTGAGCACTGTTGTGCAAACCAAAAACAATGTGTCCTATGTTTTCTTTGGCCTTTGTTCTTCCTTCAAAGTGAATGGCCTTGTAGAATAGAACTGATAGACAGTCTGTGGTCTGCTCTTCCTTAAACAGGTTAAGAAGATGAAGGTGTCCAAACCTTCAGGAATCATCCCTAATGATGTCTCCATGCATTTCATTTGAGGAATCAACCTCAACGGTTGTGCCTCCATCAATAGCAGCCATTGTGTAGCGTATCTGGAACAAATGTGCAGTCCCAGTTACCCTACTTCAGAACGCCGGGCACACGCTGAAGCTTCTATTTTTGGCCAAATTTTTGGGGTTGTTGGAAACTGAAAGGTGAAAAGTGCATTTTTTTTCTTGATAAAGTTTTCTCTGCCAAACGGTTAGAATAATCTTTATGAGCTGTTTGTAGGGAGGGAAAGCACACACACTTGATTGCTTTTTGGGGCTGGCTAAACTGGTAAAAGATAACATGAGTCATTTGTCTGAAATGCTGAAGTAACTGTGGGGGCTGACTCGCTCTGTGTGGAAAGTGGAAAGTCCTTGTTCGGAGGCAAGGAATGGATTTTAATTTTGGACGAATGGTCTCATAATAAACTAGTCATCAAATAGTTTGGAAGTGCTTCAGGAACAAAGTGAACACTTGAGTGCTTTAATTATATTAGGATAGAGGATCAGTCTTCTTGGAATTGTAATTTGCGGTAATCTGTTTGTCTGTGGTGCATTCAAACCTTGTCTTGAATTTTTGTTTAAATATTGGCCTAGTTACTGCATTTTAACTATAAAATACAAAATATTCTCATAAGTACACAGAACAAATTTCAAATCAACTATAACACCTGGCAGCGAAACCAGAATGACCAGCTCCTCTAAAGTGTAATCGGTTCAGGATACTGATTACAATGAAGAGACAATGAACAATCGCACGGTTCCGCTTCGAATTGGCTCCTGCACATGACCTCATGTTGAATCACTCTGTTGCTGACTGAGCATTCGAATTCCCAGTCTGACATCTGTCAGAAGGAGACGGGAGTGAAAGTTGAAAGGGAGGACGCGTAATTGCGCAACCATGCCGGATTTTTAATTTTCTACACGTTGGCGGCCGGACTGGATCGAATAACTTTACCCGGACAGGCACTTTATTGGCCCGTGGGCGAGGGGGCCTCGGGGAGCAGCAGAGCAGGTGTCTCCGGCAGACTTCCCAGTGTTTCACTGACAGTCGGATGTGTCGTGGGGCCCACCGCCACTTGTGATGGACGACCATGAAGGAGTCAAAGCCAGGGAGGAACAGACACAGCGTACATCGGGATCTCATTACTGGCTCACACTGCACATGTCCGCTCTGTCAAATGAAAGCCCCACGTCGTGTCTGAACTGTTATTAACTCCTCCTCTGTGTTTCAGAGTTTTGTGCATACAATTTGAAAAAAAAATAAATCCAAAGACTGAGAACATTCTTATATTTGATACCGTTCCGATGCACATCATGCACCTCACATTGTTATCCTCCATCATGTTTTGGGGCTTAACTTACTTAAAGCCTCCGCAAAGTCAGAGTGAATTGTAGCTCATACAAGTTCACGCTGATTTATGCAAGGCCCACAGCTCTCCAGACAGAGAAAACGCTGACTGTGCTGTCTGCTTTAATGATTTTCGTCAGACTAGATGCGCAGCTGTCCCGTTTATTTTCCTTCCCTCAGAATTCCAAAGACTTCCACAGCATGTCTGCAACCTGCTTATGGTGCAGAGATGTAATTCTACTCGGAATTTCATCCTACAGTGTGTAATGCCCATTAGCTTTACAAAGTAGCTGACGTGACTCTTCCTGAGGAGAATTAACCCCTACAAGACAGCTGGACTGAATTTAAAAAAGAAAAACAGATCAAGCTCTCAGAAACTGCACTGTTGAATTGGCTGATGCTTTCACCTCTGTCTCCAATCTATCTCTCATAAACCTCTCTTGAAATCACCACCGTTACCCCAGCCTCCAAAAGGAGCCCGGTGATCTCTCTGAATCATTACACAGTGACTCGAAACTCAATCACTTTTGAGAGGTCAGTTCTGACTGACATTCAGCTTTACATTTATTGCAGTTCTACCTTCAATACTGTCATTTATCCTAAAGTCAAACACTGAACTACAGACTCTGTGATTAGCTGCTGGATTTCCTTAAAAGCAGACCACAATCTGTCAAAATCAGGTGCCTGACCTAATGTAGGGCGTTGGCATAATGAAGAATGACACCCTACAACTTCACTACAAATGTGATTCATCCCTGCTCTCTATGCCCTCTTTAAACTCAACTGTGTTGCCTCACGAGAACAACATCATAATGAAATACACTGATGATACAACTGTCATCGTCACTGCGGGTGGTGAAACAAGTACTACTGATTTGGACTCAGACAGCGCCTTCCCACAGGCCACCAGGATTATGAACAAATCAAATGGACCGTTACCCTTTTGCATCAATCATTGTTAACAGACTACAGATGCACAGGACACATGAACCTTCACCGTCATTATCATTGTGCAACCTTTAAGAAAGTCGGATGGTTTCAGAAAGGAAAGGTCCAGCATGCAGGGAGGATAGAGAAGCAGTCAGCGATTGGCTGATTGAAAGGTTGTTTGTTTCGGGGAAGAGGGGTGAAAAGCCAGTCGCAGCCCGTTGACGCAAAATGGCTCATAAATCACAATTGCGCTGTGATTTTACTTAATCCTTGGTGCATTCTTTTTGCGGCGCACTCGTCCAAATCACCCCTGTGTTGCCGAGCCAAATGTGTAGTTCCTCCTGGCTCGACACTGTTGGCTTTGGCTCTCCGCGACCTGATTTAGTCTTGGCTTTACGATGTCAGCAGCAACCACAAAGGGGTGACTAATGAGCGTCAGTGAATCTTTTTCCGTTTTTCTGCTTGTTTTTTTCTGAGAAAACGAATAAATACAAGAAGCTTCACTCCTCGTAGGTGCGACAAAAGAGAAGTTTTTAAAACGAACACAGACGTTTTAGTTTGGAGCTGGCCAGCGCTCCCCCGTGTCAGAGGAAGATGTAGTCCAGCTTCGCTGCAGCTGCTCTTTTTATTTTTGGGTTTGATCTCACAGGGAAGCTTTTTTAAATTACTTTTATATCCTCCCTGCCTGATTTAACAGTGGACGATAAATAAGAGCATGGCCATGTCATGCAACAAATGTCGAAAGCTGTGCTCAAAACTCACGACATGACTCATGACACTGGTATCTAATTGCCTGAACAGCAAAGAAGGGCCGGAGAAGGGCGACGAGCAGTAAAATATTTTGCTTTCAACTGGGGTTGACGTCCATTGGAAACAAATTAATTTCTCACGGTAAGACGTTTCCCCCCTAACTTCTAAACACATCTTCACAACAAAAACAGTAACTTCATATCAACTGCAATTTTCCGCCGACCAGTCAGTGCAACTTGAAAGAGACCCCCCTCTCTTTCCAGGCTGCCTACTGTGGCTGGGAAACACTCATGCTCTCAAAGTTTGTGTTTTCAGCTTTACATGCCAAGTGTGTTTTCACGGTGATATGCGTTTTCCACTCAAGCCTTTCTTGCCCCTTTTCACTAAGGCTCACAGTCCAGTGACTGAATAATGGCTGAGGTTAGCAAGCTTTAAAGCAGTAAACACATCAATTCAGATTTTGAAACCGTGTCACAAACACTTGGAGTCACCTCGCACTCCATGTGTTTGGCTTGGTCACCCATGACCTAACCTTTAGCTCGTAAATCTGACACAACGAGCAGAATTTTGATACTGGGAGGCCGATTTCGACTTCATCAAAAGTGGAAAGCTGTAAAAAAAAAAAAATTAACAGCATTTTTTCTCTCTTTCTCAAGTTTCAGTAGCGCACATTTGATCTGAGAAACAATCACCAGTAGGAGGAGCGCACAGTCATAAATATAGCCAGGGAGGAACAGGGTCAGTTAAAAAGGGGCCAGGTGAGACAATCAGGACAATCACAAAATAACTGTGAAGCACAACAAGGGAGTAAAATAGAGATTTAAAAAAAAAAACATAGAAATGCATGGCCCATCTATCACAGTCAAGGCCAGGTCACTCTACCCTCAAGAAATTCCATGAGACTAAGTGCATTGGCCCTAGCTCGCAAGACTCAGGTCTCCGTTGGCCTTCTTCAGGCGACACCGATTCTGTTTGCTCGATCCGCCTCCTTTGGCCAGCGACACACTCCTTCCCTGAGGCTTTCATCCATTTCCTTCCCTCCGTCTTCTCTCTATATCCTTTCCTCCCCATGTCTCTATTACATTTTTTTTTTTTTTTTTTTTGAAACATAGAGAGATTTTTGTTCACGACTTTGTGCTTTCCACTTGCCTTTCAACCCACAGGCGTTTGCCTTTCAATTCACCTTTAGGGGTAGGGCTGCAATAAGGGTTTGTGTTTGGGTTGATAGGAGTCCTAGGAAGAGCGCACTTACTTGAATGTGCTTGTGCAAAAATGAATTCCTTTCACGGCAGCTTCCTCGTGCTTGGATTTCCATCCCTTGTTTATCCTTTCTCACCCTTTTGGTGTTCATAGCTACTAAAATAGCATGGATGAAAGAATTGAAATTTACAAAGGGGGAAAAAAAAAATCAATACAGACGCAATGAAAACTTGGTGCGATAGAGGCTGCAGAGGACGTTCAGGGAACAGGGCGATCCATACAATGTACAATGATGACATCTAGTGGGGGGGTTTGCATGTACCTCCTTTCAAAACTAAATAAATAAATCACTACCAGCTCATCTCTCTAAATAGAAGAGTGATTGATCTTACATCAGTGTTGAAAAAAAAAAAAAAAAAAAAAAAAAAAGCTAATTTAAATCGTGGATGAGAATAACCAGCAAAACAATGTAGGAAACTCTGGATGCACTCATGCTGCCTTTGGTATTTGAATATACGCAGGGCTTCGATTTGGAAACACCTCAAGAGTAAGTAAGTAGTGAGTAACTCAAATGTTACTGTGTTGTCAAAAAAAGAAATTATTAATCAAATGTCATGTGGTGCAACAGGGTATTTCGTACAAATAGTATTTTTTCTTTGAAAGAGAGATACTCATTGCATGTGCAACTGAAACAAAAAAGAACATGAGAAAGAGTGGGGGAAAGAGTTCCATTATTTTTAATTTACTTACTGGGCCAGCAAATCAAAAAATTCTCCAAATCTATCGTATTTAATAATGTTTTTCACCACTGGATAGTCTGTGGGGTTTGTCTGTTTGCGTGTTTGTTTTGTTTTAAGCTATGTTCTCATGTAAAAAACCTTTATGGCAAGAGGGAAATGTTTTCTCAGAAATTCAATCACCGAGAGCATCCAAACATCATTACTACTTGTGGAAAACTGTTTATTAAATAGTTTATCAAGCAAGGCTGCCATGCAGTGCAATCTGAGTTCGAAAATATTTAAAAAAGGATATAGTAAGGAACCTTTACATTAACTTGTTAGAACAAGAAATTAGCTGATTTTACTGGGGAATGATATGCATATATTTTCCACAATTTTTCCAATTAATCTCACTAAATTTAGAAAAATTTGGGGAAACGGGGGGGGGGGGAGAGAGAGAGAGAGAGAGAGAGAGAGAGAGACAGTTTGAGGGTTGCACTTTTTGGTGTCAGTTTTTGTATGTGTATGGTGATTTGCCAGCAGATGGCGCTGCCAAGCAACAAATAGTACTGTGACGTTTTTTCCCAAAGTTCTTGACAAAGTGACAGCACACGAGAAAATAAAATGCGTGGACTGCGACACACACTGCGTTTTCCTTTATTGCTCTCCGTGGAGTAGCAAGAGAAGAAGGGCTGACTGAACCGCCGGGACTTCCTGGATTTCACTGCGCATGCTACTCCCGGTCTGACACTTTCGTGCCTTTCCTGTTACTACATATAACAAGGTGGGTTGAAATGACAAGAGGTCTCACTGCGCTGAGATTTTCAACGCCCATAGATAGGATTCCGCCTTTGAGGACGAAAGTTGCGCTTAAAATATATACCTCGACCAAGTATCGCGTTAATTAACCGCAGGGCTGTTTTAACTCGAGCCGCCCGTATTTCAAGTTTTTAAGTGTTCAGTTCGAATGGAACTGCCGGCTATCGACTGTGACAGTGCAACCGTGCAGCGGTTGAACGACACCGACCGATGACGTCGACGTAGGCATTTTGTCCGTCGTATCTATCATTAGTCTTTGACGGCACGGGCTGTCTTAAGCAGCAGGAAGCCGGGTCTCCATCCTCGGTTTCAGGCGTGGTCTCAACATGGGTGTGGCTCTTCGAACCCGTGGGGAAGTTCGCTCAGAGGTGATCACGTTGTTCCAAGATGTGAGTACACGCTGAGGAGCTCCCAAAGGCATGGCCGTATAGAGGGAGGACTGCAGAGAGCTGTTTTTAATGGTCATTATTTGCCACTCTTGGAAAGTTGAAAGAGCCTGAGGAAGGACTTCTGTCTAATCCAGGTAACGGCCGTCTGTTTAGTTTTCACGTTTTCCTCTGTGCTCTTTGAAATACCCACTTTTCTCCCTCAATCAGTGGTGCTTCATCTTGTATCAACTTTCAGCTTTCTTCTAACATCAGCTGTCTCTGTATTGTTGTGTATTTTACCCCCACCAGACTTGTAGGCCTATGTTTTATGCATGCAGTTATTGTTGACATATCTGAAAAGTGAAAGTGACAGAACAAGGAAATGTTGCCCAATCCTCTGTTCAATCAGCCTGACCTGGAGTGAAAGCCAAACTAAAAACGTTGCTTAATAGATTGCTTTTCTCAATTATGAACTAATTCTGATATAATTCAATCAAACCCTTGAATCTTGGATTCCAAACTCCCAAACGTTGAAAAGTCACGTGACCTGCCCAAAGCAAACCGGATTGGCCGTCTGTGAGCAGTCCGGCTAAATGGGCCCCATTCAAACGCATGACATGAGAGCAGTCGACAGAGGGTCTTTTTGTCAGCCGGTGGGCGCCACCGCACGATGCAGCTCCGTCAATCAGAGACGAGAGGCGATGCGTGTTGCCTGAACTCTGCCGGGCTGAGGCTCGTGGTCCAACCGTTAACGCTGTCTAACCGTTTTCCAGGAAAATGGGCCTCCTGCAGCTGCTGAAGTCCCAGTTCCTGTGCCACCTCTTCATCTGCTACGTTTTCGTGATCAGCGGCCTCATTGTTAACCTGCTGCAGCTCTGCACACTGCCCCTGTGGCTGCTCGATAAGCGGCTGGCCCGCAAGATCAACATCCGACTGGGCTACTGCGTCAGTAGTCGTAAGTGGCAATGCGGCAACATTCACGACTTTGATGCTCGGTGCTTTACTGACAGGGAAGAGAGAAAACATGAAATGAAAAACAATTTGAAGCTGAGCCCACGTTTAGAGAACTGAAACTTATTCCCCCAGGTTACAGTGACACAGCGCAGGCGTTTCTGTGTGTGTCTATCAAAGTTGGCACACACACACAAGCAAAGCAGTGCTGTCTTCTTATGTCAATTTTGCACAAATTGTAAGATGCGATTTGCTTTTACAGTGATGCTGCAGCTGACGCACATACGCGGTTAGAAAGAAATCTGCTGCAGAAACACTGGCAGATCGATAAAGTGCTTTTGATGCCTCAAAAACATGTAGAATATGAGATTTGTAATGACCACAAAAAAAACATTGTTTACAGCAGTTTGGTATGTAAGCAGGAGCTGGAACGTGTCATTTGCATTATGGTGAAGCGGCCGGTGTGTAATCTGCTGCCGGTTGCGACCTCGTCTTTAGAGCGGCCAGTCGATTCAACAGTTTTTTCCACCGTGTTCTGGTATATGCTTCCTTTAACTCTGCCAAAAGAATGCAGGTCGAACCAGTTGTGTGTTTACGCACTGCACCAGAAGTGAAATGAGCGTTTTGTGTATTTGTATTTGTGCCTAACTGCTTAACAAATAAGCGGATTAGCTCACTCTGCATTTATGCTGTGGAATTATTGTCAGTATCAATATGAAAAATATCTATGGTACGATTTAATTTTATTTAACTTAAATGTGATTCAATGATATAGTTTTGTTGTATATTTTGTGCAATGACAATAAAAACGATCTATTATAGATTCGCAACTATCTATCTATCTATCTAACTATCTATCTAACTATCTATCTGCTTGCAAAACGACTCAACCTATTTTTTGTGTGCTGATGTTTTAAGAGATGGTAGCTGTTCTGGAGTGGTGGTCAGGCACAGAATGCACGCTCTACACGGACCCTAAGAGTTTCCCGCTGTATGGGAAGGAGAACGCCATCGTGGTCCTCAACCACACCTTTGAAATTGACTTCCTGTGCGGCTGGACCTACTGCGAGAGGCTGGGCGTTCTCGGGGTAAGAAGCTCTCCCATCGCTTTCGCCAAAGGACTTCGCCGCGGTCGCCAGCTTCTGGTTCTTAACGCGTCTTGCACGTGTGCGTCCCCAGAGTTCCAAAGTGTTGGCCAAGAAGGAGCTGAGTTACGTCCCCATAGTTGGCTGGATGTGGTACTTCCTGGAGATAGTTTTCTGCAAGAGGAAGTGGGAAGAGGACCGAAAGACGGTGGTGAAGGCTCTCCAGAACCTGCACGACTACCCTGAAAACTTCTGGGTGCGCCTGAACACCTTTGAAAGTCATTCAAAAGCAGAGCGACTGCAGCATTGCAGGTTCTGAGAAGTGCACTGTGTGATGGTCTGACTCTCCCAATAATCAGCATTGGGCCTCCCGGGGCCCAGTTCTTGCTTTTCTGTGAAGGCACCCGCATGACGGCCAAGAAGCACCAGGTCAGCATGCAGGTGGCCGAGAGCAAAGGTTTGCCCAAACTCAAGTATCATCTTCTGCCCAGGACCAAAGGCTTCTGGCTAACGGCCCAGAGCCTCAGAGGAACTGGTGAGTATCCAAAGTTTTCCGCTGTGGCTTCCAGTAAATTACACACACGGCGGGCTGGATGTGTGAGCGCGCGCGCGCATTTGCAAAGCAAAAGAGTTGCGCGGCTAACGGCTGTGTTTGGCTTTCCCCCGCCTCGCGCAGCCGCAGCTGTTTACGACTCCACGCTCAACTTCAGGAACAACGACTTGCCGTCCCTCCTCGACATCCTGTACGGGAAAAAGTATCACGCCGACCTCTACGTGAGGTAAACTGGCGCGCCTGCCGTGTCGTATCTCATCTCGTGGTGTGATTGCACCCTTTTCTTTTTTTTTTATCGGAGAGATCTGACTCCCGCCTTCTTCACCGGCAGGCGTATCCCTCTGGAGTCGGTCCCAGAGGACGAGGCAGAGTGCGCAGCCTGGCTCCACAAGCTCTACCAGGAGAAGGTAAGGGTGCTAAAAGTGGGAGTCTTGAGAGGGATTCACGCTGTTTCCCACGGGGAGCTGCTCAGCGTGGCTGGAAAAACACCCAGAGGGCTCCAACAGCAGCTATTTCCATAAATACTTATCATAATGTAGATTACAGCTTAAAGTTATTTTCTCCCTGAGGTTGATGTTTTGCACATGACGTCCCACATTATATCTATTTTCAGATCTTTATTTTTCATTCCAGCCTCTCGAGACAACAACTTTTATATATAAAAAAAAAAAAAAAAAAATCCAACTGCAAGTTTCGCCCTGTTTTCAGCCTCGTGCAAAAATGCTCGGGTTTGGCTTAGTGCAACAACTGATACAATGTAGCACCTTCCACATAGCAGATAAAACAAGGCAACTACTTGGGAGTCTCAGCTAGCTGGGGGTGTGGTCACAAACTGAGACATGTCATCACGATTGGTTCATTTCCAGAACTTTGAGCGTTTGTTGGCTTTGGGACTTTCTTATGTTATATTAAATAGCAGTGAAAACAATGCCAGAACTCTATCGCTCTGAAGTGGAGCGACCTGCTAACGGGTCCAACTCCAAAAAGGGCCTGAACAACAGCACCGAAGCACAAAGCAGCTTTGCGGGATTCCCTCCAGCCGTGTTCCTGTTGGAGACCCTGGGCTCTATAACCAAATCTCCTGTTTGATTTGGCTTTACCTGAGCTGCTTTACTCCATTCTGCCCCCAGGACACCCAGGTTGTGTGAACAGCCTCGCGTTAAACATTGCACACGGCGGTGACATTTTTGCCCCTGGCGCTCTCTGCTGCGGTAACTGTCGGCGGACGACGCCTAAGGTGTGACTTGACTGTGTCAACAGGACGGCTTTCAGGAGCACTACGCCCAGACGGGGCGGTACCCTGGCCCCGTAGTGACCGTTCCTCGCCGGCCCTGGTCCCTGATCAACTGGCTTTTCTGGAGCTGCCTGCTTCTGTACCCGCTCTGCCTGATCCTGGTCCAGCTGATCCAGTCTGGATCCGTCACCACCATATTGGCCACCGTTGTGCTCTGCATCGCAGGTTGGTTTCATTCGCTCAGGCCACCAAATGGGTGTCTCAGTCTTTTTCTCGATTTAATCAGATCCTTTTTTTTTTTTATCCAAATGTCCCATTAAGCAGCAGATGTGGCAACTCTAATGTAAGTGCTTACTTTCCTGAGGGAAAAAAAAAGTCTAAAAAAAAGTCTCATCACTCCTGGTAGCATGCCCACAGGATCACATAGACATTGTCTTGCTTAGCTTAGACAAACCCACCCTTCTGAGTATGTAGTTGACGTAACATAGAATTCCATCAATTCTGTCCAAGCATGTTATTCAACGGCAGCTCTGTTGACTTCTGATCCCACCACCGCCGTGGATGAAGCGGTCTTAGCGGCGACAGATTGCCGACTTAACATCATCATAGATCCTGACCCTTGCGGGATCAACAACAATGTCTTGCCCTAATGATATTCTGAATCACCTCTTCCCAAATGCCTTTCAGCTTCCCTCGGCGTCCGCTGGATGATTGGCCAGACTGAAATAAAACAGGCCTCCAACTACGGGAGTAAGGCGGTTCCGCTGAGCAACAACTAAATGGCTTTTTGACAAATCAGAGCAGCTCATTTGCCAATGAGCCGGCAGCTTTATGCCCATTCGCTGCAGGAACAACTGGTCCTACAAGTACTAAACTGCTTTTAAGGCGTCAGGTCAACGGGAGCGCACATGAGCAAACACAAGGCTGGTGTGTGGCAGGCTGCTTCCTCCTGGAAACTAAAGAGTTCCGACATGGGTTGGAATGGTGCTTCATTTCCGAAAAGATTTGCACGCAGTGAAGCGATGATTTGGAACTGGCTTCGGACTGGCTTCGAATGAAAAAGCCAGTATGTTAAAAAAATAAAAAAATAAAAAATAATACTATTTTTTATTGCTATGCAAAATATAATGGCTTTATAACCAGGAAAGTAAAAAAAAATAAAAAAATAATACTTTTAAAGAAGTACATTGTGATTTGACAGTGTTTTCTTACATGAGGAGCAGAAGGTCAGAGGTCATGGTTGCTGTTTATGTCTGTTTTCCTTTGCACCCATCAGCAGCATCCAAATTTAGAACACACTCATTATTTTCACATTGAGAGCAAAATGTTCTGCATAATCCAGATTGTATTTTTTGAAGGTACAGTTCACAAAATGTGTCTTTTATCCATTTAATTGTCAACACTGTCAATGGATGCTTTTGCTTTTTTTTTGTACAATTCCCTTTGTGACGCTCAAAATTGAGTGTGCAAGTCTGCACAGCCTCCATTGACAGGGGTCAGAGGCAAATGAGTTTGATTAAAATTTTGGGGAAGCTTTCGGGGGATAATCTGAAACTAAACTAAAATGACCCCTAGTGGTGCTTTTCAGTAGTGTCCATCCAGACCACATTATAATGCACTCGCAATCAGAGCATGGTCCGTTAAGCGGAACTACTTTTTAGCGCATAGGATAAATGAAGTTGTGTAAATGCATGAAGAGCAAACTTCCTTCAATATTACAGCTGTATTTTAAATAGCAGTATCGTTGTTCTTCATAGCAGCACCATAAAACGGGCCTGTAAATCCATTTCTGTTTTATGTTTTTGAAGATTAGAGAACCACAACCTCAAAGTCCACATTCATAGACACAGAGGTTTGACTGCTTCATATCAAGCTGCACCCATGCAGGAAGAAACAGCAATTTGGATAAACAGGAAGTCTGTGAACGGAATAACTTAAATTCCAGATTCCTACTTGCATAAAACCACTTTGATTGCTACATGCGTGGCACAAGGCAAACGCGAAACCGTATCCAACTCACGCGCCCTTGCCTGGACTTTTAAATGTCACCGTTAATCATTTTCAGTCCCTTTCTTGAGTTGAGTTGATTTGCATTTTCAGTTTTACTCTTTGTCATGGAGTGTCGCGCTGATTATGCCCGAGCACACTCGAGGTTGAAACCTGTAGGTGCACTCAGTGGGGGCGGGGCCAATTCATGTGTGGCATCCTGCGATGGCCCTTGGCTTCATGTCCCCGACTGCGCAGCTCTTGTGCAACCATCAGTCTCTCGCTCTTGCTAAACTCCCGGCACCTAAACCACCAGATAATTGCACTTGCACGTAGGCGCTTGATCTCCGTCTGTGAGTCATGAGTGAGCGGGTGGAACACGGGTCCTATAAGTCCTATCAATTGTCAAATATTTGTGACTCGCCCCTCATATATCCAGTGTCCTTGGGGATAGTCTCACGTGTAGTTATTGGACAGGTTTTAAGTCCGTTGAATGACTAACACAGCACAACACAGCACAGATGTGAACTGTTGGGAAGTTGCAACAGTCCTACAGCATAATTCTAACGTTACTGTAACCCTAGTTCTATACACATGCTGTATATAAAGGACTCTTGTGGATTTTAAGGGTATTGTTTAGTCGTTTTAACAGTATATCCAATTACTAAAACAACATCAACATCCCTCTGAAGTGAATCTAGCAGAACGTGAAACAACCCTCGTACGTCTGGTTAAGCTCTGCCCTGCATTTGACAAGTTGCACCTGCCTGGCCAGACTGTACAACTGGTTGATTCTTATTGGCCACTTGTGATGGTGCTATTTTCAGTGGGTGTACACGGTAGTAGATATGTAACAAAACAGCAATACCAAGAATATTCAGCAGAGGGCAGAGCTCAATTGAGAAATACCAAACTGAAAACACAGGTTGAAGACCTTTGGTGAGCAAAAGACCACAAACGTATTGTTTTTTTTTTTGTTTTTTTTTTAAAAAAACAAAGAAACAATTGATTTATTAAGATTTTTTTTGTACATAGCAAACACTGTACGAGCAGCAGAGGACCAGAAGTCATGGTGTGTGTGTGTGTGTGTGTGTCAGTGTTTGGTTGGACGACGCTTCTCCACTTCCTTCCTCCTACCACAGCTCGACACCCTCCATTATATTTTCGTGTTCAACGACTGCAGCCCGCCAGAAGGGGGCAGTGAGATGTTTTGTTTTTTTTTTGGCTTAACTTTTCGAGGAGGAGCCCTCGAGTCGTCCTTCATACGGTCAGAGAGGTTCAGCAGCAGGGAGAGGGAGCAGGCTCCCCAAATTTCTCGTCCGTTCAGTCACATCAACAAGCGCCATACTTGAACATCGCTCCAACTTTAACGTCTGCTCCTCGGCGAAGGCCAAGGGTAAAACCTAAAACACAAATCCCTCCGAGTGCACGCGCTCGCCAAAGGACGAGCGGCAGATCCATCTGAACATCTGGATGGTTCATTTCATTTCATTTCATTTCATGGAAAGGCAGAGGCGGACAGCTCGGCGACTCCGCGACTCTCCAGCTCTGAAGAAGAGCTCAGAGTCGGGATTCCCTCTCTCGTCTCCTCCCTTGTTCGCAACTGTTCTGTTGGTTAACAGTTTAAAAAGTGGCATAGATATAAGCCCCGCCCACCCTCTCCAGCCCATTTATTAAAAGAAAAAAAATGCCTTTTAAAAGGTCTCTTCATCTGTGAGAACAACATTTCTGGCAAATAGTTACTTTAACTTTACAATATTGTTTATACAAGATTTAAAGCCAATCTTACACTATGTACAGCAACCCCCCCCACATATCTGTCCCCGGTCTGTGACTACACAGACACAGCAGCCCCGCCCTCCACAATCTGAAGGTCCAGCTGTCCTCTGAAATGATATCGTTACGTGTTCCTCAGTTTAAGTCCATGTGCCTTCAGCCGTCCGTCCCCCCCCCCACCCCCCGTCCACAGATTGTTCGTCTCTTGCCGACAGCGCGTACAGTAGTGCTTCCATTTGTAAACCTGAAAAGACTCGTCGGGGGGGTCCGTTCACTCTTCGTCGGTACACACCTGCGGGGGAGAAGACAGCAGCTTCAATACCGGAGGCTTTCGGGAATGAAAGACGCGCCTGGAGCGAAGGCCGACGGCGTCGCTGACCTTGACGAACGTGTGATCGAGCAGCATGCTGGCGGTCCAGCGGCGTTTGGGCTCGCTCTCCAGGCAGTGGCCCAGGAAGTCCTTCCCCTCCGTGCTCAGCTTCTCCGGGATTTGAGGCTTGTGGCCCATTCCCACTTTGTACATGATCTGGAAGTTATGCTCGTACTCGTGCCAGGGCCTCTGTGTTTGGGGGGTTCAGACACAGGCGGGAGCGTTACGTCGCGTTAATGTGGCTTTTGGTGAGTGTTTGGGGGGGGGGGGCTGTATTGTGGCTACAGCAGCTATTGTAGCCACAATAGTTTGGATAAAATGACTAACAAATGACTAGGGTCAGGTCCAATCAGTGCAAAAACAATCACACTGCTGTTGTTGTGCCTGTTGACTTTAATGACACTTAACCAAAATGACTAGCAAGTGCATCTACAGGCAATTTTTTTTTTAAACAAGAAGCATATTGCACGTGATTTTAGCTGTTTACATGAACAATGTACAAATTAAAGCGGAATTTTGAAGACTTACACAAGAAATTTCATGCAAACTTTTTTCTTTGAAATAGTAATGCAGGTCCAAAGACAAACAGAAATCCTAACTTAAAGATGTTACCAATGAGGAGAGTCATTGGTAGCATTGGTGTCTCAGTGCTGACCTTTCCAGTCACCATCTCAATCAGGACGCAGCCCAAACTCCAGATGTCGGCCGCTCGCCCGTGACCTTCGCCCTTGGCTCTCGTGATGACTTCGGGCGCCATGTACGCTGGTCAAGACAATGAAAAAAAAAAAAACACCCGTCACAACGCAGCCGGAGGAAGAAAAAAAAAATCAGAAAAAAAACTATATTCATCACGTAGTTATAGTCAAAAAAATACATATACAGTCAGTCAAAATAATGTATACACACATCAAGAAATGTTTTTAATTTGTACAAGTACTTCGATACATATACTGTAGATACCTCTTTCAAAGTTTGATCAAATTACGCTGTACATTTGTACAATGTTTTTCCAACAGATGGCGTTACCCTCATGAATGTAGCATCAACACGTGTAGAGGTAACAAATCAATAGAGCCAGTGGCCACCACTTGGAGCATCTCTTATTATTGTAAAAGGCCAAAGGTAACTAGTATTAAACTTGTGATGTCTGAATAACTTCAGTGCTTTGCTTTTCCTGATGTGTGTGTACATTATTTGGCTGACTCTGTATTTAGCGCGCCTGTTGGTAACTCAAATAACGTTGCACAGCGACCCCTGGTGGCCATTGTGAGGCTGCGACGATACTCACCTGCCGTTCCCAAGGTGCTGTTCACCTCCCCCGGCATGGTGTGAGTGTTGTTCCTCAGCTTGACCGAACAGCCAAAGTCGCCCAGCTTGATCAGCCCCGATGACGTCAAGAAAATGTTGGCTCCTGGTGGAGAACAAAGGGCGGCGACAGAGTTAGCGCACCACAAAACCCGAAATGATTTGATTTTGGATTTGAGTGGGAGACCGCCGTACCCTTAATGTCCCGGTGGACGATGCCATGCTCGTGGAGGACGTTGATGGCCGTGGTGATCTGCTTGCTGTAGAGCCTGATGACGTGCTCCTGCAGGCCCAGTCTGGACACCTCCTCCAAGGTGCCCTCGTCGCAGTACTCCATGAAGATGTACATCTCCTCCTGCGAGACGTGCGTGCGGAAGCTGAAACCCGACTTGCTCCGCCAACGGTGCCGCGGTAGAGTACGGAATGTGCGCGACTTACCCTGTGGAGCTCCACTCCGAAATAGCGCACCAGGTTCGGGTGTTTGATGCCTTCGAAAATCTTCAGCTCGTCGGCCGTCTCCTTGATGGTTTTGTGATCGTTGGGCTGAAATCGGATCTGGTCGGGCGGCAAAACGGGAAACGCTGAAGTGAAGTGTTAGCCGCCGAGCTACTGGCTTAGCTTAACAAGCTATCGACCGAAGTGCGCAGAGGGGATAGTGATATCTATAATCGCTAGAATAATCCAACTCTGTGTCAATCTATGATTGTATTTGGGTAAATATGTTTTTATGCTCTTTAAAATTTTTGCTTTATTATCCATATTAAATCTTTTTTTTTTTTTAATTCATGAGCAAACTGACACTCACAATACCTCCAAGATGCTTTATGATTTTATGTTATGATATTTTCTGGACCATCTGGACCAATCACATACCTCCTTCATTGCCATCAGTTCTCCAGTGTCGACGTTAATGCAGGTGTACACTTTTCCGTACTGGCCTTCACCTGTTGCCATCCAACACAGACAAACACAGCGTCACAGCCTGCACCTGCATCACCATCATCACACGGCCTATGGTCAGGCGGTACGCACCGATCTTGTTGCCCCTCTGCCATTTGAAGGTCACCTTCCTGAGGCCCACGTGCATGACGTTGTCGTAAGACTTGGGCGTGTGGCAGACCTGGCCGATGATGTTGCGCTGCTTCATCACCGCGTAGCGATTGTCCTCGAAATCGCGGATGGAGCGGCGCACGGCCTCCATGGGATTCTGCCTCGCCGTCGTGTCTGAGGCGGGAGCCCGGAGACAGAATTAAATAATGAATTCATTCATGAAGAAGAAAAAAAACAACAAAAAACTGACATCACAGGCTTCAAGGTTCAGTGTGTACTATTTGGAGATTTTATAGATTTCTTTAGATGTCACTCTGTCCCTCTTCTGAGCTTGCCAGTGAACTACAGTGGCCTGCGCGCACAAACTGGATACCTCATGCACCTTCTTCTTCGTTGGCTTATTATTTATGGCAGCTAATTTAGGAGCAAGATCCTTGCTATATGTATATTCTCAGATATAGATATAGAAAAACCCAAATAACTTTTCTTGTACTGCAATTATACCCTTTCATTCATGTATGTACAGGCAGTGTATTAAGTTCTTAGCAATATAAAAATCATAAACTGAGCCAACTGTGACACCCTGGACTTTTAACTCCAGCTGTTCTCACCCTTGGACTGGCTGATTAAGGTCCGGAGCTCCCAGCTTCGCCGTGCAGCGCTGCTAGGATCCCCCTTTGGATACGAGGGCTCTGGAAAACGAGACGGAAACTGTTAGCGTGCTAAGTCTCCCGCGATGACGACGAGACGACACGGACGGACGCCGAGGGCTCCTGACCTTCTCTGTCCTCTGTGGGGCTGGAGTGGCGACTCAGGGACTTGAAGTGCTCTGCCGCGACCGTCGACAGGCGGTCGTTCTCGTGGAAGCTCGACCCCCTGCGAGGACGAAGGGCCGACACGCCGGGATGAAGCATTTTGCATTGACATTATGTATTTTCTCTCCACTTTTACCTCTATTCTTAATAACAACATTGAATACATCGGAAAAACTCAGTGGTTTAAAACTGAAGCGGAAACCCAGGCGGAGAAACTTCTTTCGTATGCAGTTTGAAAGCCACTACCGCTGCCGCATGCATCTGCTGCCCTCCAGCTGCCGACTCTCTCTGAGAAACAGCGTTTTGTTGCAACTTTAGAAAGCGCACACAAAGAGAGAGAGAGAGAGAGAGAGAGAGAGAGGGAGGGGGAGGGAGGGAGAGAGAGAGGGAGAGAGAGAGAAACAGAGAGGGAGAAAGAGGGGACAAAGGGAGGGAGAGAGAGAGAGAGGGAGAGAGAGAGGGAGAAAGAGAGGGAGAGAGAGAGGGAGAAAGAGAGGGAGAGAGAGGGGAGAGAGGGAGGGAGAGAGAGAGAGCGAGAGAGAAAGAGAGAGAGGGAGAGAGAGCCGACTCGCTACCAGTTACCAGCGTCACAGCCAGACTGACACTCAGAGCGCCGAGAAGCAAAGAGAGATTACAGCCTGAGAAGCGCGCCAGACATTTTCACACCGTGCACTTCACTCACAAGCCCGTGTCCGCAGCAGGGCCAAGGACTGCCGCAGTGTTTTGATGATGGAAATATTTGGCATAAGAAGCATAATGTAAATTGCTCTAGAAAGGTGCTTTTTTTTCACCACCTTTCGCACTTGCTATTCAAAGGCTGTTGGATCTGGGGAAGGTGGGTTGGTGGTGGATGGGGGTGGGGGGGCTTGGCTACCTGACGTCATTGGGGCTGCTGGGCGCTTTGCTGTGGCCGGGTTCCCCGGGGCCCTGGGGGGCGGGCCGGGGCCCGTTGGGGAACAGCTGGTTCCGCAGGTCGCAGGGGAGACTTCGGGAGCTGTGTGGTGGAGGGGGAGAGAAAGAAAACCTGAGGAGCCGTCCGTCTGCGGGGGGGGCCGAGGGGTCACTGTGTCGAGTGAGGCTGGAGTGGGACACTGGGCGGCAGAGGGACACGCCCCCCTCCACAGAATGCGGCGACAGCAGCCGCGCACAGAGAGACAGTCGAGTTGCTTGTGCACAGCAGAGCCGCGTTGTTAGCAGTAAAACACACGCAGAAGGTAATGAGCCATGCAAGCCAGAGAGTGTTAGTGAAAACACGTGAGGGGAGCCGGTTCCGTCGGTGGGGGGGGGGGCGGCGGTGTCCGCCTACCTGAAGCCTTCGGCGTTGGGGATGAAGAGGTTGGGGTTGGGCGGGTCGCTGTGGCAACGAGGCACCTTGACAGGACGGGGGCTGTTCCTGGGGGCTGGAAGAGGAAAAATAAATAAATAAAAATAAATCAGGTTGCGTAAAAGCCTCAGCATTTACCGTCAACGCCCTCTTAAAACCCACCACAAATGTCACTGTTCACCCAAACCTTTATTTCGCAGCCTAAAGAAAGACTTAAAGGAAAAGCACCCGGCAGCTGAGACGCCTGGTTCGAGGCATAACTGTGCAGCCCACTAGATGGCAGTACAGGCTTACATCTGGGGAGGTGGGTCTGTGCGCTAAACGTGTCGGGTAGAAGATAATATATCCATCTGCATAACAAATCACTGTCCACTGTATAGATTTCACTGTAGTATTCTATGGTGATTTCTTTGTTCTTATTCCTGATGCAACAAAGTCGCTGTTCCCAAGTCATTTATTTTTCAACAGTCGCCTATAATTTACTGTACACCAACAAATGAATCCACTAAGCGAGGCGCGTCTGGCATGAAACGACAGAACGACGGCGAAACGATTTCTTCGTGCCAATTCACCGAGCATCTTACCAATGTACAGTCCAGTCACGGGGCTGTGAGGTTTCCCGATCACATGTCCGATACATTCGTTCATCAGAGCTTGTAAACTCTGCAGGAGGACAAATCATACAAATCGTTAGCAAAGAAGAGAAAAACAAACAGAGAGTTTGTCATAGTCTGGGTGAGGAGATGTGTTCTTCTTTTTTTTTTTTTTCCTGACCAGGAAGTCTTCTTCTGGCAAGGCTGATATGAAGACTGGTTCGATCGCCTGGAGGAAGTCGAAGCCCTGAGTCGCCCACCTGCGTGCGAAACATCAGCTGTCAGTCAGTGTTTGTCTCACGATACACAGTCTGCGTCTCCGTTTAACGGGAGGGAAGGAAGCCGGGCGCAGGAGCGAGGGGTACTGTCCTCACTCAGGGTATTAAGGACATGAATTTTTCAATTCGGTGCTTTCTGACAAGCGTGCCTTTCTAATGCATCCCGCTGTCTGCTGCCGAGATGATGTGTCAAGTACTGCAGCGGTGCTCCGCTAAATAAACAAAGGCCTCTCGCTCCCCTTTTTTTTTTTTTTTTTTTTTTTTTGGTGAGAGTACCAGGTTGCCATGGCAGCTCGTAATGGCTCCAAGTGAAATCTCTTGACGGAGGGATATAAAGGGTACTTCAAGCCTGCGAGTGTTCAAAGGAGATGAACACATTTTGGTCCGTCGCTTAATAACTTTGAGAACTTTTGCGGGCGCCATTCAGCAGCCATACACGCAGATTCTCGCATCAGCGTCGAGGCTGCGAATCCGTCTTACCTGGGCTTGGTGCCTTTCCCGCTGTCGCATTTAGTCAGCACGTAGGTCATCCACTTGCGGGCGAAGGTGATGTAGCGCTCGCCGATCTTCTGCCGGAACTCCCCCGACATGAGCCGCACCACCTCTTTGTGGTACTGTCAACGACAAGGCCCGCCAGGACGTTAGAGCAGAGGTCGCCGCTGCCGACGGATTCCTTGGCGTGATTATTGCTCTTCACGGCACAGCATCACGGGATTGATCAAATGAATCAAATGCCATTTCTAATTATTATTCCTGGGGATTTTGGTGCACCGATACCATTTTTCGACAGAATGAGTAGAGTATAAGAACTCGCCGATACCAAGTACTCAATAAGGCCATTACACATAATAGAATGACTTATTTAACCCCCAGATGTGCTATTACTTGAGCAACAGTCCTCAGTATGTTTTTTCAGAGAACATGACGTGACTGTCACTGTCTGTCAAGTTTCATGGCAGAACAAATACAATTATTTACATATGCACACGTATGCAACTGGTATCGATGTCAAGGTATCGGCATGTATTTTACGTGTATGAGTAGAGTACCGATACTGGTATCGGTACATCCCTATTTGTAGGATTAATAAAAATAAAACATTGCTTGCAAAGTGCAAGAGAAGTGCAGGATGTGAAACTGTATTGTTTCAAGTTTCAAGTAGTTTACGATCATTCTATCATTACACATGAAACAAAGGACCGGCATCATACGAGCCACTAAAATCTCACTAAAAAAAACCAAGTTGCAAACATTTTCATAAATAAATAATTATAATTACTTCGGAAAATAATAGTTCATTGATATTGATTCATTGCCATTTTACCTCAAAGGCAAAGTTGTAGCCCTGTATCATGGCCTCTCTGTAGTACTGCTGCAGCGTGGCCGACTCCGACTCGTCCACCTCGGCCTCGAACTCCGTGGTGAACATGTACTCCACCCGGTCGATGGCGGTGCCGATCTTAATGCACAGCTGCAGCGCCTCGTCCTGCGACGGAGGGGGTGGGGGGGTGGGTTGGAGAGTTTGTTTATGAGAGATGTTTACTTTATTGCTTACAACAGGCTTCTTCTGTGCTAACAAGGATCAAAGAGCGCATTCCCGCCTGCTATCTGATCGCATCTCTGTGACCTTTGCTGCATAAAGTTGCTTTTGCTTCATTTCAGAGAAAAAAAAAAAAATCAGGTCGGTTCTTGAAAATCAGGACAAACGGCTTCAGTGGAAAGCGAGACTGAAAGTAGGGCGCAGACGTCGTCTGCAATCGTCAAAGTCTCACGGGAATGGAGGTGAACTTTCATGCGTCGCGACGAGTACCTTGAGCTCCTCCAGGGCGCCGGCGATCAGCGGCTGACTGGACGTCTGCTCCCGGCTGAGGGTGAGCACGTCCTCCATGGACTGCTGGAAGGCCTTCCGCTGGGCCACCAGGTGAGCCGACTGCATCACGATCAGCAGCACGTTCCCCACCTGGAAGCGCAGACATGCATAACAAAAAAAAAGAAAACGTTGGAAAAAAAAAAAAACCTAGGATGTGCAAACATTTGCAAAAAAAAAACCCCCACAACTAAATACCTTCATGGCCCTCAAGGTGTCGACGGTTTCCATCTGGGGGACCAGTTTGAGCAGCCGGCCGTCCCACTGAGCCCAGTCCGAGTCCCCGGCGCCGTGCTTGCTCATGAGCAGGTAGGCCTCGTCCTCGGCGATCTCGTCGGGCTCCTTGGAGCAGTCTTTGCCGGCGGCGGCGTTGAGGAGCTGCAGGATGAGCGGCCGCTGCGACATCAGGACGCTGGGGACGAAAACCTGCAGCTCCTCCAAACCCGGGATCTGAACCTGCAGCGCAAAGAGATTGTGTAAGACCGACGTGTCTCACTTGGTGGCTGGCGACATTATACGCTGGGCGCCATCCACTGTCCCGGTGGATGATTCCCCCGTAGGTGGTTGTTTCCTATTGCGGTTCATCAGTGCCCTGCCATTTTTACTGTACTGACTGCTTCTGCGGTGTGGGTGGGTTTTTATCATCTGTGGCATTTCTGTTGCACTTTATTTTTGTCCAGCACTTTGTGTTGCGTTTTCGTTAGCATGAAGAGTGCTTCATTAGTTTCACTTGATAGGGTGACAGAGAGAATGTTGGGCATTTATTTTGCAGGACACACAACTTAATTCAATCATTTATTTAGTAGACACAATAGAGAGTGGGCTAGCATCTTTTTTTATTTTGTAGAATAAATAGAGTGCGGTGGAATAAATTTGGGTCGCGACTTCATTATAAGGAAAAATAAATGTGGGTCCTGCGGCTCCACCAGCTGAGAACCACTGTGACTACTTTTTAATGAGAAGAGAAGATAATGATCGCCGCCGGTTTCCTCTCACACCTTGACGTAGTTTCTCTTCTTCAGCGCCTCCAGGAGGGACGTCAGCCCGTTGGTGATGCTGAACTCGGCGGCCACCTCCAGGTCCTGCGGAGACGAAAGCAGACGGGAGTTTTCAGAACGCGGCAGCCCACTTTTTCTGGCAAAATCCAGGTCACGGGCGCGAAAAAGAAAAAGAACTCCCCCCCCCCCCCCCCGAGCAGCAGGTCGCGGGCTTTCGATTTCAATTCCGTCACGAACCTTGCGAAGCATCTTGGCGAAGCCGAGGGCCTTGGACGCCCGCTCCCTCGCCTCGTGGAACAGCTCCTTCAGCGACCGGCTCGTCTCGATGACCGAGCGCCTTCAAGTTTTAGTTTTATTTTGTTTATTTTGAACATGTTCAAAAGAAGAATAAAAAGAAAAACATAGATTAGAACATGCAGGTTACATTCAAGAAACAAAACAAACCATATCAGAATCATCAAAAAAGGGTTCAAATCTTCTCCCCCCTTTGCACACGTAAAACATGTACAGCAGCGTAACGTCCCTTTAATATTCCCTCTTTACCTGATCTCGTCCGACGCCGTGCTGTCGTCGGCGCTTTCCCAGAATTCGTTGCCGCTCTTCTGCAGGCCGACTTCTAGGAACTCGCCGGTGGACTTGAGCAGCATTCCGGCGATGTCGCTGCAGTTTCGGGAAGGATTCCCCCCAGAGAGATTTTTTTTTTTAAATTTTAATGCGTTTGTGGCTTCGGGGAGATTTTTCATCTGAGTGCGGGCGACTGACCAGAAGAGCCTCCCGGACTGGGCCTCCCCTCCTCGGATGTAGGGCGTGATGACCTTGGTGAAGTTCCACTCCTCCTCCAGCAGGTTCTTTAGGCTGTGAGACGCCTGGGGCAGCTGCTGCAGCATCTGGATCCAGCTGTGCATGTAGTCAAAGTAGACCTGCGGAGGCAGCGCTCGCCGTTAGCGCAACCACGCAAGCCTTTATGCGAACCAGTTTCTTTCAATAAGGCAAAACACCGTTTTCCAGATCCCCTTTTTTAACCCTGAAAACTGCCCTGAAAACTCAAAGTAAACAGATACACTGTAGCTGAAAATGTATATTTTAGCCTTTAGGGACCACGTTTACTGTTTTTTTTTCTTTTCTTTTCTTTTGGCCGCATGAACTGATTTTGTCGTCAAAAACAAACACTGGGGTTGCTGCAGGTCCACGTTGACATTAAAAAGGCAGAAATGACAAGCAAGCTGAGATCATAGTTTACTTCTCGCATGTAAATTGTTGTTCCCGTGAAGCTGGACAGCAACTCGGAGCCATTTTCTGACCAGACGGAGGAATTATCTACGTAGCGACTGCTTGTTTAACGGCTTTCCCTCTGATTTCATGCGACTCTCAGGACACCTCCGAAGGCAAACAAACTTCCCTGCCGTCTGCATACCATTTATCGCCACCCAGTGGTTGGGGGAGGGCTTGTTTAAACACTTTAATTGCGTTGCGTGGGCGAGTGTTTTGTGACTCCAGTGGACGGGGCCCATGCGGAGGGGCGAGGGGAACTTCGGAGGTCTTACCACCAGCATCTTGTGGAGGTCCTCCTCGAACTCGTCGATGTTGGCGTTCGTCTGCAGGCCCTGAGCGTCGGTCACCACGCCGCGGAGCATGAACTGGTAATACTGCTTCATGAGGAGGCCGCCTTTGAGCACCTCCTTACACTCGCGCACCAACTGCAGATCAAATGCAACCGGTTAAAGCACAAAGAGGCACAGAGGGAGCATCTCCACCCCAGATCGGTTTTAGCCGCTTGCCTGCTTGATGCTGAGCAGCGAGGGCTCTCCGGCGGGACGCTGCTCCAGGCGCAGCTTAAGGCACTCGTGGATGACGTTGAGGAGGACTCGGCACAGGACCAGGAAGGCCGGCCGGAAGGACGGGAGGTCCATGTCCACCAGGTCCTCCCACGAGACCTCCTCGGCGCCGAGGTCCGGATTGGCCGAGCAGCTGAAGGCCTCGTGGCGCGACAGCTCGGGCAGGTAGTCGCTGTAGAGCATGGGGTCCGGGAAGTCTGCGAACTGGGAGGCGAGAGGGACTCGTCGCGATCAGATTGCAGAGAGGAGCTTCTCCTGCACGTTCGCGCCCAGTGTGTAACACATTTACAACCCCGACGCAGTTTAAATGGATGAAGTTTGAGGAACTGATCATCTCGTCTCCAGCCATCACTATACCTGCTGTTTGAATGTCCACAACTGTTTGGGGTCACCGATTCATTTCTGCAGTGAACTCCATTATAACAGCTTATCATCTACTGGAACATTACCAGTGCACAAAATCAGTCAGGATATGCTGAGCACATATGGGACAGTTGTTGCCTTGTGATGTGATATCAGAGAATGAGTATCAAGTGTGCAATATGCGGCCATTATTATAGAAGTCGAATGCTGCAAAATTGCGACAATAAATAAATAAATAAACATTTCTAAAACAAAGCTTTGTATTATAATCACACTTAGTTGTGTGTGCCAAACCACAGAAGAAGAAAAAAGCATCACAGTTTATATTTTAGGCTCTTTAAAACAGCAGACTTTTAATCAGTCATTGGAAATGGTTTTCACGAAACACTAAAATGCTCCCACTTGTTCAGCACATCTTGACTGATTTCCGTGCACTCATAATAACTGCAGAGCATTCAAGATCATTATTTCATAAAACTGGTTTATAACGGAGTTCAATGTAGAAATGAGTCAGCGGCTCCAGAAGTTTCAACAGTGTCTTCACCTCTTTCCTAAAAATCACGCAAACACTCCGGCCAATTTCTTGGTTTAGCCGCTTCATAACCCCCAACACTACTCGCAGCCACTGAGTGATTTTTAATAATCACAGCAAACATGGCTCGATGTCAATGAATCCCACTTTATCACTCTGTCATTTCCCCTCCTATGATACGCATCACCTCATATTATTATGTTTGCAAAAGATTAAGACGGTGAACCCTGCGACGAATCGCGCGTCTGAGTGATTTACGGTCCTGCCGGTAAATGAAGCGGTGATCGCAGATTGCGGGCGAGAGCGTGACAGGAGCCGGAGGGGGTGGGGGGAGGGAAGGGGGGATTACTGTACCTCCAGCGCGGGCGTGTTGCGCAGCAGCGCCGCCCGGGACCTCTGCAGCGAGCGGTCCATGAGCTTGTGCAGCCGCAGGATGAGCTTGCGCAGCCCCATCTGCTTCAGCGCCTTGTCCACGAACGGCCGGTAGATGGCGGTGGGCGTGTTGGCGGCGGCGCTGGCGCTCGGGAGGAGGAGCTCCTCCGAGAGCAGCCGGGTGAACTTGGGGATGATGGAGGGGGCCAGCTCCCCCTGTGCTACCCGCCTCATCCCCTCCTCTTCCTCCTCCTCGTCGTCGCTTTCGGCCGCGAAGGAGGCCGTCGAGTTGTTCTCCTTTCCCTCCTCCTCCTCCTCGCCGCCGTCGTCGTTCTCGTCCTCGCCGTGCGAGCAGCGCGGCGACGGCACCTCGAAGATGGGCCAGCCGATGCGCGACAGGTCGTGCAGGCCCAGCACGGTGGCCATGACGCGCAGCTTCTGGTTGAGGTCCTGCGTGATGTTGAGCCACAGGCAGAGCGCCTGCACCCTGCCCTGGAAGTCGCGCGCCGCGTACTTGTCGTAGTCCCGCTGCAGCGCCTGCAGCGACGGGTACAGCGCCTCCACCGACTCCAGCAGCACCATCACGCGCTTCACCTGCTCGAAGGCCAGCCGCTGCCGCTGCAGGTGCTCCGTGCAGTCGGCGCCGGCGCCCAGGGGCTCCGTGGAGGCGCCGAAGTCCGAGGGGTCAGGCGTGGCCGTCGCCGCCGCCGCCCCCTCCCCGCCCAGAGGAAGGAGGAGGTCGGGGACGGCGGCCGGAGGGCACTGCGCCCCCTGCAGGCTGCGGTAGTCCACCTTGAAGTGCAGCACCTCGTCGATGATGTCCGGGATGGCCTGGCGGGCGGTGAAGAGCGACAGGTCCTGGTCGTTGATGGAGCGCCGCGCGTGCCACGCCTGCAGCTCCAGCCAGATGACCTCGTTGTTGTGGCCCATGAAGGCCATGTTCTCCAGGCCGCGCTGCTCCTTCTCCTTCTTCTTGGACGACATGGACGTGAGCTTGAGCAGCAGCCGCAGCGTCTCGAAGAACTTGAGGCGGTCGGCGGGGCAGTCGGTGCGCGACGTCTGGCGGTGGGGGCGCGCCATGTGGGGCATGGACACGGGCAGCTTGCTGCAGCCCAGGCTCAGGTAGTGCTTGCGCGGGTCCATGCTGAAGGCGGAGAAGTGGCCGGGCTTGGCGAGCGGGTCCAGCATGAAGGAGCCCTCGAAGGTCTTCTTGTGGTCGCGCTCGGTGGAGCGCAGCGCCGCCCGCTGCTTCTTGCCCTGCTTGTAGCTGTGCTCCTCGGGCGGCTCCGCCGGACTCTCCCGCAGCGCCGAGGGGCTCGGCTCTGCGGGGTCAAAGGTCGCGATTAAAACTCAGGCACTTTTGATGGCGACTGGAGATGAACGGCTCTGAAAAGACCCGCCGACGTCATGGTCGATCAAAGCGTATTTTCTTCATGTAAATCAAACAAAGAATTGAAAAATAAAGCCCAGCTCACCCTTGTTAGGTGACCGACCGGCGCTCCTCGCCTGGTTGTTCCTCTGGTGCTTGCCGGACATGCGTTTCATCTGGCGAGGGGTGCACGGAGGCGACGTGCCGTACAGAGCTTCGTCCTCTTCGCTGGGAGAGTCCAACAGTCCGCCCAGCCCGCAGTTCTGTTGGGATGCATCTTCCGCTGGCTTGGCCTGCCTGCGGACGCACGACAACGCGGTGTCAAACACTGTCCTCACATGGCTTCACAATGTCCCGCCTGAACCTGGCAACCTAAAGTAGCTACAAAGCTGTATTTCTCCTTGCACGTGGCTTCCGGCGCAGTGAGCGCCGAACTGAGCGACGTTACCAATCACCCATGTGTTTGCAGTATCAACTGATTAAGACTCACTGGGACTCAGATGAGCTCCCCGTTGATATTCCTTCTGTTTTCTTTTCTTCTCTGCAAACTGCAACTGAGGCGACCACTGTGGAGTCGGGCGGTGCTGCTATTGGCTTACAGATACAACTTCGGGGGTGCGGGGTGGGAGGTGGGGGCTGATGGGGTGGAGGGGCCGGGGGTCAGGGGTTCTGTGGTTCTTAAAAGCAGGGGGTTGGAAATTTGCATGAATGCGGCCAGCCGTCTGCAAGCAAGGAGCAAGAGAGCAGCGGGAGAGAAGGCGTGTGAGGTCACTTTGCATTGCAGATGCCGGGACACTATTAGCATTATCAGCTCTGCTGTGTGGAGCAAAGCTGAAGGTCTGAATCACCCACCTAACTCCTTTGGATAAATGTAGACAGAAGAAAATGTTTTTTTGTTTTTTAAATAAAACTTGTACCAAACCACAACAACAACAAACAAAAAAAAACACTGGAAGGAAACACGCTTGACTTCTTATCTTTGTCTAAATCATTTTCCCTCAGTGGTCACTTTTACCCAGAAACAACTTGATCACACGCGCCGGGTTTTGCTTTATTCCCGTAACAGGGCGTGCAGCAAATCTCCCCTTAATGCCACTGCAATCAGGTTGCTCAACAGCAACTAGACTGAGCGTCTGCCGCTAGCTACGGCAGACCGACGAGCTGTCTGTCCCTTTCGGAGCCTGGCTGGCTGGCTGGCTGGCTGGCTGGCTGGCTGGCTGGCTGGCTGGCTGGCTGGCTGGCCGAACTTGCAGCGGCTGCAGCGGCTGCAGCGCTCGTGACCGCAGCCCTGCAGACGCAAGGATAATAAGCTGTGGGCTCACTGCTGGCTCCGTCGCGTGAACTAGGTAAACATAATGGTTCGACAAGAAGGGGGGGAGAACTAGCAACCATCACTCCATCAGGCTGCAAAGTCACCGAGGGAGTCGAGGAACTGAACGCAACGCGGTCGACATTTGCATCCCGCCGCGTGTGATTCTCGAGCAAAAAAAAAGAAAGACAGCAGCGCAAGGTTCATGTGATCACTGAAGCAGAAATCCAAGGATAGAATGAGGATGTGGCGGCGATGCACACTAAGCATCCTGAGTGCAGCGTCTCAGATAATAAAAGGTCGCGGCAGAATAAACTGCGACTACTTCCGTGGAAAGGAAACGCAATAATCGCTCAAATCGGTTTCCTCTGTGGAGAGGGGGGCGGGGGGGAGGGAGGAAGCGGAGAGTGCAGGGCGGCACGCCATTCCAGAGCGCCGCCGTCGGACCTTTATTCCCTAATGCCTTTCTGAGGGTTTTTTAATAGGATTAGAGAGAAGAGGTTGGAAGGTCTGATCCTGCCAACAAAAACAAAAAAAAGGGAGAAAAGGGAAGGAGGGAAGGAGGGGGGGGGGGAGGGGGATCTTGGAATAGGCATTGTATAGGCTGGTCGCCATGAGTCCGTCCATCGATCAAGCCAGTGAAAGAGGCATCACCCCCCCACATCCCCCAACCCCAGCACGCGCCTGCAGGAGAAGCTGAAAAGCCAGCACGCTTGCTGGGGGAGTGTGTGTGAGTGTGTGTGTGTAGGGAAGTAATCCCGGGGGGGGCAAATGCCACAACTTCTGACAATAGGAAGCCACACGCACAGAGAGAGAGAGAGAGAGAGAGAGAGAGAGAGACGGAGCCCAGACTTGGACTGCCCATCTGCCCTGCTGCAGGGTCAGCCAGGCCGCCCGCCCGCCCGCCCGCCCGCACACGCACACGCACACATGCGTCCCGGGGGACCCGGCTATAGATCTCCGATCTCAGACAGCACCTGCTGCAACTCTCTAAGAAACCAGATGCAACGGTCGGGGGAGACGTCAGCCGATGCTGCAGTCTGACCGACCGTCCGTCCGTCCGTCGCTGCAGCACAAGCGCGGATTAACCGCAGGACGGAGGGACACCGGTGCCTTTTGTCAAAGTGCCACGCATCTGAAGGACGCGGGATTGTTTTGCACGGGTGGGACCCGAGGAATCCCTCCCACCCCCCGCAGCTATCTTCTCAGCATGCATGAGAGCTTGACCTTTTGTGTTGCAAAGTGGAATTTAGCACCACAAAAAAAACCAAAAAAAAAAACAACACACACACACACACACACACACGGCAGTGAAGGAGCTTTGGGAATGCAAACAACAAGCAAGAAAAAAAAAAATGTCTATCAGGAAATTGCATGAAAAAAATAGGGGGGGGGAAAGAGAAAAGCAGCAGATAGCACCCTCCCCCCACCCCCCGCCCCGACCTCACACACCTCACCCTCCCTCCCCCCCCTCTGCCGCTGCATCCATGATGAGACGGATCAAATTGTGCGCACCGTGTAAACATTCCAAAGGTGTGTGGCGCTTCGGGACACAAATAGAACGCGCGCATGTGAGAGTGGAAACCGGATCGAGTTTAGAAGAAGAAAAAAAAGAAAAAAAGAAAGAAAGGAAAGTCTCCCCCTGCGCAGAACTGCATGACCCAATGGCCGAGGAATGATGACAGCGGAACCCGTGACGCCACCGCTGCCGGCTGTTTGTTTCGTTGCCGTGGAGGCGCCGCGTGCGCCGAGCGAGGCCCCGACAAAATTCCCTCATTCAGTCGCCATTCTTTCTTTGTGCAGGGCCGCAGTGCACAGAGGAAGTTCCTCCTCGTGCGTGCGTGCGTGCATGCGCGCCCTGTAGTTAACCATTGCCGCGCTACGGCCACTCAAGCTGGCCTGTTGAATTATCGCCGCAGATGGCGTCTGGTCGCTCTCAATGGCTCATCTGATGACGGCCCGCTCCAATAAAGGCCGGTGGAATGCTGCAGCCCCTGGGCTGGAACACTGAGTGCATAATAAACCAGGCCTGGAAAAAAAATCTTTTCTGCAGAGCGACTGAAGCAGTGATACAGGGGTGGGGGGGGATGGAAGGGACACACACACACACACACCCCAGAGTTTGGGATGTGTGTGTGTGTGTGTGTGTGTATGGGGGCGGTGGGGTTCGGCTGACCTTTGACACCAGCCATCCGCACCATTGTCGCAGGAAGGGGCACCCTATTGTACGTTTGCGACGCGTGGCCCGTGAGGCCCGCCGGCTGAATGGCACACAGCTGGGGAGTGCGCACACTTGCACACAATGACACAACTAAAGGGGGATTTTTTTTTTTAACTCTCTGTTCAGAGAAAGGACAAGAAGAAGATTTTTTTTTTTTTTTTTGCAAAGCGAGCCCCCCCTACTAATGAAGTCACGCTAGTGCTGCGACGGCTGGCAGTCTGAACGCAGACCTGAATGAAAAGAAAGAGGAAGCCATCTGCAGACATAAATTGACGGCAGCATTACCGTGCAAAATTCACTCATGCCGACTCTGAATACGTGCATGTAGTTGGACACCTACACACGCTGCTTGGAAATGACAAAAAAAAGTCCATGGCTTTAGACTTCAGGAATGTGCTGGAAATCAACCTTCTGTGGTGTGTCAAAGAGCGCTACCGGCCTGCTGCCAGGAGGCATCGCGGATCGGATAAAGATTAAAAGATACAAAAAGAAATTGCGAAGTGAAAACAGGAAGTGTGTCTGGCACGTGCAGCAGCTTGCGGCAGCGGCAGCGGCGGCAGCCGCCGCCGCCACTGACCTGCTGCCACTCGGTGACGGACAGCCCGGGGGGGAAGCAGCGGGCCGTCATGGATTTTTGCACGACAATTCCGACACAGTGAGCGCGACGTTCTCGGCCCCACCCTTCTCCCTCCCCCGAGGCGTGGGTGGGGGAGGCGGGGGGCGGGGGGGGGGGGGTCACTGCCAAGAGCGGACCTCCCAAACTGCCCTTTTCCTGGATGTTTCTTGCAACTTGCACAAACAGGAGGACATTGTGTTTTTCTGGAGAGGGACGTGACGGCACACGCACGCACAGCGCAAGAGTGCAAGAATGGGTGACGGCTCTTCGCTCAGTAGCCAGCCTGAGAGAGAGAGAGAGACGACGGTGCGCCGGCCGGGGCTCAGACTATTAATCACGACGAGTCGGTCACATGGTCTAAATGCAGACGTCGCTCGCAGACTGCGGTCTGCAGCGTGATGCAAACGGGGTAATGACATGTTTTCTGCCCCT
The DNA here is from genome assembly GCF_046127955.1 of Nelusetta ayraudi. Lineage (NCBI taxonomy): Eukaryota > Metazoa > Chordata > Actinopteri > Tetraodontiformes > Monacanthidae > Nelusetta > Nelusetta ayraudi. The sequence goes on along the minus strand of NW_027466058.1, from coordinate 3,413,852 downwards.
TCGCGCCATCAGAGTCAACAGTCTGCACCGGCCGCCTCTGGACGTCTCATCCGGCGCTGCAGGACGGCAGCCGACAGTCGACTGCAGGCCGCTGTCTGACCGACTTGCCCCTGCCGTCGCTGCAACTCAGTGCCCTCAGGGGGCGGGGCTACATGGTGGGGGGGGGGTAATTAGACAAAGGGCCCGATACTTCCACACTACAGCATCTCAAGTCATATCTCTGTTGATCGATGAACAGTATCTTTATTGTGGACTTGATGCTTGGCCTGGATTTTGTTCTTGGGGAATCAATTTTAACGTAACCCTCAACCTGATACCAAGGACAGTAGGAACAAGCTGATATAAGAAGTTTATAATCAATATTACCACGGTGAGGATTTCAATCCATTTTCAATTCCCGCTTCTTCCTGGACTCAGGGCTGCAGGGGTCCGCTGGAGCCTATCCCAGCTGTCATAGAGCGAAGGCAGGGTGACGCCCTGGACAAGTCGCCAGTTCATCGCAGGGCCTCGTAAAAAAGACAAACAGCCTAATTCACCTCAAATGCATGCTTTTGGACTGTGGGAGGAAGCAGGAGAACCCAGAGAGAACCCATACAGACACAGGGAGAACATGCAAACTCCACACAGGAAGGTCCCTGGCCGGGAATCAAAGCCACAACTCTCTCGATGTGAGGCGGCAGCGTTAACCAACGAGTTGGTGAGGATTCCCTGTTCTCTAATTCATAGGCCGGCTTATAAGGTCACACTGTAAACGTTTAATACATACAAAAAAAACTACAGTGACATTTAGAATAATGAAAAAGAGTTATGCATCAGCCATTTCAGGTATCTACTTATGGCCACTCCCATGTGACTAACGATCTCACCCTGTGGGCCACCCAAAGGAAACTATTCTGGCTCCGCCACCGATCATTCTGCATGATCTGACTCGTGCAGAATGTGACATCCATGAGGTGTTTGGTTGTTGTTGTTGTTTTTTTTTTTTGCCAACTTCCCTAAAGGATCCCATTGTGTGACGGGAAGTGACAGACGACGGTGACAGAATGACGCCCGCGCTCGTTCGTCCGAAGCAGGTGCGTGGGGCCGAGGCAGGACGCGCGGAGGAAACGTCGCTCGGGGGCAGACCGTCCCATCTGCGCTGCTAGCAAACGGCAGGCATCAATGACGACGAGCGAATACACCCATGAGCGGCGCCCCCCCCCCTCCCCGGGGCCTTTCGCTTGTGATCCAGCGCGCACGAGCGCAACCACATCCTGAAATCTCTGGAATGTTTGTGAGCCGCGACGTCTTCGCACCAAGTACTGGGGGGGGGGGGGGGACGTTGTTGACAAAGGAAGGCCTGTGAGTCGCGACAATGGGTGGCGGCCGCTTTTTGCCGTGCAAGCGCATAACTTTTCCCCGGGAATAGTTCAATTCCAATTATCTCAGATAGCCCCTCGAGAGGCTGTCTCAAAATAGTACGTTTTGCAGTGCATACGTGCACACATCGCAATCATATATACACAGATGGCAATTGAAATATGCATCACAACGAAACATCAGGAGGAAGGGAATGCAACTGCGGTTTTAAGAAAAGAGTGAATGAAATGAATAAAGCAAGAACTGATGCCAAATACAAGAAAAGAAGAAAGAGGTGATGGTCTTCGTACTGGAATGGCCTGCGACCCATTACAACGGTCCACTTTCGGGGACCATTGTAGTTTGTACACTTGCCGCACCGACGGGGTGTTCAGAAAAGCTCTGCCTCACTCTTGCAGAGGGGCCGATTTGCACACTGCAAGGCCTGTTTCACTCCGGGAAACAAAGACAGCCTGAACCAATAATTGCTTCTTTAGAAACAAGGCACGGGGCGACTTCTGCCAAGTATTTTTTCTTCTCTCTCTCTATCTCTCTCTCTTTTAAATTGGTATTCAAGCGGCCTTGTTCTTTTTGTTTTGTGCTCGTGCTGCACACAAACAACTTGCACTCTGCTTGCATGCGTTACCTTTCACCGCCCCCCGCCCCCCACCCCCAAAGCCCTGAGTGCACAAACAAAACAGATATACGGCCGACTGGGTAAACAACGAGCTCCGTCTCGTGCAAGTGGCATTGACACATTCCCAGGTGCATCAAGGTTACGCAGCAAAAAATGTTTTTCCCCTTATGCAACAAGACGTGCAGCAGTTACAGTAAAGGGGAGGGTTGGGTGTGTGTGTGTGTGTGGTGGGGGGGGGGGGGGTGTAGGGGCCAACGTTGCACAATCGTGCGAGCCGTTCCGTGTGGCCAATAGAGAATAACAAGTGAGCTTGCAAAGGCTACTCCATCAGAACCACCCTCCTCTAGATGGAACACAGACAAATAAACAATAACAGGATAGCAGATGAGGAGGCTGATGGATGCACTCCAAGTCGCAACGCACACACGCTGGAAAAAAAAAGAGAGAGGGGGGGGGGGGGTTGGAGGAGGGGGGGGGGTTGGAGGAGGGGGGGGGGGGCTGCATGTGAGAGAGAGAGACAGAGAGAGCGAGAGAGAGAGAGCGAAGAAGACACAACAGCGGATTCCTGAGAATCCGTCTGCCGGCGGTCAGGGGCAAACCACTGGCGGATTTCGACGAGGGACTTGCACGAATTTCATGAGAATCTCTCCGCATGCACCCACCCCGACCCTCCCACCGGCGAGATTGCACGCGTGTAACCCCTAACCTCGCCCGCGTTCACCGGTGGTGGCGGCGGCGGTGGGGTTATGAGGCGTTTGTTGCCCCGTAACGCCTGCAACTTCGCGATTGAAATAAAACACACACCCCAACAGGTCACAAAGGGAGAATGTTCCAGGCGCGATGATTACTGCATAAACTATTTCCAACCGACGGACAAGCCCCCCCCCCCCCCCACACACACACACACACATCATGATTCAGCAGCGAGACAACAACAGGAGCGCCGAGTCTCACTGGACGGCAACAGTGAGAGCAACATGCTAGCAAAGAGCGGCGAAGTTTCAGCTTCGCGGTTCGGGGGTGGAAAAATGCATGGTTCGGCACCGCTCAATTCGCAACGACACGAATTCAAAAGCGATGCACATGCCGCCGTTGCAAAACTCTTCGAACGGGGCCCAGTTCGTGCTGCCGAACTTGCTGGGAGGGGGGGGGGGACAATAAAGTGACAAGGGGCAGCTAGCCGTGGATGTTAGCTAGCTCTTTTCCCCCTTTCCAGATGAGTCTTACAGCAACAAACAAGTTCACCGTAAACGTTACCTTATCATTGGGCGAGCATTTTGCCGTTCTCTGAGGCGAACGGAGGAAATGGTGAGGTGGTGAAATGTGCAGCGGAGCGAGCCTGCGTTGAAGGAGAAGCTGCTCCAATAAAAAGAAAAAGTTTGCAACTCCGGTGTGTTGCAAATGCAGTAACTGCACGCGTAGCACTATTTAGCAGGAAGTGGATTTCTGAGGGATGCGCAAGCGATCCCGTTGAGCGGACTGAGCGTGTCACGCTCTGCTCCCTATTTGGCAAAAGGAGGGGGAAAATACGACGGTCCTGATGGTGTGGTGTCCGTTTAAAATAAAAATTCACAGCGTTTACCTGCTGGGCTTGTTGCGATCCGAGGGCTCCATAGCAAAGCGGCGGCTCGTCGATCCTAGCCGTGCATGGTCCCGATCATGTCTCGGCGATATCGCGCAGACTTTGCACCGTTAGATCCTTGCAAGAGAGACGGTATTGTGTCTCTTTATTTTGGAGCACTTTCTACTCGCCGGTACAGCTGACTCTCGCTTGTGCGTGCGCCGTCGCCATCTTTCCAACGTTCATTGAGGAGTGCCCTCGCTCTGGCATTACTACGGCAACCCGGATTGGTCAGGCGGGGCCCCCGCTGTGTGAGATCCCACAGCAGTGTCACACACTCCTTGTTGTTATCCGCCGGCTGGAGCAGCACCGTCGCCGTGGACCAGTTATATGGTTATATGGGTGATCGGGCAAACGCTCTAAATAGCACATTCCAAAGTGCAATTGCAGTTGGTCGAATGTGGTGCAAAATAAACACTTGGGATCATTTAATCATCCACAATCACAGACTTCCTTATAAAAGTATGTATAAGGAAGGGGGGGGGGGCTACATTAATAAGTCCCCCCCACCCTGGAGTGATAGTGGAACGTTCAAGAGGTGATTATAATGATATACACATTAATTGCCCCTTAAAAATATAATATAAACATTATATGTATACCACAGCGACTCTGCAGCGCTTGTTTTTCTTTCTTTCCGTAATTGAAATAACGCAACCAGTGGCTCCGTAGCAAACTCACCCCACTAGGGGGCTCTTAAGTGAGAATTGACCCTATATGGAGCGGTCTCTTATATAATTTTCTTTCTTCCCACGCAAAATCTGGATTTAAAATCTCTTCATACGATCCTAAATCGTGTTTGTGCGTTTTGCAGACGTGAAATTCCGAGGGTTCGAACAGCTTTAGCACATTTTCCCAACTGCCGCTGCTGGTTTTGATGGGTTAGTCAAAAAGGTGGAAATCTGCAACCCTGTGGTGGTTTTCAGGCAGTTTGGTGATGCTCCATAAGGTAGCATTAAAATGCATTTTTAAATTAGCAAATAAGAAAAAAGTTAAATCAGTCTGACTCAAGTGAATTATGTATTGACAATTAGGGTAGTTTTTTTCATTTGATTTGTAAAATTGATTGATTTGTATAAATGCACCCTTTGATTTAATCCCCATTAGTAAATACACTTTTTATTATTCCAAAATGTGCAACGACATACGCAAGATTTGAATAAGAAAAATGTGCAAAGGTCTTTTACTTTAAGAAACACAGCAGCTTAAATCACAATTTAAACGCTTTATTTACAAAACTTTATTTTAATTTTTAATTTTTTTGCTCTTGTGTTTAAGGTAAATGGACGTCTTCCAGTTCATTCATTTTTTTTGTTCGTTTGTTTGTTTGTTTTCAATCAAAAACACATTATCTTCCTCTTGGGCCAAAGTCATTGTCTCTCCCTGTCAGAATCTGATGCCATCCGCTTTACAAAACCGTTTAGGGTTAAGGGTGATAACAGCGGGGCTAAATCTCTTTCGATCGCTGCGAAACCGTGTCATTCAAAGTCATGTAGAGAAACTGAAAGCATCACAAGACACCCCTCTACCTGGGAGGAGAGTTGACGTCACACGGCCTTCGCGGTCGCGACATCTTCTGGTATCTTCACGGTGCCGCTTAAAACCAGGTAAAAACGACCACCGCTATCGGTAGCTCGGAACTTATTCAAAATGAAACGTGTAAATATAAACAATGTGTGCAATGCATGACTCAAGGGCGCATTTCCTCCAATGTGCAAACACATACGTCAAAAATAGATACACCTTCAAAAGTTTGTTTTGGAAAGTAGGACGACGACGTTCGTTGACACTGCCGTTTACGGCGACAGATGAACGCCTCACGGAACAGCAGGTCCCGCGGAGGGGGAAGCGAGTCGTCAGTGGAGCTTTGTCTGAAACATCATCGCCTCCGACGCCGCCGCGCATATTCCGCTCAATCACCACGTGCGGCCGATATATATTAACAAAGACTCATTCATAATTGCACCGTCTTCGTCGCGAGGTGGGGGGAAAGATGCTCCAGTCCCTGGCGAGCAACTCGTGCGTGCGGCTGATGCAGACTCACAAATCGGCGTGGTACTTCGCATCCCTCGTCTTGGGGTACTTCCTTTATCTCATCTTTGGCGCTATCGTGTTTTCGTCTGTGGAGCTGCCCTACGAGGACCTCCTGCGCCAGGAGCTGCGGGCCGTCAAGCAGCAGTTCCTCCAGGAGAACGAGTGTCTGTCTGAGGAGCGGCTGGAGCGCTTCCTCAAGAAGGCGCTGGAGGCCAGCAATTACGGCGTGTCCATCCTCAACAACGCCTCCGTCAACTGGAATTGGGACTTCACGTCGGCGCTGTTTTTCGCCAGCACCGTGCTGTCCACGACAGGTGAGTGCTGCGTTCACGGACCGCAGCCGGACAGGTGCGCGTTTAGCGCGTTTACGAACAGTTCCAGAGAGTCGAGTGGCCTCCTTTTTTTTGGGGGGGGGGGGGGGGGGGGGGCTATTCTAAAGGACCGTGCCTGTTACCTGAGCCCTTGAAAGGCCATGGAAACCCACGGCCTTACTGAACGTAATAGATAGGTAATACGACGCACGGAGGGGTCATTCAGTGTAGGACACAACATAGGAAAAAAAGGAACGAAGAAGTGATCAAAATGAAGCCTATAACTACATCAAGTGATACATTTGTCAGGGCTCACCACCCAATGTTATCCGAATTGTCACGAGGTAGTCTCTACACAAATATTTGTATGTATTTTCTCTTCAGGCATTTGGAAAGTGTCCACGCAACTATTGTGTAACCAGTAAGTCACCTGGTTACACCTAACCTGCAGAACTTTAGTCTGACACGACAGCTTGCTATCTGTGGTTTCAACACTGCTCAGACACAGAAGTAGACAACCGACGCGGAACTCGATGTAGGTGTAGATCAGATAAACGTCTTGCATTTCCCCTTCGGTGGGTTGCCCATGCATTAAAAAAGCAACTTCCCTCTTTTAAAGTTCAACACACTGCAGCATCCATTCGATCACCGTCTGACAGCCAGATGTCAATCTTCTGGGACATTCTAGCCATCGTCATATCTACCAACTTCTGAGGTTGCAATTGTTACAAAGCATCGTGTGAAACAGAGGCTGAGAAGGGGTGGGGGGCGTTTTTTTCAACACAGACATCCGATGGACACCTCCTCATTTTCACACCGCTGTTAGCGAAACGTGGCAGCTTTTAAGCCACAGGCTCACTTCACGTGTTTGGGTTAGAGTCTTACAGTGCGTATTGACACCGCTTCCACTCGCTGCTTCTTTGCTCATTAACACCGACCATTATGGCGTTAGTGCAGTGGATCTTTAGAAGTTTGGGGCTGATGTGTAGAACCAGGCTAAATCACAGCTGAGTGCTACTCAGGAGTTGTGATTAAAAGACGTATTCTTCTCTCTCCCCCGCAGGTTATGGCCACACGGCGCCACTCTCCGATGGCGGGAAGGCCTTCTGCATCATCTACTCGGCCATTGGCATCCCCTTCACCCTCCTCTTCCTCACGGCCGCCGTGCAGAGGGTCATGGTGTACAGCACGCGGAGGCCCGTCTCGTACATCCACAGGCAGTGGGGCCTGTCCAAGCCGCTGGTAGCCGTCGTCCACGCCAGCGTGCTCGGCGTCTTAGCCGTCGCCTGCTTCCTGCTCGTCCCCGCCGCCGTCTTCTCGGGCCTGGAGGAGAACTGGAACTTCCTGGAGTCCTTCTACTTCTGCTTCATCTCTCTCACGACCATTGGCCTGGGAGACTACGTCCCCGGGGAGGCTTCCGACCAGAGGTTCAGGGAGCTCTACAAAGTGGGCATCACAGGTGAGCGCCGTGGTACATGACCTTTGTCCAAGTGGTGGGCAACAGTGGGTTCTAAAATTTGACAGAGGGGCAAAACCAGGAGCAGGTGGATGGAGTGTTTTGGTGACCCACCTCATAGGAGATAAAAATATATCATGGGATGTTCAGAAAACGTGCTTTAATGTCTTTAAGCATTACAACAAAATATGTGTTTTTTTAAGCCCTATGGTGTTTAGCTCTTTCGAGAAATTATTTTTAAAACACTGAAATAATTGATGAAATACAGCTATTTTATAACTTACTCTTACTATTAATACATTTTCTCTGTTCAAGTTCGGTGGGCCGGATTAAAAAAATCTGAGTGTGCCACATATAGCCCCCGGGCCACAGTTTGCCCATGCCTGGTCTAAGGGCTGCAAATACCCTTAAAAAAAAAGACAAACTCTCCTTTTTTGCGCTCCCTGGGTTGACGTCATGCATCACAGACTCTAAGACTGAGATCTGTGGTAAATCAATTTACATAGCAGTATTAACATCGAAAGATCTTAAGAATCAGATTGAAAACAGGTCAGAATATTGCTTCCTCTTTTTTTTTTTTGTTGTTGCTATTTATCGTCGGGACGATGCTCGTCATTGTGTCTAAGCGTTCTATTTCAAACATAATGCTGTGTTACTGCTGTCTGCGGAAGAATTAGCAGTCTTTCAGTGAAACTTTGGAAGTAGCCATCATCACTTGAACGAATCCAAATGCGACCGGCTGATTTTGTAATGATTAACTAATCACAGGAATATCACACTTGGACAGCGTTTATGGTTGTAGAACTTTGGCCTTCACTGGGCGGGAAATAATTTGTGGAGGCTATTCATTTTTTTTTGCAACCTGTTCAACTTGTTCTCCATCTGAAGATCCTCGATTTTCATGGAACGCCGGCGTTCTTTTTTCAGAGTTGGTCCCTAATGTCTTTGGCTCCGCCGACAGTCGAGTCGGTTGAAACGCCAACCGCGTGCGGCCAATTATGAGAACTGAGCCGCGGCCTGATGGAGAACTAGCGAGGAATTGATTGCGTCTGTGCTGCCTGCTGTCGGCAGAGCCGGCAGGAACTAACAGGCGTGGTTTCTTTTCCTTTTTTTCTTTTTTTCTTTTTTCAAAGAGAGCTAAAAATCAAGCTGTGACTGTGCACAAATGAGCCACACTACTCCAGTGAGCTGCCACCTGCTTGTGTGGGTGTGTTTGTGATTGTGCCTGTGCACTACGCGCAAGGGCCCTGGGACGTCATTCAAGCTGCGCGCGGTGCGGCAGTATGTCAGAGGAGAGACGGCTGTGACAGAGCGGCTTTGTTTGCACTAACAACAACAGACACATTTTTAGATTCCAGAGTGAGATGGCGTCGGAAGCGACTCGGTTTTTCACTTTGAGAGCATCCATACGAGAGGAAGGAAGTCTCACAGGGCACTGTTTGACTTGTGCGTTGGCACCAGCTCTAATGATATGACCTCTTTGGACGTGTATTGGGTGTGTGTGTGTGTGTGTGTGTGTGTGTGTGTGTGTGTAGCTCTCATTCGGTGTATAGGGAGTGTCCATACTGTGCAAACAGCGTCACTCAAACCAAGTGCAAACAAAAGAAGGCATCTGAAATACAAGTTCATAGTGAGGCTTCGTGAAATGTTCCATTCGGTTAGGATGCTGAAATTCTTTGACAGGAAAGACTCTGTCGAAACTCTAATTATATTGCTGACAGGACAAGTTATTTGTTCAAGAGTCACTGACAGGTCACACCTGTCACCACCCTTGGGGATTTTTCAAGCTTGATATTTATGCTAGATTGTTCCAAATATGGTAAAAGGTGAAATTTCACTCAGCAAATATTTTCAGGGGATTTCTCTTGTACTTTCAGTCAGCTGTCCTCTTTTTAAAAAAAAACACAATCTCTTTACTGCCATCTTGTGCCAATGATTGTAAACGACAGGTCGAGTAGCCACAGTGAAAACAACAGCACTCCTTTTAATTTCTTATTGTGTGACAGAGCTTTTGAAAAAAAAAAAAAAAAAATCTTAATAAAATATTATACAAATATTATGACAAATGTGTAAAAACTCTGAGGTGATATTGACAGTGATGTTCAGATCTACTCACTCGTCCTTCCACCCTCCTCCCCCATCAGTGTACCTGATCCTGGGCCTGATCGTCATGCTGGTGGTGCTGGAGACCTTCTGCGAGCTGCAGCAGCTCAAGCAGCTGAGGAAGATGTTCTACGTGAAGAAGGAGAAGCCGCAGGACCGCCTGGCCATCCTGGAGCACGACCACCTGTCCTTCACCACCGTGTCCAAGAGGTCCCTGAGCGAAGACAAGGGCCACCATTTCGTCAGCTCCACCACTCTGGTCACCCCCAGCGACGACCGCATGGCCGACTAGGACGCCCGAGCGAGCGGGGGGGGATGTGAAAGCGCCGCGCAGCGCGAGTCTCGACTTCAGGAAATCCGAACATCTCAAATTTTAGCCGCCAAACAAGTTGAGACTCTTCAATCCAGCAAGCAGTATCCTTTTAATAAGCCGCAACACGGCGCTATGTAGCACCGGGGAAATATATGTAGGTTAATAAGGGAGGAAATTAAGATTTTTATAGCTACTATGCGACTGTGAAGCACATGATAGAAGGGAGGCCTCCAAATGTATTACTGGCTTAGGGCAAATTTCCGCTCGGAGCTGGATTATTTATTGCCTGGTTGAGAGCGTTTTAGGAAATAATTGGCCTCTCAAATCTAACTGCTCTCCAGGACGACTTTTCGGTATTCGTCCATAAGGATGGTACATCATTTTTATAGAGTTGAGACACTTGCCAGGAGAAAAAGGGGTGTACATAATAAAGTAAATGTTAACACTCAGTATCTTGACTCAACAAACCCACTGAAGATGAGCCTAAGTGTAGCCCAAACTTTAAAATGAGCCCTGGGGTTTGTATAGTGCTAGCTGCAAGCGAAATCATTGTTAAGAAAAAAGAAAAAAGAAAAGAAGAATGTTTGCTGATCGTCAGCTCTGAAAGGTTTACGATTTGTAAACAAATCATCTTAAACAAAAACAGTATTTTATAGGAGAAATACGTTAGTGCTGCACACTTTTGAAAAAGAAAATGACATATAAAAAATGAAATTTTGGCTGTTTGTTTTGCAGCATATTTCATGGCTCGTCCTTATGAAGGCTGCAGTCGCACTTTTGTCTTTTACGCATTTCATCCTGTGGGGCGAAGAGTGCAGATGTGTGTATTCCACCCCCCCACCCCGCCCTCTCGGCACGTTGCAGCAGTGTTTTCAGAGCTGTCCATGTGTGATAATCGGCACTATGATCTATTGACTCGACTCAACGGCTGAATGTGAAACTGGACTGTGTGAAAAGGCAGCAGCGAGGTTAGTCCAGACGGGAGCAGGGGGAGCCACAGAGAGGTCGGCTGGCCCGCTGCCCTTTGCTGTCAATAACAAAGAGCTCCGTTTGCACATGTAGTGGTGGGGAAAAGATTACGTGTTGAAACACGGTTCCAGTAATTTTAACGTATAAATTTAAAGTTAAACACTGGTGATATTTTTTATTGGCAAGCTAAGCGTTGCTTTTTATCTCCGCCGAAGGCTTGAAAATTGCCCTTTACACAAAAAAAGGGTGTTTGTACGTTAACGTTTGAATGTAAAAAAGGTATATTTTTGGATATAAAAGGGAAGTCTTCAATTTTTTTTAAGTTTAAATTGATTCCGTAATATCAAGGGTACGTACGGAAAGGTGCCATTTGACAGGCGGCGGGAGTTCAGTTCGGAATCCTTTCTGCGATGATCGACCGCTTCAGTTTTTTAATTCGCTCAGCAAGCGAAGTCAATTACAGAATTGAAACCAGTGGCGACGCACTTGTTTGTGTGGCAGAGCGCTCTCAGCGTATGTGATGTGTGGGGCAACTCTTCATGCATAAATCCTGTACAGTTCAAGCATTTACCACTCAGACTACTCTAGTGACCTACTCAGACTGGTTTGTGTACCTCTCATCGTGCTCAACTGAAAAAAAAAAACTGCATGTTTGAGGATTTTTAGCTCGTTTTTGTGTTACACTGTAGTTTGTGAGGAGTTTAGGTTCTGACCTCATCGAGACACTGCCACAACTCTCTGTAATATACTGAATGTAAATATACGTTCTTTGCTGCAAAATGCTTGTTTGCTTCGGTGATTCAAGGCCAGATTGCAAAATGTTTTTATTGTCTTTATTTCGTTTTTATCAGTGCGACAAGACGTTTACATGATTAGTTGCGACTGTGTCATCTGCGGGACATCTCAAAGGTCCGAGCCATCACACTTCTTGCTTTGTTTTTCTTATTACATTAGACCTTTGTTATCAAATAGTCTGCAGAGAAAAGGGAAGACTTGACTTTTGCCTGAAAGTCAGAAGGAGGTTCCTTCCTGACTGTAACATGTTTTTAATGATTTCAAATTAAATAGATTGAGGCTACAGCCCTTTAGTGTTTTCTCACCATCTCAATCATGCAGAACAGTTTGTTTTGGGGGTGTTAGTGAATATCAGAGTAGTTCTTCTTGTTCCGCTGCGGGAACAAATACTGTGTAAAGGCACACAAGTAGCGACATCATTTGTGCTCACGAGGACAACATTGTAACGTGTGTGGGATCTCTGAAATCTGTGAACTCGTCCTCTTGTCATGGTGCTGTTTGTTTTTCTGCACAGTTAGCATTTTTGATGTTACACTGCTGATACAGTAATGCTGGATTGTCATGGAATTTTATGTAAAAATCCATTTTTGGCACAAAACTGGAATGAATGAAACGTAAAATCTCACTGCATCCTCAATAAAGTTGGTGGTTTTACTAATAGTTTGTTTGACTCTTTAGTCGTCTTTTATGTCTGAATACAACTGATCCAGCGGTAACGCAAAATATGTCAACATTTAAATGAACGTACATATAAGGCATTAAACTTAAAAAAAAAAAAAAAAATCTCAGGTGTGATTTTGCAGAAAGAGCAGAAAAAAAGCACAGAGGTTCAGACTCATATGTCCAACACGTCATTGTCTCCTTCACGGAGGGACTGCAACTGAAAGCCGACAAGGGAGTCACGGATGCGTATGGCTGCCTGTCATTGATATAAAATGTGCTCTTTTCTTTAACATGAGAGGCATTGATAGGCATTGAGTTCTCCCTCGGTAAAGAGAAAACACTCATAGCTGCTGCTGATTCATGATGGGGACAACAAAGCTCTAAAAATATCTGGGATCATAGCTTCTTCTTTTTTCTTTTTTTTTTTTTTTTACCACACACTACGAAAAAGAAAGGTGCCAGTAATTAGATATTCATCCACTACACAACACACTGTATTGTATTGTAGAGTCGAAGGCAACCCGTGTCTCGGAGAGGGGGTTGAATATAATTGGGTTTCTTCAGGGGCTCATACAAAAGCGGCACTTGTGTTTTATTCAGCGGCTGTATTTCTTATTGAACAGTGGTATAATTACCTCTGACATCCAGGCACAGCGCGGTGCCGGGCGGCTGAGACAGCGCCCGTGTTATTAGGTTTAACCGGCTGAATAAAGATGAGGGGAGGGCGGCTCCCGTGCTTAGTGTGCAAACACAATTACAGTGTGGGTGCGCAGCGATTGGAAATAGCTGTTGAGGAGCGTTGTCGAGCGCAGCTTGGACAAACACAGCAATCGGGATTGTTCAGTTACATAACGAAAACAACCATGTAATACAAATGTTGGCCTCATAGGATGTAATCAGCATTAATTCGTGTTGTGAGGCTGCAAAGTAACATTAGCATCCCACTCAAGCGGGCCGAGCCATTGTCGTAATTACGCTTAATGTATTGCAACAAAGCAATGACATCCAAATACGTGCCTTGCATAACAGGCATTTAAAGGTTCAGCGTGTGTACCATTTCAGGGCATCCGCTGTCACGCAGTATGGTTAATAATAAGCATTTGTATTTACAGAGAGCGGTTGCTCTTGCACACACGTGGACGTCTTATGAAAATATGTACCTCAGATTTTCTTTTTGGGATTTCATGATTCTACTCTGACATCACAGCTGGTATAAGCAAGTTGGTGTGATCAAGTGCGACAACAGGCAGCTGGAATTTGCAGCAACATTGTTCACGATGTGTTTTTATGACTGTTAGATGCTTGCCAAATTTTACACACTTGGCCTTTAAATTGATTTTTTTTTTTTTTTTTTTAATTATGATAAGAAATTAAAAATATACCCAAAACAATATAACTTATGTATATTGTATAACCATATGTAATATGTTACATATGGCCAAACTTAACAGTAGCATTTAGCCCCCTGTTTACAGTCTCCTACGTGTGATTCATTGGACTTTGTGTTTTGTAGAGACCAAAACAAGTCAGTTCTGAGTTGGTGTCACTTGCCAGTGGCTGATGTCAGCATTCTTTGAAAGGTTTGTGACATCACAAAGGGGGTGGTTGACAAGTAAGAGACAAACATAATCGAGAGTGAACATTGTTAGAATTATTTTTGCATTAAAAAAAAAAAACTTCCACGCCATAACCATACATCACTGATATATATATATATATATATATATATATATATATATATATATACATATATATATATATATATATATATATATATGTATATATACAGTATATACAGAAGTTCAATGGTGCAGTTGGTGTTTAGAGCCTGCAGATGGCAACGTGGAGTGTGAGCGTTTGAATTCCCTGAAGGAGTTGGCAGCAGCAGTGTAATGTGTGTAAGGGCAAGGTCAAATACAAGCGAGTAACCACTGCCAGCGATGGTGCTGACTGCTGGCATAACTGTATATTCGCACACATGCATGGGGCTCGAAACGTCACTGTTAAACCCTGGCAATCTGCAAACTGGCTGCATGAAATGGCAGCAAGCAGAGAAAGCTGATGCCTGCTCAGCATTAAATCGTTTCCGCTTCCATAACGATGACTTAAGTGGATGGATATAAGAATGTCATCTTCTATTCTATGAATGGGTTTCCACGGCAGAGTTGGATGGAATTCAACACGGTGGACGCCGGAGCACCGGCCCATCCACCCATCAGTCATTTTAACTGCAATCCATTTTGTCCGCAACCAAGTTGGCCAACAGAAATGAAAACATGCAAACATCTCAACGAGATCTTGCCAATTAAGTAAAATATAAAAGGCAATACAGGTGAATGGGAAATGTACCACACTCATATAGTGCCTTTCAGCCTCTTCATGGGATCCCAAAGTGCTTTATAAAGCCTCTCATTCAGGCAGCTGCTGCAATGAAAGGTGCTTCCAGGCTCTTTGGGAACAATTTTTGGCTATTAAAATACAGCATTAGCATTATGACATAATAGTAATAGTATGAATAAAATAGAATAGTATTGAACTTCTAAAAAAAAAGTGTTTTTTTTGTTTTTTTTTTACTTTTTTTACTTTTACTTAAAAAAATATTCTGACTGAATGTCAAAGAGTAAAAGTTGAATAAATAAAAGGAGGGAGGATCTGCTGACTGTAAATCAAACTGAACTCTGGATTCCACTTCTGCACACGCCTGCAGCATCTTCACTCACAGCAAAACCAGGCTGCAGTAGCGGACGGCCGAACCTCTGAACAAGACATTGCACGACGCAGCCTGCGAATGCTAATTCACTTCATCCTGCGCACTCTCCGTCCTCCAGCCACTGTTAATTTGTAGCCATACAAGCAAGTACAGAGGAGTTGTCGGTGGGGGAGGCCGGCCCGCCACTCAGGTGTGCGTCGGGGCAGAGCGGCTAGCGCAACCCGCTAAAGGCCCGTGTCTGCACACCGGCGTGAAACCTACTCACTGCTCCTTCTCATTAATATTGCCACTTGATCTTGTCCCCTCATTAATGTGCAGGCAGGAAACTACCTGAGTCGAAGCTGCAGGGATTAAATATTACTCAGGCTATTTTCCGACCATGCAAAAATAAAAAGGAGGGGGTGGGGGTGGAAAACTGAAATCAATTCCAGGCAATCGAAGGCTTTTCTTTAAGGGATCCAGATGTGGCTTTATTTGCAATTTGCAATGAATAATGGATGAGACCAAGCGGGGGCAAAATTACCCACGAGTCTTTGGTGTAACACTTGAACCGAAGCCGAACCCTATGTGGGAAACGTTTCACTGCCCTGTGGTTATTTGACTGCGTCTCTGACAGTTTCCACAACAGCACCAGAGGTCCAGGGACTCGTGGGTCATCCAGGACAGCGGTGGGGCGAGCTGAAGTGAGGCGACGACTGAAATCTACCCTTTAGCACCATTTTCTGGTGGCGGAGCAGCTCTATTTATATCCTGACACACGCACACAAACACACAGGCACACACACACCCGGACTGCGGGAATGCATGAGGCCTCAAGCACAAACACTCCACACTCCCGTCTCTATAACTGCTCTCATTTGCCACTGCAAACACTCTTTGATTATCCGGCAGGAACGTGGGGAAAGCTGGTGACGTTTTCCTATTGATACTGAAAACTGGGATTGTGCATCCGAGGACGTCGTCTCTCACGGCCGCGTCCTCCACGGCCCCACGTGTATATGCAGTAGCAGCAACATACTGGCCTAGTTAACCCGTGCGTGGTTGTGTAAGAGGTGAGACAAAGTGACAGGGGAGAGGACACAGCGGGGAGGCCACACACTGGAGGCGTGGCCATGCAGTCTTTGGGGGATGTTATGCAGGGGAACCTACATAACGTCTCCTCTGCCCCTGTTTTCTAACGTCCTCCTTGGTTGGAAAAGGCAACAAAAAGACAGCGATAAAAAAAAATGATAAAATTGATCAAAATGATCATCCTAATAATAATTTGGTCGGCCAACAGGAAGTGGCTACACCGACAGGAAAAACATGATCTTATTGGTCTACTTGAATGTGATAGACATATATATATATATGTATATATATATATATATATACATATATATATATATATATATATATATGTATATGTGTATATATATATATATATAAATTTACATATAGATATACATTAGGGATGTCCGATAATATCAGCCGTCTGATAATATCAGCCCGATATTAGCATTTTTTTTTGATATTGGCAATATCTGTACGTATTGTTGTGAATAAATCAATAAATCACAGATGCTTGTCGGGGTGCAGGGTTTTTGTTTTTTTTAGCTCATATTTAGCAATGGGCTAAGGACTGAGTCTGTCTACATCTTTGCACTTTTGTTTCCTTTGTGTGCACTTTACCTCACTGATATTCCATGAGAAAAAAAGTTCAAAATAAATGTTGCACTTTTCCATAACTTAAATTGAAGTGGTGTTCTTATTTTCTAAAAACAATGTTAATTTGTGGAATGCAACTAGTGAGACCTCACAATAAAAGTAGGTAATGTGTTCATTCCACGACAACGCCTGCATATATTGGTATTGGTTGTTGTCGGATTCGGATATTATGTATACACACAATTTATTCAACTTAGTGTTTATTTTTTGTAAAACCTCTTTTGATTTCTGCCTCAATGGTTTAATAAGCACTGTGTAATTTTTTATCTAGTACTAAGAACAAATGGTGCGTTCCTTCCTTTTCAAAAACTTCCTACGTTATGTGCACTCCAAAATCCATCAACATTCAGGACATCTTCCGCCCGACAAGTCGTGTTCCAAATTGAAGCAGCTCCTCTTAAATGGGAACACATCATTTTGTCTTTTGCACTCTGTCAGCCCCTGGGCCTCATCAGATACGAGCCACGTTGTCAGGTGAAGAAAGCGTTTGTTAAAGGTTAGAAACGGCGCGGCAGCTAATTGGGAGACCAAAGGCAATTAGGCTCATCCCAGACACAATTTGTATGACAACACGAGGACACGAAGACCCAGATTAAATTTGAGCGCCGCCGATACGCCTTAACGACGACCTAAAAATGGGCCAGTTTTCCCCCTGTCCCGGCGCCCCTCCACTCGACAAAAACAATTGGCTATAAATATTCAAAAGATGCAATAGCTCGTTTTAAGTGGTGAATGTAAGAGAACCTTCAGGACTTGGGGAATTTATTCCTTGTCAAAAAGGGGCAACTAATTACTCCGAATCCCTCTTGGCAAAACAGGCAATGAAAATGCAAAGTAGGTTGATGGGATTTCAGACAGCAAAAAAAGGAGTTGCATTTGGAGAGTAGAGGGCTGGTTTTTGGATTTGACACAAGATAAATGATTTAATTGAAACTTTAATGGAGGGCTGCGCAATCTGTAAAATTGGGCTCTAAGTGTCTAAAAGTGCATAAAGGTGATTAAATAAACTGACTGCAGGGGCAGTGAGTTTCTAATCTACGAGTTAATCAGAAACACTGTTGCTAAGGAGGCCAATGATTCTGACACAATGGACGTTCGGATTGTATTACAAGTTCAACTGACTTAAAGCAAATATTGTTGTGAGATATAAACTCTGAGTAGCTGTTGCCGGGCAGGAAAACAGAGGGAAGATGCCACCCCTTCCCTGCTTTCCATCCCTGGCTATGTTGTCCTCAGCTAACTGGTTCATGTTGTTGACACACAACAGTATTAGCAAGTCCTCAAACCCGCAGAGACGCCGGCCTCTCTCTCTCTCTCTCTGCTTCTCATGGCGGCTGAATAACAAATATACCCTCACGCAATCGCAGGGGCTCCTGGGAGACAGGGTGACAATTCCACAAAGGTTACGGTTCCTCCTGGGTGAGGCAGCATTTAAATCAGACACTGTTTTTCTCCAGCAGTGTCGCCGGGCAGTAAATTGCTCCCCGCTGTGCAAAAGGCACAAATCAAACTCCCGGTAACGCGAGAGGAAATGTTTACCGAATCTTCTACTCGAACTCAAAGCGATGACTTTGCCCTTTGCTCACTGGCTCATAGTTTAACTTCCCCCCTCCGGAGTCGGCCAATCAGCATCGCGGTCTGTGGCACTGTTTCCAGGCTGAGAGGTGCATGAAATATTGATGGCGAGAGGCGAGGGGGGATTTCCATCATGCGCGTTTAAACCGCATGAAAGTGGACACAGGAGGATAAGAGGAAATAATGGCGGCGTCAGACGAAGTGCATCGAGTAGCTCAGCGAGCAGGAGGTTTTCGTGTGCGACTGAGCGCCGGTGGTGTTCCAGGGCCGTCGTGTCGAAGTCGGCAGAGAAGTGCGACGTTTAACGTCAACAGAGCTTTTCCCAGCGGGAGGTGAACGTAAAGCAGCTCGCAAAACCTCCACTCGCCTTCTTCAGTTCCGTAATAGATGCATTAACGAGGTTCACTGGATAAAAAGGTTTGCCGCTAATACACAAAGTCCCAATAACTCTTGTGCTTATATGTCAAAAAAGACTTCCCCTTCCCCCCAAAATGACTTCAATTGATATTTTCAAAGTTTTCCAATCAGATTCAGATGCAGTCACACTAAATAGTATGAACAACTCTGAAATCTTGCTCCTTCACGCCTCCAACGGGAATAGTTTCCAGTGGATCTTAAGATTGTGTTACCAGCCAGCGCCTCCTAGTTGTGGCAAAGCCAGGAAGCAACTGCCGTCTGGCAGCTGCCCTTTGAAGCCCTCAAAAGAAGGAAAAAGAAGACAAACAAGAAGAGGCTGCAGGCAAAGTTGCTGCTGAAGAAAGTAGCACAGCGGCAGCAACCTCAGGGCAAATTACACAAGAAAAGAAAGTGAGAGCAAAGAACAACAAGTTTCCATTTCACCCCTAAATGTCTTTGGTGAGAGTTTAGTTAAACACTGCGGCATATTGCAACTCACTGACTTTACTTCCACTTTACAAACACTTTCCACAAACTCCTTCCGAGATGAATATGGGAATTTAGTAAATTTAACATTTCCCGAGTGGTTGTTTACCAGGTTTGTTAATCATATTCAGTTCTCGGGGGAAAATCTCATGGGTAAAACACTTTGAAATCATCCACACTGTGGTGTTTTTTCGACAGAAAAAGATGACTCTCCTTTCCCTTTAATGCCTTATCCAGTCAGTCAGTGTGCAGCTGTTGCCACCAACAATGACCACATCTCTTTATCACTTGAGCGTTAGCGGTGCTTCTGAGTCAGCGGAGCCCTCACACATTACCGTCATTAGCCGCACGCTGTTTGACCTGTCAACACTTGTGCTGGGAGCGAGCGGAATGACTAAGACTTAAATGGAGCTGAGTCACCGTCAGCCCTGTTTGCCCACTTGGAAAGTCCGTGCCAGCTTTTGGGCAAGCGCAAAAGTCAATCCTGCTTTTGTTTGATGAAAATGAAGCAAACATCCGAGGGCTCCAATTACCGGCCATTAAAAAGCTATGTTAATCAGTTTCTCGTCTCTTGGGAGGATTTTCTTTGTGATTCTTGGCCTTGAGCTTTTGGCTCCTGCCCCATCCTGAATCCATATTTAGAGAGGAGTGCAGCGCCCTGTAGATTAGGGCATCAATTAAGTTACTATTACAGGAGCTCTGGAGTGGAAGATGGTGCGCTGAATGGCACTGGAGGACTTGGACGCGTCAGCGTTTCCCCTCCATCAGTTGTCCCCGATATTTACTTAGGGGTCGGGTCGGGGGTGGGGATTGAGCCTCAAGGCAAAGGTGGCGACATCATTGGAGTTCTTGGCCCAGGCTGGGAATTGATTGGGCTCCGGCTGAGCTGTGAAGTTGCGAGGTGCATTATATAAGATGAACCTGATCCCCCCCCCCCCCCCCCCCGCTTTCCTCTGCAGGGCTGTCGATGGGATGTGTTGACCTGCTTATTGATGACCGGACTTTTTTTTTTCTTTTTTCTTTTTTGCTAGAGTAAGCACACGCACGCACGTGCACGCATACGCATACACACACACACATACACTGTGTGGTTGAGAATGAGCAGCGGGCCGGTCATTGATCAGTGTCAAACCTCTCTTCTCTTAAGAAGAAAGAGAGAAAGAAAGGTAGACAGCTGAGCTACTTGTGCTGCTGGTTGCAGTCAGGATCTCACAGGATGCCGACAAGATGCAGCGAGTGGACCACAGAGCCGGGGCGCACGGACCACGCAGTTCTGTTCACGCAAGGTAGAGCTGCAGTCTTTTCCTTACTGACTCAAAGAGGCTTATCTAAATGCAGA
Source organism: Nelusetta ayraudi (assembly GCF_046127955.1). Lineage (NCBI taxonomy): Eukaryota > Metazoa > Chordata > Actinopteri > Tetraodontiformes > Monacanthidae > Nelusetta > Nelusetta ayraudi. The sequence goes on along the minus strand of NW_027466058.1, from coordinate 3,393,399 downwards.
GTGCAACTTTTCTCCCCAGACCTTGTCAATCGTGGATCTAACTGCCAGCGCTAATGTTGGCCTTCGTCTTCTCTCCTCCCTCCCGATTGGAATTTACCTTTGTTGACATGATGGAGTTCGATCCAGCTCGCGCCGATGCTGATAAAGGCTCCCGTGACTACTTACCACGGATGGGAAAGGCAGAGAGGATCCCGAGACAGTTTGCCAGATTTAAATGATCCGAGTTCTAATCACTATCAGTCAAGCTAATTACCCCAGCGGAGTCGTAACCTTGATTGGATGCAATCAAAACCCCAGCGACGACCCTTTTGTTATTCGCGCACGTTGTGATTCCCAGACGCGTGCCGCCGTGTGGAAGAGCTGCCAGCGGAAGCAGGGTATGAATTATAGAGCGAAGCCGACCCCAGTGGCCCGTGAACAGCTGAAAAATCCATAGTGATCAAAGCTGTCTGGCGTGTGTTGTGACTCGATATTTCTGCGATAAATGTGGACAATAACAATAAAAGGAAAAAGTAGGACGACGTGTAAGTGGAAAGCAATGACAACACCGGCACCCGGGTAAAACAACTTTTAGACACCTGACACAAAATGTTCAAAATTGTGCTCTTTTAACGCTTGGGGGAGTTTTGCTCACCCAGTTTTGTGAGTTGTAGTCCTTTCGGTGCCAGCCAGGACATATTGTGCTGTCCCGAGCCATGTATAATTGATGAGGTGTAACATGTGTTTCTTACTTTAAAGCAGGTTGATGAGAGGAGCCTGCTTGTTTTTTCCCCCCATTTATTGTTCCTCTCCTGGGTGTGCTTTTCTGTTACGAAGGTAATAAAAGTGAGGCAAATGTTTAGCACGTGCTGTATCTGCAAACATTAGATCGATATCATAAGGCGCATTTATGACGAAAATGTGTTTGAGATTTTTTTTTTTTATTATTATTTTTAAGGCACGATCTCTTCAGGGAGGTGCCAAGATAAATTAATTCAATCGTCTGAGGTTCAAATTGTCGTTTTCACGCCGACCTACAGCAAAACTTGCGCTCACTGGTATACGGTGTGTATCCGGTAGATGGCGACGCAGCGACCAGGCTCCACCAGCGCCCAGAACGGAGCGCGGCTGCAGCAGCAGCAGCAGCAGCAGCATCCCCCTTAAACGTGGAAACAGCGGTGGTCCGACATATGTTGGAGTCGAGTGAGAGGAAGCAGGATGTTGCCGTCCGCCTCCCGGGCAGCCACGACCGACATTTAGACCCGCAGCCTCATCCGTAGCGCGCGCACTGGCCACGAGGATGTACGGGGATGGAGAGGGCACCGTGTGGGACCGCGTGGGACGCCCCCAGAGGGAGTGCATGTGCTACCTTGGACCTCCGACCACTTTGATGCCCGTGTAAGACCCACGATCGCAACTTTGCTCTACGCGAGTGCGCGGCGTTTAGGAAGCGGGGCTGTCACCTGTTGCACGCAAATGTTTTATTTTATTTATTTATTTATTTATTTAAAAAAAAAAAAAAATGCGTTGTTTTAAGTGGAGTTGTTCAGTTGTCAGTGTCTTTGCAAATTTGCGTCTGGCAAAAGTCAAAGTTGACGGGTTTTTTGTTTGTTTGTTTTTTGCGCGCGCGGGGTTTTCTCTGCGACGACGCTTTCATAACAGCTCCATCCCAGGCTCTCTCGGGTCACCGCGTGGCGCACCGAGATGACAATGAGCCAGTATTTTTTATTTATTGTTTTTATTTTTTTACAGAGCTCACCTGCCGCTGGGTTGGAGGCACAGGCGCCTGCCGCGCGCGCGCGCGCGCGTAATTACAAAGGCTGTGCGCATTTACTTGACTTTTTGCGCTCCGCTGCTTGCAGCGGGAAGCCCGGAAGCCCGTTCCAAGTGTTGTTGCCCCCCCTCCACCCCACCCGCGTCTCCGCAAATCGATTCATCGGTTTCAAACTCCTTGTAAACCTCGTTAGCGGGAGTGCGGAGTGGGTCAGTCACTTCCGCTCAGCGTCTCGCACGCCGCTGTGCACCGTGCAGACAGCGGGGGGTGCTTTGTGTACAGTACAGGAGAGGGGAGGAGAGGAGAGGCGAGGCGCTGCAGGGCCCCCTGACACTCAGCCCTGACTTCCTTTCCTCCCCTCCTCCTCTCTCCACTTCCCGAACAACGAGGATTCCCTGTCTCATCGAGTCATACGCAAAGGCTCGCAAGCTCCCCTTTTAGTCTTTTGCTTTCACTTTATCTTGTTGCGGAGAAAGAAAGGGGGAAAAAAACCCCAAAAAAAACAGAAAACAAAAAGAAACCACCTCCCTTTTTTTGTGTGTCTCTCTTCCCCAGCGGGATGCGCAAGTCGCCCGACGTGAGCCCCAGAAGGCTTTCGGACATCAGCCCTCAGCTCAGACAGCTCAAGTACCTGGTGGTGGACGAGGCCATCAAGGAGGACCTCAAGTCCTCGCGCTCAGTGGAGGACATCAACAGCGCGTCCATCGAGGAGAGGATCCTGAGGATCACCGGCTATTATGGATACCAGCCCTGGAGTGCCAGCTCCGCCAGTGAGTTTGCACGCTTGGCTGCTCTGCGTGGGCGGATGGAGTGGAAGAGGGCTGAAAACAGGCGCCAGAATCGCTGCATTGTAATATTTACGCCGCCTGTGTGGTAATCAAGCTAGATTTTTTGTTTTTTAAAGTACCATGTTTTTGCTTTCCTTTTGAAAAAAAGAATGCATAAAGCAGTTATTGCAATGTGCAATATTATTCATTTCTTAATGTTGCACTGCAGATAGAATGTGATCTCTTTGGATTTTATCTCACTTGCTAAGGAGCTCATAGCTCTTTCAGAAAAAGAAAGAAAAAGGTACAGTCACTGGGAAAAGCCTTCAGTGCCAATCTTGGATTGTTGTTCATTTGAGTAAGACATAAACTTCTGGGGAAAAACAAAACTAGCCTATAGTATCTACAGTATCAGGCAGGCTTTGAGTTGCTTCCTGCATTTCTTATTTTGTCTTCTTTTAGGGATAGTAGCTCGCAGCTAGCAGCAGCAGCTGGGTAACATCACAAGCCAACCTATTCTGAGACCAATTGAAAATCCTTCTGGTTGGCAGGATGGATGAGCCACATTTCAGATCAGACATTTCATGCAATATCCTGCAAAATAGACTTTGGGATCAGATCTAATAACCAAAGTTTTTGAACACAATGAAGAAAAAAACCAAAAACAAATTGCTTTTCCAAGTTGCTTCAAAGTGTAATAAAAACAAAAGCAGCGACGGGCTTTGCAGGTTTCTAGTTGTTGTGAATTCCCAGTGTGATGTAAACAAAGCTGCGTTGCTGTAGTCAGCAGCCAGAACTTTTCAGACGTTGGCTGACCCGAAGTCAAAGGCAGCCTCTTGCACCTGCACTCACTCCTTCATCGTCGTGACACAAAACCCAGCATCCACGCGAGGCTCCACATGCCGAGCTGGGAGAGACAGTGCCGCTAACTCATCGTTGGCATCATTGTTATTATCATTATTCCCACCCAAGCTGCCGGTAATTTTCATTGTTCATCGCTCTGACAATTAGAGGCTGTTGTGTCAGTGTTGCTGCCGGTTGCAGCAGAAAGCCGGAGATGACGATGCTCGCATCCCCCGGAGCTCCTCGAGCCTGCGAGTCGCAGACGAGCACTCGGTTCCGCGAAAAAGTTCTCCGCGCACCTTCCGTTCCTCCCTTTCATCCCCTCCGATCTCCCGCGCGCTAATAAACTGTCTGAACAGGTGGCTATCTGGATTTAATGATCTGTAATAACTGTCAGTCAACTTTGTTATTGCCGTTCCCTGAGCTGCGGCGCTCTTTTGGGGTTTTTTTTTGAGCCCGCTGTTGTTGTTGGTCGCTGGCGGAAAAATTTGTAAATTTCATATGAGAGGCTGCAATATTCAGGAGCTGCGAGGCTACTTCAAAATTCATAGGCCTATACATAACATCTGAGCGCGAGCAGGCTTGACGGCGCAGCTGCGCTTGGGATTTGAACTTGCTCCTTTTGCTGCGTTCCTCTGGTGCTGAGAAAGCAGAAGGTACAGCCAAGGAATATCTCAGCTCCCTTCCATCAGTGTGATTTTAGACGCTGCAGTCTAACTGTATGTAGTGGGCTTTGACTGAGGGGCTTAAATACTGAAGTTCTGTCATGAAGGTCCATCTGGAACCTTATCGGTTAGCAGTAAGTACTAGCAGAGTGATGATAATTTACTGCTGATACGACTACTGCAACTACTAATGATTACATTTACTTCTGGTAACTGGGTGTTCTCTTTGTCGTTACAGCTATATGCTAGTCTTAAATCATTTTAATGTGCTGACAAGTTCATTTCCTTAAAGCATAGACAAAACAGTCGGAAACAGCGCAGTAATCATGATATTAGGATTTGGATAAAACAAGGCTGATAATTTTCAACAGTATGACATTCTTCAGAATGAATAATTGTATTTCTGGTAATAACAATGTAATAATCACTAAACAAAAATAAATTTAAAGCTTAGGTACACCTATGAACATTTTAATTGCTTAAACTGGTTGACCAGCTCACAGTCAACACTGACGCACATGAAATACTGACAGCTCACAAGCTGACGATAACCTGAAACACTATGCCTAATGGCCACAGAGTGAAGGGCTAATACCCACGGCAGCCAATTTTCTTTTAATTTTTTTTTTTTTTGTTGGAAAAAGTAGTGGGAGGCTGAGTAGCTCTCCGCTGAGAGCAAAAGAGAAGCCCTGTTTGTGTCATTTCACCACCGACCTCTCCAAACTAGCTCAGGTGCTCTTTAGCACAAAAGGCAGCGCGGCGAGGGGGACAAAGAGCCGCCGGTAAGTCGTGACTCGGGGATGAAAGGGAGTCGTGTGACTCAGCAGTGTGGTGGTTTCACGGGTCGTCTGAAAGATGCTGCGGATGACGGAGGACACTGTAATGGACCTCTGCTCATTAGTGTGGCAATTAATAAGCCACAGTCTTGCTTTTGATGTCGTGCATGTGAGTGAAATTAAAAACGAAAACAGCAGGATGGCTCTTTTAGTCAATAATCAATCTTATACGCTTGTTTTATTCGTTCCTCTAAAGAGATACTTAGCATGGTTTTCCATGCTTTGAGCCATTTTGCCTTTTATTTCGTTTTTATGACTCATTAAGATGATTGGATTTCAGAATTGGTTCAGAACTTTAAAGGTGATGAATCCAATAAATGTTTTCACTGTCACTGTATCCAGTGTCAAACTAACAAGGCAGCGCTTCCTTACTGGTAGCATGTACAGTCTTCACAGCTAAGCCTCGCCTTCTGCAGCCGCCTAGCCCTCCTCAAACAATGCTGATATTGGTCCAACCAACCGACAATAAACCATTCAGAGGGGAGAATTTCAAGGCGGATCGGCAAGCGTCTAAAAAAAAATCCAGCTGCAGTCAGTTGCTGCAGGCAAACACAGGCACCGCCACATCTCAGCCGGTCCTCCCCTCAAGAACAATTACAGCGTTGTACCTGAGAGAAGAGCACTCATCATGGCGCTTTGATTATGGCTGAAGATGGAGAGACTAACGTCTCTATCAAAGAAATGGGACTGGCCAACAAAAAGGCTACTAGGGAGAATATACCGAGCCAGACTATCCAATTATATGAATCAGAAAAATGTTGCTTCCACTGCCGCTCTTCATTTATAGGTAACAATTGGTCACTATGAGTACAGTTAACAGAGCAGAACCCAACCAGTCCACTGCTCAGCCAGCAGCGTTACAGAAGTTCTTACAGGATATATTATGCATGCGTTCTTCCATCGACCACGAGGTGATAATTCCGCTGACTTTGAACAAAATGCTATCTTAGAAGACCTGCCGACATCATCATTAATAAAAGATGACTGAATGTTCTTTTTACAGACTGATTAAAATCCCACCCGGACATAAATTGAAGCCGATCGCGCCGCTGCAGGTCAACTATTAAAGATAAATTGGGACTGTAATCACATGCTGTATGTGGAAGTGTAGAGCAAGAGTCTCTCTGTAAATTCAGTGTCATTGATTTTTCACTTTTGCCCGATACATTGTCGCGAGAAAAGGAAACACCCTCAGCCAGAACGATGTCACTTTCTTGCCAATTCTTTTGTCAATGCTTTTCCACTTTGCGTTCGACACTTCCAATCATTTTGATGCTTCTTGGTAAATTGGATGGCAGAAGATTTTTGGAAATATTCCACATTGAATTACTGGGAATCTATGTAAAATTTACATGTGTATACAAATACAAAAACCTCACTAATTGCAGTACATTTCCATTCAATTCCTTAAAGATTTCAACAGTGAAAATTCCAAATTCTCCAAATTTTGCAACCCTATCAAGTTACTTTTGCATTGATTTGACTTTGGCCTACCCGCCACCCCACTAGAAAACTGGAAAGTTAAATAAGTTACTCTGCACAAGTAGGTTGTGTAGCATTCTCCACATTCATCACCGACACAGACTGCAAAAGTTTGCTCTCCCCAAATATTCTGGATGGTGCTATCCTCTGAAGTATCGCTGCGAAGCGAAACACTTGTCAGACAGACGGACTGTGTTCTTCCCTTAATTCGCTGGTGCTATCTATCACAAATGTAACATCCCCTCCGGTGCAAATTTAGAGCTTCACGAGGCATGAAATGAGGCCGGGTTCTATTTTGAGTGCGAAGGGGGGTGGTGGGGAGGGGGTTTTGGACACTGCGAGTCGCAACAGCAGGGCAGCTTGTAAGGAGCGTATGTACACATCGTCGACTGCTGGCGGTGACAGGACAGCTGGGAGGTGACGGCTGAGGTGCGGGCCCACCGCGGCTAACGAGAAGGACTTCTTTCAACCCAGCTGGAGGTGAGAAGAGGGGTGGAGGGGATGTCAGCGTGATGCTGTTGCAGGCTCTGGAATGCACCGCGACTTTGAGTCAAGAAGTAGCGATAGGTTAAGCCATTCTTATTGGTGAACAGAACCACTCAAATCAGTGCAGTGAATGAAGGTGATTCATTCTAAAGATTTGTACGTGGAATGGTTCAATTCCCCAGTGGTTCTCAGCAACAGCACTTATGCGAACTTAATATTGACATTTGAAAGATTTCCTTCCTAAATGTTGACAATTATTACTTGTTTTTATGTTGTTTAAGTGTTTCCCACTGACCTAAAGTTTGCTACTATTCTTCAATTCCGTGTGTTTCAATGCAGCAGTTTTCTGTTGTTTCGCCGTGGCTAGCTATCACTCAGGTCTCGTGGTTCCCTGACGTGCAGTTCGTCTGCAGGGATCTTTCACTACACTTTGCGAATCATTAGAGGTGGACAGATTTACTATACAGCTCCATAGGAGAAAAGAAAAAATGTTTCAGAAAGTGACTCAGCTCAGGCCATTTAGCCACAAGATTTGAACTTTCGAATGAAATGAACAACAGCGCTATCAAGAAGTCAAACCGCTCCAACCTAAAATTTTTTAGGGAAAACTGGTATTTAAGGAAGCACTGTAAGGTGGGCTAATTAAAAAATGGCGGTACAAGATGGCAGCTAACTAGGAGCAAGACCCTTGCTCTATGTACGTTCATACAAAATGAGACCCGTTATAGGAATATTAACAGTAATAGGTAATAGGTAAAGTGGTTGGAAAACCAAATTATTTTTATTGTACAGAGAGTAAACACTTTTATTAATGTATTTATGGGAAGTACATTAAGCTTTTACCAATATAAAAATCATAAATCAAGCCAACTTTTACACACTGGACCTTTAAACAACCTCCTCTGGACCTGTAACCGCAGAGGCGAGCCAAGCTACATCGCAGACCAAGCACTAGTTCTTATCGCAAAGGCTGCTGCTCAGTGAAGGGGCAAGATCACTGACGCAACAATCGCAATTACACTGCATTTTGCACACACTCACATGCACGGTCGTCTGCATAAGAGAGGGAAAGCAACTGAGACGGAATGCACGGCCTCGGAACGTTCCGCTTTCTTTTACGCATACATTATTTAACTCGTACAGTCCACGCTCCAGTGTCATGCTAAACAGGCAACATACAAAAGAAAACGCCACGGGACTTTCATCTCATGACACCTTTAATATTTTACACAAATGGCTTTTCAGATTTTGACAGTTTGACGCGAGTTGGTGTTCAGCCGATGTGTTGCGCCCGAGAGACACTGGCTTAAAATCATCCACACTGCTGTTCTGCCGCTTTGAAGGTATTCACGTGTAGATACCTGTAAAGTCAGTCCCGGAAGATAGTAGAGCACTGAGTAGCGCTGTCAAGTCTTCCTACACAGCATCACAGTTTCACCCCGTCTGCACTTTTCTTATACAGTATGGGCGTAGGATGAAAAACTTGCCGCTCAGAAAAGGAGCCAAAGTGTGTAAGTGCCTCGCAGTCGCTGCCACCAGATTGAGCTGCCTTCGCTTGATGCTCAAGATCAGACACTCTGGGACTTTCAGGGAAAGGAGGCAGGCAGCACCACTTCCTGCTAAATGTAACGTAGCTGTTCACCGTTCAGGGCTGCCGTACCGTTCGGTGTAACGCGGCGCCGTCGCTCGCGAGCCCACCGGCGCTCAACAAGTGGGTAACGATTTAAACCCAGTCACTTGTTGCTCCCCTCTGACGGGCCGTCCAAGGGCCAAGGTTATACCCAGGGGCAAGAAAGTGGGAAAATTGGAACCGAGCACGTCAAGTACCTTTCTTCAGCCCTCGGGGTTCCAAAATGTATTATCATATTTATAACATCGGAAAAGGCGATCCGGCCATCTGGCTGCAACCTTTTCCTTAATTGCCCCCACAGTGCCTAAACAGCTCTGACCAATTTAGGTTTTATGTTCCGTCCAGGCGGTGCAATCAGGGCTCCAGTGGACTGACATTTTTCTCTGCCCCCTTTATTTATTTATTTATTTATGTTCACCGCGGCAGCCTCTGTTATGCAACGCCGCATCCATAATTGAGAAGGACGCCTATCAGCGCGCACCTGCCCCTGAAGTGGGGCGGAGACCCCGGGAACTAATGAGACGATTTAAGTGGGCTTGAAGCAATAATTTTGGAAATATTTAGGCCTATGAAGGTCTAAATATTTGCGTAGTTCTCCGAGGATGTGTAGTTCTCCGAGGATACTTTATTTCCCTCGCAGGGGGCGGGGATCGAATGTTGAGCGTGCAGGCTCGTGCGAGGCATCTGCATGATGCTCGTTAAGCGACGGCGTCCGGCTGGAATTGCTGGTCTACCTCGGAGTTAATTGCGGAGAAAATGGCCTGAGTTGGACGTCTCTGCTCTGACTTGTTAGCGAAAACGCTGCCGGTATGACGACAAACCCTGTCCTGCCGTTGTCCTTTACTCCCTCTGGCTCCTTTTATCTGCTGTTAATTAGAAGTCCTGAAGTGATGACTCCTACCTCCGTGTAATTAATTCTCGGGTCTTCTGTGGCCGTACGCAGCTCAGCGGCGTCTGCGTACGGCCTTCGACAACAGGGAGAGCAAAGTGTAAATTGGGCTGTAGCAGCAATGAGGAGGCTTATACACAGGTGCATAAGGATCGAAATGGATCCATCGATGGCAACTTGTGGCACTCGTGCGTGTTTTAATCAATGCCTGAGCATGCACACAATAAGCCATGTGGCTATGAGACTGAAGTTAAAGCTCAGTTATGTAAGACAATGAATTGATCCTGAAAAGACTGCATCCGCGTGCAGTGACACTGTGTAAATGCGTCAGTCCTCTTTATTTATTCACTATTGTTTTTGCAGAAGTATAAGAATTAAACATAAAAAGGTTGGTATTAGATGTTTCTGCATGCACGTTCTGTAATCTCCCTTTGAACCAAACTGAACCAATGTTTTGGCGAGGACCAGTGTTCAGTCATGGCACTGGTCTGAAATCATGAAATAATAGAATGAACGCTGTGCCTTACGTTTTGACTCAAGTCAACAGCGTCGCAAATTCAGTGACGCTTGTTGAGGAACACTGAATGAAAGCTTTGAAAAGATGGTTAACAAAGGGCGGTTGTCACTTTGAGTGCACAGTCTTTTGGTTTTAAGGGCCGCAACACTTTTGTTTAGAAACCTGTCACCTCTGAATGCTCTCAGCAACCTTGTCAGACGAAGAGAAGTGTCGTCTAGGGATAAAGTGTGTTTAAACGGATTTCACTAAGGGAGCACATTTAAATCTAATACACAAAACAGTGGAGGGGATTTTGCCATTTGTGTTATGTGCGGTGAATGGCGAAGCACAAAAAACAAGAGTTGCATGGTTGCCCTCTTTTATTTTTATGACAGTGACTTTTTAAATTAGATTTGATTAAATGGAGCAGATATTTCCATTCCATCGATCAAATTAACGCGTGCTGCACTTTAAATGTGAGATGTTACTTTGATGGATGATCAGATGGGTGATGTGGAGTTCTAATGTTGGAGTTGCTCAACTGGCTGCTTCCCTATTGCAACTAAAATGGTCCTTCCTGCAGTGTTTGCAGGGGTTTCAATAACATTCAGTGCAGCTCTCTCTTAATAAATCGTTCCCTCTTTGGCAAGATTTTAATCGCGTTGGGTCAGTTTTGTCAGTCGAACCATAAATCCGCTTGCTTCATTTTAGGAGTACGAGTCAGCTGCTAAAATGAGTTGCTAAGGATGATAATACAGCCATAAATCAGGATAATGAGCAGCAAACGTCAAATAATCTGCCATTGAGGCTATTGTCTGCACACATGCGGGCGCTTCTTCCTCCAGGATATTTTCTAATTAGTGTCTGTGACTCATGTTGTCTACCCACAGTGAATGCATGATGACTAATGCTGCAGGTGTTAATCATGTTTGTTTTACACCTGGTAAACTGCAAAATGTTACAGATTGGAAAAGATGAAAGTCAAGGTTTACATGGTTCCATTTCGAGATGTGTTTTCCATACTAACATGCAAGCTTCGTCCCAAAAAATTGCAGTGGGGAGATTTTATGACCTATCTGAGCGGTCTATCATTGAGCTGTTTGGCACTCAAAGATTAAAGGAATGATACATGCCCTATGAACAAGGCCTTTACTGAGTGGAAATCTCTCTGTTAAACTCAAAAATGGGACAGTTTATACATATGGGTGATATTTCAGTTTCTCTTTTATCCATTTTTGGCCCTTTTTTCACAAAGTTCTGTGGCCCACTGACATTTGGAAAGGTTTTGCACCACACACCATCATTTTTGCCCTACCAGGGGGCGCGGCAGTACTTGCCATGATTACACACGGTTCAAATACAAGACCTTGCTGGGAGAAAATTTGCTCAGAGCTTCCAGTCACACATTTCTCATCCTTCAGCAGTTCCTTCCAATTTACAGCTGCTGTCTGTGTTGTTGGTGAGAAATTCAATGCGATGCCAAACAGCAATGCCTTCATCCATTCATGTCACTGCTTTTCGGATTTAAGAGAGAGGCAAATAAATAAATACGCACACAAAACAAATACATTGTGTGAGTGGCTTGAGATACCCGGCAGAATCCCCACACTTGCTCTCACACAAACCCGTTGCTCCTTGTTCCAAGGATGGAAAATAGCTGGAGGATGGGAGGGAGATGGGATGCCGCAGCCTCAGGCAAACCAGCAGGCGAGATACAGTGCAATCATGCCTGCAGGAAACTGCAGGCATGATTAGTGTTACTGTCGGAGCAGCAGGTAGAGTCTTTTGCCAAACCATCTCCACTTGAGGCGTTGCTTGATATCATTTATTTATTTCTGTTTTGAAATTGGACTGAAATGTGATGAAAGTCCGGTCAGAGTTTACAAACTGCTTCAGTAGCAAACCCTACACAAGGTCCCTGGTCAGGGGCTGGTACGCTAAGTGAAATACATACTACAGCTACTGGCCATTAGAGGCACTAATGGAACCGGGAACAGCATCGAGGGGGTAATCTAAACAGGCGACAAGAAACCTTGTGAAATCCTCAGACCTTGGCTGAAAGTGTCGACGGTGCACCACTGTGGCACCCTGGCATGCGACAAATTTAATCAAAGTGCTGAATAGATAGAAAAGGAAGAAGAAGAAAAAACTACACACCACCACACACATATCCATGCTCAAACAAATCTTGTTTGAGCAAACGCTGACTGGAACCCGGGGACAAGGCTGTGGCAACTGCATTTGAACTGTGACACTCACTGTATAATGCATTCCGTTTGAAGGAGCAGGCGCTGTGTCTGTCTGTCTGTCGGTGTCTGTTTTGCCATGAGAAGCCCTGTGATGCATCTGTCAGAGGGCTGCCTGAATCTGCTTTTAGTAACCCACATAATACCTTTGGGTTTTCCACTGTAATTATCTGATGACCGGTGATATTAGGATGACTGAGGTCAGCTTCACTGTTAGGGAATTGATACTGCTGTCAATAACAACTCATCCCTTTATTCTGATAGTATCTTAAAGCAGAATACCCTCTCGGTGGAGGATGTTTAGGTTCCTCTTCAGCGCAGTGTACTGCACTATAGCCGGATAACAGCGAGCCCGAGAACGCAGCGTTTGGTTTTACTCGAGCTCCCGCGACAGAGTCACATTTGTCCTCCGCTGTCTGGCTGAGTCGCTCAATCCCGCCGCGTCTCATAGATTATTGGTGTGCTCGCAGGCCCAACACTAATGCGCGAGTGTGACGATTTCTTTAGGAATCCGAGGGCCACGCGCGTGTGCATCCGACCGTCGCGTCTTGTTCCCCCGCTGCATGGAGGATCATAAATAGTGAACCAGCGCGAGCTCAGAGAAGTCACAGACTGAACAAAGGGTTCATGTGCCCGATGATTGGAATGGATTGGATTGGAAAGGTTGCGTGGTCTCGTTTTTTAGAGATGGACAACTTTAATTGGTTTTGTCGATCCTATTGTCCAACTTAGTCCAGTTTGTCCAAGTCTCAGTATCTTTGAAAATAAAACCTTGGGGAAATGAGCTCATTTTTTACGCTAAAATGAACAAGCGGGTGATTAATTTCATGCAATGATGAGACTTTTAGAACTTTTTTCCCAGGTGACTAGACATCCGTTCATTTGTATCTATCTATCTGTCTGTCTTTTGTGCAGGATTTCAGTTGACTTTCAGTTGAGTTTAGTTTTTCAGGAGTTTGCAGTCCTCTGCTATGTCTGTGTATTTCTATTTCTCCATGTTCACCTCCTGTGCTGAGGTTCTGTAGCTGTTACCCTCTGTGTCATCATCATCGCTCATATTTTGCAGTCTCATGTCTCACCTCGCCCTTCTTTTCTGTTTCCCTCTCCCCTGCGTCAACCTGTCCCAGATGTGATGTATTGTTTAACAGTGTAGCTGCTGCCAGGCAATTGGATGTCAGGGCATTTCAAACTGGCATTTAAAATGCAGGATTTGCATTGTGATTTGTGTTTCAGCACCATTGTCGGTACTTTTTTCAAATTCGCAAATCAAGTGACGGATTAGCGATAGATTACATCTATACTGGGGACGACTAAAAACCAACCAATATCTTGGCAAAGGTTGGAAGATTTGCCATCATATTTTATCTACCACAGATTAAATGAAGAAGTCTATGATGGGGCAGTCGTTGTAGCTGAATGAGTAACACTTCCCCAATGGATGTCACTGTGAGGCATTATTATAACCCCCCCAAGCGCACAATGTATTCAAAGTGGGGTCAGGAAATCAGGCAATTAAAGGAGCCGTGGACATGAATGAGAGCCGACAGCCAATGGGGGAGTGCCGAAGGAGGCAGGAGGGCTTGAACCTCCTCTTCCCCCTCAGGGAGCTGACTGGTCCACATCCCTCGGCCCACTCCTAGTACAGAGCTACCACTTAATCACAATGCTTGGTTAAATTAAACCAGTGCGCAGATCAGACATCGCCACTTCTTAAAATGCACATTCACTCCATGGCGTCACAGAATTACGAAAACAAGATGAAAGAAAAAAAACAAACAATAATATATATCCCTGCGACCCTGAGCTCGGGAATAAATGGGTATTGAAAATGGATGGGTGGATGAATAACATACAGTATATTGGATAACGGACCAAAATAAGGGCTGCATAAGGCTCATCTGGCTATGAAAAGGCTGCGTCGTAACTGTGGCCATGAAAAAAAAAAAGCTGACGGGCACACTGCATTACATTCTAATAGAATAACAGAAAAAGCTGCTCTGTTTTGATTCCTGGTGCAACACGTTTAAGAGGTGGATTTATGCTCTGTTCACGACGGGCCTTCTGGTGTCTCAGATGCACACTTTCATTTTCCTCCGTTTGAATTCACCGTCATTAAGGGTGAAAATGGAGCGCGCTGCATACATCACACCTAAAATGAGACTTCTCGGGGAAAAAGAGGCCTGGGCTTGGGTGAATGGGAAATTGCCTCCATCAGCGGCCGCAATGGGCCTTTCAACAAAGACATACGGTCGTGCGTTCACATCTTTTTGAATGGAAGTTGCGATTGCTTTCGCCGTCCAAAGTTGGACTCAGAGGCGAAGACAGAAGGAAAAACAGTGTTTTGTGCCACCGAAGTGCATGTGCGCGCACAGATGCATACGCACACCTGCTTCTCGCGCCTTTTGAAGGGCCTCCAAACACCTGCTGCAGTTGCGGATGGAGAGGCAGACTCGCAAGTGATCAGAAACCAGTTTGATCTGTGTTGAAAGCGACCTGGCGACTCCAAACGTGCGCACTTCAAAGACCCAATGAGATCTGAAGCGCACTCATAGCACAATGACAAGGAGCTGAATTAACCTCATCTCACTCGACATACATATAGTACAATTTCTCCCTTGTGACAAATACTCATTGATACTTATGCATAGTAAAACTGCATTCAACTCCGAGTCTCTTTCCGGGTTCTGATGCCCTATATATATATATATATATATATATATATATATATATTTTTTTTTTTTTTTCTCTCGTTAGCACAACATCAATTATGCTTTAAGTAAATTTCTCAGCTCTCAGGCGTGTTTATTCATATTGTTCAACCACACCAAACCAAATCACCTCATAAGCGAGGTGTGGAGCCTCAGGTGGAACGCGATGCTAATTCAGCGGTCCGGGTCGTGCACATGATGTTCACACTTGTGTGAGCAGTCTCCATGGCGCTGAGTGAGTGTCGGTAGCAGGGATGGAGATTGATTGGTTGAATATCTCATTGGGGCTCCCGGGGCAGTGCAGGGCTTCCGCTGGAAATGGTGTCATAGGAGGTGGCAACAGGTCTTTCATTTCTAATAACAGCGGTGGGATTCGGTTATTGGCCAGCGCCAGGGGACTGCGCAGCAAAGCCTGATGTAATTTACTTTTCCCAGCCAGAGATACATCGCTGTTCATAAATGTTTAATGACGTTTTTTTTTTTTTCTTCTTCTAAAATGAACACGGACGCCGCAATTAGTTTCACGCGTTCTGTTTTGCGTCGCTGCTGCTTTAGCCACTGAAGCAGGAAGAGTATTTATTAAACCACAGCTCAGATTTTGCTCCGCTGCTGCCTGCTCTGCTCTCTGCAGTCTGTTAACTTTCAATATTGCTCGTAAAAACAGGGGAAATGGTCACAGCTGAGTGAAGACAAGTGCTTGAGGAGGAACGCACACGTAACAGCATTCAAAGCAAGCTAATTCAAATGTGGTTTTTAAAAAAAAAAAAAATATATATATATATATATATATTTTTTTTTAAATGAAGCAATTAAACACCCTTCAGTAGCATATATCCATATCAGCAAGATAATAGGCTACAGCAGGCAGGTAAACGAGGACCACCAGGTGTAGCTCATCAAGTTAATTACGAGGGAAGGTCATCAAAGGACAAGCCCACAAAAACACTATTACGTAATTCCTGCCCCCCCCCCCCCAGCAATTGTAAGTGTTTGTGTTTTTCCTCAATATGTTTGGTGCAAGGCGGTGGGGCATGTGTGTGTGACATTGCCATATTTAATCACGTATTGCCATTACTTACCTTCATACTACGACGCAAATTTGAGTTCCAGTGTCCTGTGTCTTACTCTTTGTGAGCAGACGTGTAATGGAACAGTTTCCAAAACCTAGGGCCATACTGCCACCCACAGGCACAACGGTGTCATTGCACAACATACACGTGTGTTTTTATTTTATTAAGCCGTATTTATATATAAATGTATGCAATTTATTTAGTAGATACGTGAACAAAGCACTCTTTGGATCTAATACTTATAACTGTATATTGATTTTTTTTTTAATTCTCAACTCGCTTTTCTAAAATTAGAATAAAAAAGAGAGAAAAACACCTAATTACAGAGTAGAGAAGATTTCATGATTTGACTTGCAGTCTACTCTCTCCCAGCTGTTCGTAATGGCATGGTGTGAATGCAAATGATGAGGAAAAAACGTTTCAAAAGGATGGACCATAATTATAGCAATTTTCTAAAAACATAAGACACGCAAAGAGATGAGTGTAGTTCGGAAATGTACTGCTGACTTATCACACTGACACACAGATGGTGAAAGAAATTATTAAATGCTCGAGTAAACACTAGATGGGTGCAATTCTGATAAATCTATGTTTACTAAGGCTTAGATGGCGCACGATAAAATTCAAGGGTTTATTTTTTTCATTCATTTGAATCTCATGGCTTTGCCCTGCAAAATGGATGGAACATAAATACTGAGGCTTGACAACAGAGGGAGCCAGTGTATTGGACTGCGATCATTGATCATGTCCTCAAACAAACTTAACGCTTTCTATTTTTTCCCCACATTCAAACTCTGACTGACAAATATGATCAGACTCCAAAAAGAAAGCAAACACATGACTAACTAAGGCACAAATATTGCAATCTCTCAGCTGTGGCTGAGGCAACAATAGCCGGAAATTGATATGTGTTGTTTCTGCATAATCTGATATCAGATCCCAGCCTGCGTTTCGTCACCGTGAAGAAACACAGGGATCATTTAATTGAAAGGGAAGCCCATTTCTTTTGGATTTGTCGTCTATTATCGTTTTAACGATCTACAGTGGGGGTCTGTTCTCTTTTAGTGTTAGGGTTAATAAAACAAGTATGGCACATGAGGTCCACCAGCTGCCCTCACGTCAAGTCCTGTTGTGCTGTTTTGCCATCACTTTGTCAGGTGCTGGTCAGACTCATCAATTACATGCGTGCGTCTCTGCGGGACCTCTGCCGCCGAGCCCACCGTGCACATCTGCACCAGTAATAAAACTTGACAGCATCACTTTTCATGGCTTTAAAAAACCCCAAAATGGACTGGAGAGGGCAGGCAGGCTATTTAAGGGCGACTTGTTAGCGGGATGTGAATTAGTGGAGAGTCACTCCTCCACGTCAAGCGTGACCCGCAAGTGCCGAGTGTGATTACTAAGGGTTCCCGCCGGAGGTTGAGGACAGCATTTAGAGAGGAGCCACTCGACTGTATTAGCAGCGGATGAAATTAAGAAGTCTGACATTAGTTTCAGTGGCAGCTCTTCAGTTTTCCTCAGTGTTTTGAATTAAATGCAATGCTCAGGACATTGATTTTTTTTTTTTTTTAATGTGTTCGCGTCAACATGCATATGCAAAAAGGCTCAGACGCAATCAAGAGCTGGAATAGCTGGACCAGCCTGTGGCAAATCAACCTTAGCGGGAACCAGCAAAATCTACAAAAATCAGCATCTGTGACATGAACTTTCCGCTGCTTTTTATTTGAATCTCCGTCAATGCATGAAGGCCACCACCTTTAAATCTGTCAAATTGAGCCTCTCTTGCCGTGTGCCCAAATTTTATGGCTGTGTGTGTAATTTAAAAGTGGTGTAATTCATTTTTGAATTAATTGAAACGTTAAATCAAAATGATGTGGGAAACAAATTAGCGAGGAGAGCCTGACTCAGCGCTTTTAAGAACAGGAGGTCAGGAGGAACGCGCGGAAGGTCAGGGTGAAGGTAGCCAGCCGTGCACTGCAAGTGTGGCGTGTAACTAAAGTGGGCAAAGAGGTTTTGGCACTGTTTTCTGCCTCCTTCATCCCAGCGGGGGGGGAGACCATTAATGCTGTAAAATGCTTCTGGATGCAGAATCTCGGGAGCTGCACATGAACTGCGTCTGCCGTGACGTCTCTATCGACCCCCAACGAAAGGAGAAGTTCATTTGCCTTGACCTTTCTGCCAATTAAAACAAGCTGTTATTTAGGACTTTGTGTCAGGCCTTGACCGCCCCGCTTCCCAATTAATTAGAAGGGAACGACGTCAATGTTTGTTGCAGAAATGAACCGCCGCAGTGTTAATATTTTAAAAGAAGGCTAACACAAGATGCCCTTCCTCACTTTTTCTCGTCTCTTACTGGAAACCTGATTGTGTCTAAGTATCCTAGGGCTGGGCGATATGAATATCAACCTAGTTTGTTTCCATGGTACAAGGTTCACAGCCAGGCTTACGCTCTGTCCACAGTACTATAAGATTAACGTTGCACTTAGCGCACCGATGTCAGGTTACAGTCAACAACTGAATTTGAAAGAGCACAAACTTATATTGGGATTGCATTCATTGAAAAATCTATATATGCTTCAATTCGGTTGGACAGGAAGTGCTGTGGAAACATAATTACAGGTAGCGTGACGTATGTGTGTGGAAGGACAAGGGGACTGAGATATTACGTATCACAAAAAATAGCTTTTCAGAGTTTTTTAAGGAACAGCAAGTTTTTCCCATGGCACACCACCAGTCAAAAATATTATAAAATGACACTTTTTAACCTAATAATGACAATGTAGTCCCTTAGTTTATTCACACTCAGTGTGAAACACAAAGCTGATGTCCTGGGAGGAAAACACTGCAGTACAGGATGAGCAAGCTAACTGGGCTGAGTTCCGTGCAGGACGCTGCGTTCTGGAGGTTATCTGTGACAACCCTGGCTGTGTGAGGACCAACACTGTTATCTGGGAGGATAGTGCAGTCTGTGCAGAAACTAGTGCCAGTGTGTTACAGTTCTGGGATGTGCTCCGGTGGGGGTGAGCCTTGTTGAGCCAGCCGCGACTCCATCAAGGCAATCAGCACAGCGTTCTCCGCATCGTTTTCCGTACTTTGCACAATCAGTAGGTGCTAATTAGCCAATCACCCCTTCAACTCAGTCAATACAAAGTGATGAATGGGACCTCGTTTACTTCTCAAACTTTTGCGACAAATGTAGCATCCGTTCAAAATGGACAAGATTAATCATAATTCCAATGGTGCCAGATTCACTGCTGATGACCCAGTGGTAATATAGATATAATCACCCAAACAAACACAAAGTTGAGTTTGACTATTCCAGCTGCAGGGAATGTGCAGCATTTACTCTTTTTACGTTCGCCCCCTCGACCGTATTTAATGAAGAGAGGAATTACTCTGAAGTGCGGGGTGAGATTCTGCCCTCACTGCCGCTTCCTGTCTCTGAGACAACCATAAAGTGCTGTTGCTCATGGACGACGTATTGATTCAACATAAATCAAGATCCGCTGTGAAATTGGATCGAAAATGCAGATCACAAATCTGTTTCGTGGCGAGGAGGAGACTGCAGCAGCAGCACCAGCTGGTATCAAACAGCTGCCAAACTCAAATAAAGCTCGGCACCTCTTGCACAGATCTACACTGTTGATTTGCACAACACACTGGTCACGGCTACTCCAAGTCCAAGTCTCGTTGTACCGTCTCTTTCAATTCTTGTGCCCAGATTTATAGATAACTTAGTTTTATGCAAAATCAATAATAATCAGACCACCTAATTTTCTTCCCTGCCACCCAGTTCTGTAGGAAATCACTAAACCGATGTTTATGAGGGGGCGGGCGAAAGAATAAAAGATCCAATTTGGATAAACAAAAACAGATTTCTTTTAACAAGATTTTGTTCATGTCTACTCATAAACATGTTTTCTTTAGTCCCTGTGGTGGTAGCTGAATGTTCTGAATAGTAGTTTACTGGCGGGAAGTAAATATTGAAATTGTAGATTTCCCTCAAATCACAAATCTGAAGTAGAGCTTCACAGTGGCGTCAACACACCTATTTGGTCATATAGATGCATTTAGTTAAAGGGTGTCTGTGTTGTTTAGAACTTCTGCTGGAGGCTCTGCGGGACAGACATTTCACCTCATGTTTCTTCCATGCCATCTAACACAGCCGTGCAGGAAGTACACGTATGATCATTATCCAATCTAAACATTAGCTGAACTCTAGCAACTAGTTCTAAACCCAATTTAGCTCCATCACTTCATCACACAGCATCTTTGGCTGCCCTTCTCATTCATCTCGCAATCACAGTTGGCAACAACCATCAATAAATGAAATGAACACTCAAACGCACCATTTTGGGAATCCCTCCTTTAGCTTTAGCTTCCAATTAGCTTTAGTTAGCTTAGCTACTGAAGTATCTTTATAGAGCGGGGATAAATGCCACTTCTCCTTTCATCAACTACACACACAGTTGCTGCGTCACCCCCGAGGTCCACAGAATGAACATTCACGTTCTATTTGCTTATCTGCACATTGACATTATCTGCAGACTGACATTTTAAGCATCAATAGCATGAGAGAAAACAACGTCACATTTCCACGTGTCAGGACATTGTTTTTTTTTGTTTTTTTTAGATGTCTTTCTGCCTCTGGAGTGCTTCTCTCTATTGAAATATTTGGAGGTGCACAACATATTTGCAAGGACACTTCTTGTTCTTGTCCAGTAACAGTTTTGTATTTAAAGCATATTGTGTGTGTGTGTGTGTTGAGGGGGTCTTGTTTACTCTTAGTAATCTATATTTTCAATTTCCTGTTGACAGTAGTTACGCAGCCTCTCATAAGGAGGTAGACTTTTACAATATTAGTCATTAGCGTTTTCGCTGAAGAATCTGATTGACAGCAATTTTCTGTTTCAGTGTTTCGGACTGAGGCAGACAGTTTTCTTTTTTTTGGCCATCCTGCAATGTCACCTTAGTTTTTCACGGATGAAATAATACCTGCTCACAGGCCTGAAAAACATTTTTTTTTTTCCCCCAGTGTTTGCCTAATTCAACCAGCAGTAAACCTACATCTGTGATTGGTTCAGTTAAAGTTTGTTCACCCTAAAAATAAAGGGTTGCCGCAGCTCGCTCTTGTTATTCAGCATGAATAACCATTAAAGAAAAGCACAAGCGTTTCTCCAGAGTGCAGTAGAATGTTCCACCGTTCATGGAGGAATAAATGCCCGGCGCTCCGGATCTGCATAGAAAGAGCGGGTTGAAAAAAAAAGGGGGGGGCGAGGGGGGGGCTGCGCGGATGCAAGGGCGCTTTTACTCTCATTTTGCGCTCATGCTATTCCCTATTTATACGCTGTGTGTGTGTGAATGCGTGCCGGGGAGCGAGTTCTCATGCAGCGTCTCGCAGCATCGGACGGGTTTGATCCTCCTCCGTCTTGGCAGATAAAAGTCTATGAGTCACTGACGGGGCTCCTTTAATGATCTCACCCGCCCCACCTCTTCCCTCTTCCCTGTCTTTCCTATCAATAACAGCTTGTACTCTCACTGTGCTTTTCTCACCTCCGAAAGCTCATCAAAATGTACATTACTTCCTGAAGACATCCAGCTGCAAGGCTTAAGGACAAAAGTGCCCATTTTTTCACTCCCAAATCGGAGATGATTCAACGGCGGCGTGCTTATTATGTCACACATCCTGCTTTTATCCTTTCAGTTTGTTTCACTGTCAGCTTTTGCACTTCATCCATCAGCGCCGCATCCACGCCTCCGGACGTTTCCCCATTCCCAAACCCAAACACAGGGATGGGAGGTTGTGCGAGGGGGTTCCAGTGGGTTTTTTCTTTCTTTTTTTTTTTTTTTTGCTGCTGAGTGATGGCAGAGCAGGTCTGGCCAGGGTATTTTTTTTAGAGCTCCCTGTCCTAGTTAGGCAGGGCTGGGGATTCTTTTCTTGAGTCTGAGGTTGAGTACGGCCAGTGAATTATTCAGTGCAGCTTCCTTTAGGCGTGCTCGCGCAGGGCGGCTTTCACGCGTGCGCGCACACGCAGGGGGACTCGCTGCAGACTCGCACATATGTCTTCAAAGACGTTAATGCCGGGTCACGGGGAACCCCACAGGCGTTCGGATCGATACAGAGCATCGGTCTGATCGTTTCCTCCGATTTAGGCGGAACGGTTCCTTGGAACTAAAGCGCACGTGCAGATGATGCAGAAGAGTCGCTGTCATGCACAATTTAGGCTGACCCGAGTGAGTGTGACAGCTCCGTGTTTTAAAAGTGTCACGTTTACCTCAGGATTGTCTCTTTTTTTTCCTTTTTTCCCTCTCCTTTTTTGCTCCAGGCCTCAAAAGCATTTTTTTTTTTTGCTGTCGTTTGCAAAAATTAAAAACCTGACAAACAAGGACGAAACGTCCAGATGTTACCCACTTCAGCACCCCGGCCAGTGCTAAACTGTGAGGGCTCTGGCAAAGAGAGGACGTGGGGTGGGTTTGGAAAAAAAAGAGGATCAGGACTGCAGCCCGGGTTCAGTCAAACCATCTGTCAGTCAGCTGGAGTTAGGACTCATGCGAAGTGCGGCCAAGGCAATATATTTCTCAGAATTTCATCACTTTTCAAATAAAAAAAAAAGAATGAAAAAGTGAAGCACTCTGTCAAGTCGTGTTTTAAACAGTTTTTT
Organism: Nelusetta ayraudi; assembly: GCF_046127955.1. Classification (NCBI taxonomy): domain Eukaryota; kingdom Metazoa; phylum Chordata; class Actinopteri; order Tetraodontiformes; family Monacanthidae; genus Nelusetta; species Nelusetta ayraudi. Next base: position 3,370,866 of record NW_027466058.1, on the reverse strand, counting down.
TCCGCCCCCAATGTAGTCTCATTGGATCTCACCATAAAATGATGAGATCCATTTAAAGAATGTTTTTTTTTCCCGACTTAAATATTTTAAATTTTATGATCTGTGTCCGTGTGTTCTGAGTGAAGCCCCATCCAGCCGAGCAAAGCCAGGAGAAATACGGAGAGGCCCAACGAGAAGGGCTGAGTCACTTGCTGTATAAATTATGAAGAGTGAAGCGGAGACTAAATTCTCATCAGTGGCAGGGAAGGATTCCAAATTGGCCCTCTCAAAAATGAATCCACCAAATGTAGACGATGGAAATGATGATGGAAAAACTTTAACGGCAATTTATTATTTCAAATGCTGCTATTGGGACCTAATAAAGTAAAACATTGTGCTATTTTTTTTTTTTTTTCTAGCTTTGCTTATCATCCTGGACCTCGCATGTTTAATTTTCCATTGCAGGATCTGAATTCTCTGTTCACAGCCTACATTTGGAAGGTTGACAACACCAGGCAGCTCTAAATTGATCTCACAATGAAACCTGGCCGTACTTGAAAGAAGGATCTCAGGTTGTGACGTCACAAAGGGCTATTTCCCCACAAATTTTTGTGTGTGTTTTTTTTTATCATACTTTTTGAAAGGTGAAGCAAGCAATAGCAGTGAGTGAAGCCCAGGTTTGACTCAGGAACGTTATTGTTGGGGAAGCGTAAAGTCCATCCTGCAGACCGTCACTGCAGATTTCCACTCACCATGATGCAAATTTCCATTTTCAAGTCTCTCGACCATGAGAGCAAGCCTCGTGTCCTTGGACGCAGAGTCAGAGTGTGTCTGAATGCAGACAGGTGCCTCCGTCCAGACAGTTGCAGCCTTTGCAGAAGGAAGGAAAGAGGGGTTCACGAAGGTTGGCTTCGGGATGAGGGGGAGGTGGAGGGGAGGGTCGCTGGTGAGAGGAGGTGATTGCTGTAGCGGTGCCGTTTAAGGTAGGGTTGGAGGGGGGTGGGGGTTGATGGATGTGTGACGTCGGCGAATTGCTGCAATTGCCAAACTGTACGTGAGGAGAGACCATCCGGGACGCGGCGGGCTGTGGAGCAGACTTGAGGAGGGGAGGGCAAGTGGAGGAAAGGGGGTGGGAGGAGAGGCAGAGGAGGAAGAGGAAGAGGAGGAGGAGTAGGCGGCAGCAGCGGCTTAAAAAAAAACAACCCCAGCAGAGTGGAGTCAGATGGATGCGAGGGGACGAGGAGCAGGAGACCGGCTCTAGGAACATCCGGGGGTCCCGTCTAGAGGTCTGGTGTCTGCGCCCAATCAGCCTCAGGGATGTAGTCGAAGCGGTCGGGAGCTCACCCCACCCGAGCTCGGCACCATGAAGAAACACTCGGCCAGGGTCGCCCCGCTGTCCGCCTGCAACAGCCCGGTGCTCACCCTCACCAAAGTGGAAGGTAGGAAGAGTTTCCCCATCCGTCCGCGCCATCGCGCCACCACGGCGCACAATATCAGGAAACGTGCCGCAGCAACATGTCTGATTGTTGTTGCTTGTTTTTTTGTTTTTTTGTTTTTTTTCCTCCTCTCGAAAGCCTGCACGCGCATCTCATTAATCGCATGCGCCAAGTTTAAAGGCGGAGGGCGGCACGAGCCACGGGACTCGACCGGAGCGCGCAACTTTACGCCGTTGACGCAACATCCGCGCAAAAACAGTGCCGTGCACGGGGTCCTGACTCCCCGCGATTCGTCCCGCGGCGCGTTTGCGTGTTCACGAACAGGCGATTTCAATTACTATCGACGCATCGACCACCACCCCCGCCTCCCCCTTCCCTCGGGGACTAAAGCGCGTGCTCGCACCGATTTACCTCGCTTAAGTTGTTATTGCAGCAGGGATTCCCTCTCTCCCTCCCTCACTCCCCACCCCCGCCGAACACCCTCCGATCCTCATCATCACCACCATCATCATCATCATCATCATCATCACCACCGTCATCACATCACACAACTGGCATGTAAAACGCTGGGGCGTCAGTGCATGGCAGCAGGCACGCGAACCCGAGGGATGCCCTGCTGGACACCTGGCATCCCTGCTGTATCTGATCTGTAGAGGAGCACAGAAATGGTGTGTGTGTGTGTGTGTGTGTGTGTGTGTGTGTGTGTTGTTGCTGCAGCAGCAGCACTCACACACCGCATATGTCGTGAGCCCCGGCTCCCCGTCCAGGCTACATCCATTCATCCATTCATCCATCCATCCGTCCCCTCCTGCTGAGGTTCTCCCTCAGCCACATGTTTTTTGCTGAAGAGCAACGTTATGCATTTTTTAATCCAGTATCCCCACCCCACCCCACCCCCGAGCAACGAGGGCTGCCGAACGCCTCCGTGTTCTGCAGGGTTGCGGGGGGAGGGGTGGTGTGTGTGTGTGTGGGGATGTGAAGTGAGGAAAGGAGAAAACGAGAGTGCAGTTAAGACTGTTACCTTCACGCCGATCACACCGCTCGGTTCTTATTTAGAGGTCATGGCATTGTTGATATTGTCCACAGGCGCTCAGGCTGAGGCTGAGAGGAAGGCTTGAGTTACAGTTGGTGAAGCTCCGTTTTTGGTTGTGATGAACTCTGTGGGCTGAACTGCTCCAGCTCATGGGCAGCTTTAATTTTCAAAGACTGTTTTCGCTGGGGAGAGATTTTAAAAACCAAGGGACTTCCGCAGATTTTTTTTTTCTTTTCCAGTGGCCAGGAAGCAGGAGATAAATACGTCTCTGAGGCATTCAGCCATGACACAAAAAAACCCCCATACATACCCAGTTGTGTGGTGAGTCATCTACTGCCAGACATATCCGCTTTCTGTGCTTCGGATTAGAGCGCTTCCAACACAACTGTACAACTGCGAACCACTGAAGTGTTGGGTTGAACGGGCCATTGCCAGCCAGTGCTGGGTGAAACAGTTTTTCTTGTGAGAAAAACACGTTATTGGAGTTCTTATGGAAGCACGTCCACCAATAATAGCACGATGGGACTCAGTTTCTTGAAGAAAAAAAAACCTTGCATTATTGTGGTCTGAGGGTTTGAGGAAACAAGCGTGAATATTTCTTCAGACACTGTTGGCAGTGACTTGTCAAATAAAACTTGACTTCTATCAACTGTCTGACCGAGAGTTTGGGACATGGGTGTCAAAAAATTTGAAAGAAGAGAAAGTTTAATCAATTTTAATTGACCTGTGTCAGTGCTCACTCTCTCTCTCTCTCTCTCTCTCTCTCTCTCTCTCACACACACACACACACACACACACACACACACACACACACACACACACACACACACTAACACTCCTAAGAAAAAGCATCCCATTAAGATGCAGAGGCAGTTTAAACTGCAGACATCCAGCCACTGTAACGCAGTCTGTAAAATGCAGCTCGCTGGATCACAGACTCTTTTTTTCCACACCGTCTCCCACCAGCAGAATTAACGAAACCGATTCTCTGACACCAGCCTGTTTACAAAGGAGGGATTGTCTGATGTGCAGCTGCGCCGCGGACGGCACAGTGAACTTCTGAAGGCAGCCAAAGCCGTCGCGTTTGTGATGTCGGGCCGGCCTGTTCCAGTGGCGGCTTTGAAGGAAGGAAGAATCGCAGGGGTCCACAGCGGATCAACACACCACTTTCTCTCTTTTTTTTCCCTCCATAGACTCTGCTGCTGATGTAACTGCGGCTCCAAAAATCACACTAACGACCTGCCCCTGACTGTCATTCCTCTACCGGTTCACATCTTCAATGTGTTTTGCTTGTCTTCCCCCCCCACCGACTAACAGCGCAAAACAAAGCTGAGAGCATGCGGTGACATTTTCGACTCTGCGAAGCCAAAAAATAAAAAGCCTGTCTGATGGGAAAAAACACAAACATGTTGCGGTAAAATGCAAACCTGGCGGGTGGGGGAGGGGATCGGGTGGAGCTGCTGACAGTTTTTAACTTGAGGTGAGAGGAACCACAATCATAAATCACACGGCTGCAGAAGGTGTCGTGTCAGAAGCTAATTCCTGACTTCCTTCTGTCTGCAGCCACAGGTTCGATCCACTGCCATCATCTGGATTGTTTACTCCTTTCTCTGTGACAAATTCACCCAATCAGCACCGCGCACGACATCCTTCATTTCCGCATCTCTGGTGTCATAGAAAGTTGTGTTATGTAATGTGACATAGAGAACATGGTGCCCAGTGTTGTCTTATATGGCGTGACATAGAGAGTTGTGTTACGTGACGTGACATAGAGAACATGTTGCGCAGTGTTGCGTTACATGACGTGACACAGTGAGTTGTGTTACATGACATGACATAAAGAACTTGTTACTCAGTGTTGCGTTACATGACGTGACAGAGAGTCGTGTTACATGATCTGACATAGAAGAGTTGCGTTACATGACGTGACAAAGAGAATATACTGCCTGGTGTTGTTTCATAACATGACATAGAGAAGATGTTACTCAGTGTTTTGTTACATGACGTGACATAGAGAGTTGTGTTAGATGCTGTGACAGAGATTTGTGTTACATGACATAGAGTTGTGTTACATGACGTGACAAAGAGAATATAGTACCTGGTGTCGCGTTTCGTAATGTGACATTGAGAACTTCTTGCTCAGTGTTGTGTTATGTGATGTGACATAGAGAATATGGTGTCCACTGTTGTGTTATATGACGTGACAAAGACAATTGCGTTACGACGTTACATAGAGGATATGGTGCATGACATGTCACAGGACGTGACAGAGAGAATGTGGTTCCCCATATTGTGTTACGTGGCATAGAAAGTTGTGTTACATGATGTTACATAGAGAACATGGTGCCTGCAACAGCAGATTAAGGGTTCAGAGTTAGGGTAAGGGTACATGGTGATCAGTGTTGAGTTTCTTTGTCATGTAGTGACGTAGCCAAGACATCAGCTCCCTGAAGATAGTAGCTATTGATTACGCCGCAAAACTGTCTCTGGGGAGAGGCCCATCGTGCCTCTGTGTTGTTGTTGGGAGGGGGTGTTAGAAGTTCATGAAAGACCCGATAATATCAATAATTTCATCATACCCTGTGAAACAGAGCTGACACCTCTCGAAGGCACGTCTACCTCCTGAATGATGGTCACATTTCAGCAGGGGCCATTAAAACCTTTCCTCAGGACTCCGCGCTGCTTGGGTTACAATTTATCAATGAGAACATGACAAATAAAAGCAGACGGAGGTGTGTTTCACAATAAACAGACAGGAAAACTGATTCAGGGTCTGAAGTGAAAAGGTGGTTTCCAGCGAGAGGGGGTTTGTGGGGAAATCTATCATTTTATTATGGATTATTCTTGCCTTCTTGAAGATGCAAGATTTCACTGCTGCGACGCAAAAGTTTGATTCATCAGTAAATTGTGCATGCGACCTTGGACTGTCCACAAAGCAAGTGATTATGAAGAAAAGGCAGTCTGGGGGATGACAAATTGAATGCTTTATCATCTTGAGGTAACCGTCATTTCTTTTTTTTTATCTTTGGACCGTTCAGTGTGCAACATGTTTACTTCTAGCAAACCAAGAATGCAGGAAAACACAAATCCTCCATCTCGTGCTCATTTGCATGCGTCTTATTTGCATGTAAATATGCATTCGTGTTACTGAAAACAGCAACAAGGCTCAGAAGGCGGACAACGCCGTATCTGCTTAAATGAAGGCGACGCGTACATGCATGCATTTGTTTCCCCTGCAAAGGTGACATGAAAAGGTTATCACCCGTTTGTCCCCCTTTGATTGTGACAGTCAGCGGAGAAAAATGACGACTCTTTTGAGCTAAACTCAACTTATTCTGGAGCTTTTCATTCCTTTAAGAACTCACAATTAAATATCCAATAAAAGCTTTTACGTGGGCCTTTGCTGCAGTTTCACTGCCTTGAAATGCAACTTGAATAAGTACCTCGACGGATTTACAATGCAAGAGGGCCATTATTATTTCCCTGCTTCCTTGTTTCTCTCAAAGTAAATGCCTCTGTCTAAATCATTTATCTTCTGTACCCGTTTCCTCCTGCGCTTGGGGTCGCAGGGGTTTGCTGGACAAGTTCATTGCGGGGCCACGCTGGAAGTCACTCACGCTCACAAACACACCTACGGACAGTTTAGAGTTCCCAGTTTGCCTCACATGCACGTTTCTGGACTGTGGGAGGAAGCTGAAGTCCCGCATAGACAGGGAGAACATGCAAACACTGAAATCAGTGAATTGCAAACAAGTTAATCTCTGTCTCTTCAAGTAATCCTATCTGATTCTCATTCTGATTCCTTTGACAGCAGTAGTGTGTTCTATCATACTGGTACCATTTGACTGTGCTGTTCAAGCTTAATTATGACAGTGCTGAATTGACAAGATGCATTTAGATCGGTTTTGCGTGTGTGTTTGTTTGTTTTAGCGGTTGCGGTTATTGTGGCCACTCAGCAAAAGCCTGCGGTGTTTGCCTCATTGCATTTCATCTGTGAAATGACTTACTTGGCAGTTTACCCCATCTTAGACTCATGTAGTAAACTTCCCACTTCTGAATTGGAAAGCATTAAAGCTTCCATATTACGCCTACTCTTCCATCTCCCATGTTTATTTAGGGGAAATGAAATCCACACTGTGTGAAGAGGGTGTTGTTACTAACTACTTATGTATTCGTAAACGTTGCAGTTGTTATCTACACATGACTTCTACTGGAACTCGTGGCCGATCTTTAAAATATTGATTTGAGGAGGAAAGTGGAGGGACTCTCCCCGGCTTTTTTGAAACGGCAGGTCCATTACGCTGCAGTGTAGTCGGCTGTTGGTAACGCAGGAGACAGGGACATAAGGGGAGGGATGCTTTAATAGTCGGGGATGCCACTGTCAGGTGGGGGAGAAAAAAAAAGTGTTGTTGCTATTGCTACACTGTGACACCCATGCAGTTTTGGGCCGTTGACCTGCTTCCCGAGCATCTGTTGAAGCAGCTGGGCAGGACGGACGGGCCGTGACTAACAACAAGTTGGCCGACTCTGGGGAGGAAGTTGCTCCTCTGTCCTCTGAGGCTGAAGGAGGAGCCGCCTGGGGGACTCGCGGTCAGAGGTATCGGTAACACTTTTGTCCCGCCCTCTGTCTGCCCTCCCGGGGCCTTTGTACCCTCGGCCGCGTGCCACCCGTCCTCTCGAACCAGTGCGGCGCAGCGGGGTGTGTTTCCTGCCTGTCTCTTTGTGGTGTTATTGAGTGAGACGGGCTTGTCAGAAAAGACGTCTCCGGACCTTTGAAGGCGCTCTGACTGACAGTTTGGCCCAACCGAGCTGTCACAGCTGGGTGTCACACACTCCTACTGTCTGTTAGGGGGAGATTACAGACACAATGACTGCTGCCTGTCCGTCCCGACGCCTTGTTTGCTGCGATAAAAATATCGCAACTCTGTTGAATGCCCAGTGCGCTCCGAGCACATTCAGGGGAATCTTGTTTACCAGTGTCGATAGTTGCCGATTTTGGCGGGGAAAACAGCTAATTGTCAGATGCTAATTCCTGGTATTAGTCAAACCATCTGGGCAAAAAAACAACAAATGGTTTAGCCACAAATGCGGACTTAACAGTCGGACTCCCGTGTTGGAATTGACAAGATTACAAGTCCACTTCACTGAGGAGGAAAGTGAAGCGGTGAGTTCCCCGCACAGCAATCGCTCACATTTCACCGCCTACAAACCTCCAGGAGACAGCATTTCCAACCCATCTGAAACTGTTTGCGTATTCCATAACCAGTTACAACCGGCCTCTGTTACAGTGCGGCGCTGAGAAGCAGCTGCCACAGGGGAAAACCACTGCGGAATCCCGATGAATTTTAAACAATGGCTGTCGCTGAAGAGATTAGCGCGGATACTGCTTTAGCGGCAGTTTCTCTGTCTATGGAAGAAAAAACAAGTTCCTGAAGACACCAGGGTGCATAGCGGCTAACCGCGGCCATCTGGCGTGAGGCTAATGGCTTGCATCAATGGGGTTCTTAAACTAGCGGTGACAAATCTGATTGGGTCCGCTCGAGTGGAGCAGACAGGGAGTTTGCCTCGTCACCTTCAAAGTTTTCCTTCCCCCTTTTCCCCAGTGCTCTCCTCGCCAGATGCTTGGCTGAGATAAATCCAAAGGATTAAGGAAACATTCCGTCTGGCGTGCCAGGTTAGGAGATGAGTTCAAATCCGAAGCCTTTTTTCCCCTTTTGCACTTAGTTTAAAAATCTATTTCATGCTTTCCCCCTCACAAAAAAATAAATATGAATATGGTTTCACGTCAAGACACGTGGCGTTAACCGCATCTCTTCAAGTAATCCATCTGATTCTGATTCTGATTTCTTTGACAGCAGCAGTGTGATCTATCACACTGGTGCCATTCGTCTGTGCTGCACATTCAAGCTTAATTATTACAGTGCAGAATTGACAAAATGCATTTTTGCGTTTGTTTGTCCCCGCACCCACACAAAAAATGAATTTGAATATGCTTTCACCGCAAGACTTGCTGCTAATAGCACCTCGGGTTCGCCGCCGTGTAATGTTGGTTCGCGAGCGTGTCACAGTGGGTAGATTCTAACAGTCACTTCGAATTTGTCACCGCGTGGAGCGCCGGCAGACAGTAAGACAAGAAGGAGAGTTCCTCTGAAGTGTGTGATTGATCTGTTTACCCTTTTGACTCTGAGGCACAGCACTGCAGTGCACCAACAGTCCCACGGAGGTGTCGCTAAAACTGGCTCGCCGCTCTCCAAATTATTAAAGGGCTCCAGAGGCGAACACAGAGACGTGGCTGCTCATGCTATTGTGCTGCTGTGGGATCTTGTGAGGTTTAGATCAGGTTTTAAAAAATAAAAAAAGAGGCTGAACGGATGTCGTGGGCGGTGGCGTGTTCAGTGACATAGCGGGGTTTTTTTTGTTGTTGTTGTTTTTTTTTTCTCGGCCTGTCATTTTCAGTGGCAGTGTGAGAAGTGTGAGAGGGCAGCCAGTCAGGCAGGACTCTGCTGGCGCGTTTGGGATTTGCAGCTATCAGCAGGAGAGATCTGCACTGCAGAGTCTGCAGGGAGGAGGGAGGAGGGCCCGGTCCTGAGGCAGGGAAGCATGAAGGGACGAGCGGGAAAGAGGCGGACTGATAAAGCAGGATGCTGCGACTCGGCTTCACTTACCACGTCCCCTCCCAACCCCCACCTCCCCCCGCTTGAGGTCTGTGTGGAGACCGGCGTGCCGTAGTTCTAAAGGCAGACAGGTGGGCCCGGAGATGAAGACAGATTTACTTTGCCTTTTAGTTGTTAGGAGGCGAACTCGCCCAGAGGGTTTCACATTAAGTGGATCTTCCTTTCTGAATGTTAATCAGGGAGAAAGTGGTTTACTGTGGTGATAATAAAATTTAAGAAAAAGACACCGTCGCAGACCAGCAAGCAACTCCGTCTTCAAACGTCACATGTATTTGTGCGTCAAAGTGTTTGAAAGCTGCGTAATGAACTCCAGAGCGCCAGGCTTTGATTATTCTCAAAATTTGTGGCTGTTTAAGCAAATCTGAAGCTGGCTTCAATTTAGGCGCAATACCTTCCACCCATTCTGTCGATTTAGTTAAGAGCTATAATATCCTTTCTATCAAGTAACTTAAGGCAGCGCCATATCTTCCTCATCTATTTTAAAGCTGAAAAGACCGGTTCTAATTAAGAGATACGGGTCAAAAGCAAAGACGCTGCGGGCGTTTCCTCACGGTTGGGTCGACCTTGACTGCCGACATTTGATTATAATCCAATGAGGTTGAGTGCTTTCGGTCAATCGTTTAGCCGTTACACAAGGACACTCGGACGCGGTGTTTAAGTCACGGGAGTAATAATGGCTTCACAAGTCATTAGTGGAGGAGCCTCGCCTACCTTGCTCCGACACTCCCACGGCCTTGGCTCGCTCTCTCTCCTGCTCCGATGGATCCGGCGGCGCTCCGGAATAGTTCATCACCTGCAGTAGAGGGTTGATACGGCGTCATTAAGTACCGCAGAGTGAGCCGAGACATGATACAGTGTCTCGGAATTTAATTGCAGATGCTTTAAAGTTCACACGAAATTGCATCCGAAACATCCGAGTTCCTGCAAGCCAAGGCAGTCCATTTGCATTCAAATCAGTGACACCAAAGCCACGTTTTGGGCCAAATTGTCGACTGTAGGAGCCTCTGGATAAAACAAATATAACGGGAGGAGGGTATCGCAACTCGGTTCACGAGTCTGCAACGTTGAAATCCTCCAACGTTTTCTTGTTTCTTACCTTGTGTAGCATTTGACAAAAGAAAACAATACAAGCAACTGAGTCTGTTAAGAAGCGTTTGAACACTGCTGGAGGAGGCTCAGTGAATATCTCCACCAAAACCTGATGTTAGCGGTGCTGTTTTCAGCCAGACACTTGGATTATGCCACACGAGCAGCAGGGATACACACAATGTGTTTTTTTTAGGTCGTGTAACACCTAGACACAATAGGTGCCCACTAGGGGGTAGTGCCCGTGAAATTCCAGAATGCTTCTATGGATCAGAAGATGCAGTGGTGAGTAGCGAATGGGTGAAATCTCATCCGAGGAAGTGAGCCATCCGTTCCCTTAATAGTTTATTTTCTAGGAACGAAAGGACGTTTTGTCCTCTGACTCTGGCTCACACCTTCGCTAAAGAGCACAGGCTTTGCGACAAAGACATCACGTTGTTTGTCATGACATGAAGCGTTCATATGGTCCAGAGCTGAAAACGCTTGGCTTGGCCCGAAGTGCCCCCCGGGGGCTGATTGGCTTGGCTCGTCACTGCATTTGCAAGATTGGAAAGTGCTGCGATATGGAGCGGTGGCCAGCATGGCAGGGTGCAGGACGAAGGCCCAGGGTATAGGAGGGATAAAATAGCAGCGTAAACACGAGATGACCTTCAGAAGAAGACAAAGAGGCTTTGGATCCTAGAACAGAGAAACTTAACTCTCACCCAGCGTTCAGATCTTTGATAGACACCGACGAGCCTTTCTGTTTTAGGCCTTGGCTGATTGATTGGCCGATTGATTGTGACAACAGGTTTTTGAATGTAACGGTTTTCTGCTAAAGCCGTTTCCATCGCTAATGAAAAGTAATATATCACTATTATGTGTCCTTGCACATATTGAGAGCACTGCTATGCAAAGCAGCCTGCGCATACGCGTTTCCCTCCCTTTTATCTTTGCCTTCTCTGCATAACTGCAGCCATGCTGCCGGAGTTGTGTACCCTCGTTGCGTCTCTTCCAAACTTTGCATAGTAATGCTCTCTGAGTCAGTCTTTCTGCAGCGATGCATGAGACGCACTGTAGATGGACAATGATACATTACAGTCAGAGAACAGCATGTCCAGAAAATGTGGCATTTTTGTGAGCAGTGTTGAAATAATAGCCCTAGAAACATGACCAAGATGCCTAATTCCAAAAGTGATGCCTGTATTCTCTGTATACATCGCCTGTGCCAATTAGAAATACTCTGATTTGAAACAATAGCAGGACATTACCGTGCATGCGAATAAATTGGGTGTTTGATTGTGTGTTTTTGGCCCCTCTGTCGTTACAAGCACACGGGGACTAGTGAGCCAGCCAGCTTCTTATAGCCAGACGCGAGGCGTTGATATTGGTGTGTGAAGCGTTGCCATAAAGTATGTTCTCACGAGAGGGTGCCGGGCAGGCAACCAGAGCTCTGTAATCCTGCGCCAGCTCAGCCAGGCGTGCTGCGTCAGCGTCAGGGTTGCCATTCTCTCAGTCGTAAGTCAATGAATCGGAGAAAAAGGCTTTTGGAAAATAACATCTCAGGTTGAAAAGCTGCATGGTGTTGCTTTGTAAAACGTGGAACGATTTGTTTTGTTTTCTGCCCTCATGCCCTGTAGAAAGTGTGATGGACACACACACACACACACACACACACACACACACACACACACACACACACACACACACACAAGCTGTTTCAACAGCCTGAATTTAGAGAAATTTCCCATCTCTGGTGGTCTCTCCAACGCTGGTCCGGCGGCGCAGACCACCTTCGAGGATTTTCCTAATAACGTTGCATTATTCTATCATAATTGCATCACGTATCATGATTTCCCTCCTGCGAAAGATAAGGGATAAAGCCGTCTGCCCAGCGTCCACTGGGGAGCCTGCTGCAGCATTAGCATGGCCGACGACAGTCATCAGGGAAGTTAATGTGTGATATAATGAGACCACCTGGCAAGGTCAAAGGCAGCTCTCTCTCTCTCCCTCTCTCAGAATGAGCTTCACCAGGCGTGTTAGCCGCCCTTTCATACGGCTCTGTTTATTATATAGCAAGAGGGTCGTGTTGGACCTTGGATGACACTTCATAAAAAGACAATGTGATACAGAGGAAATGGTCATCGGTGATCAACCGCGTGCAGCAACAGCTCAGACAACGTGCGCGCGAGCGTCCTTCCCATGCAGCGTCATGATTATCGTCCTGATGATGATTTATTCTCGTCTCGCCAGGGGCCCGTTTGAAGCGAGTTTAGTATTCCAGTCAGCTGGCTGCGGTGCGGATGGATCTGCAGAGGGCTCCCGGCGGCCCCCCTGGAGACACCATTAGGGAGATCCCACGTCTTGAACTTGTTGGAAGGAGGCAGGAAGTTACGGCACGTATTGTACAGCAGAGGACGGAGCAAGTTTGGTTCTTACCACCAGATTCAGAGGGTTTGGGATTATTTACTCTTTACCGATGGCGGTAATATCGTAATTTATTCGTCAACGTTCTCCAGGATGTGCTATTTACCCGTCAGTAAGCGGCACCACTAAGGGATAAACGGAGGCAGCTGGCCGTGTCGGGATGCAAATCCGCAGCATGAGAGAAGCACCCGTCATTATGTGAACGTAAACCGAGAAGCCAAACGGGAGGAACTTCATTATAGATGTTGCATAATGAGATGCCGAGTGCTTAACCGCGGCATTATTAAGTTGTTTCAGCGAGTCATTAGACTTTTTACCCATGAGTGGGTTTGTTGACTCAGGGGAAAGAAACGACCTTGCCGGAGCGATTCCGTTTTTGAAGCGGCGCAGGCGTGCGTGGGGAAGAGTTTCGCAAGACGTATGGCCGCTATCGGTTTTTGACAGGAGGGCTGGAAAAGTCAAGCGCCGCTGTGTGCACGTTTTGTTCGCTAGGGATGAACTCACTTGCACAAACATGTCATTGTAGGATGTGAGGAGGTGGTGGAGGAGGAGGAGGAGGAGGAGGAGGAGGACGAGAGGGTCAGCGTGGATTGGGTGTCAGTTCTGCCTCTTTTGTCCTCTGTTGCTCGCCGTCGCCACGTTCTTAACTCGGATGTCTGATTGATTAACCTCAAGTTCGTTTTAACCGCGAAAGCTGCTATTTCCGTCCGGATGTTGGGAGCGAAAGTCACTCAACTCCCAACGTTTGAAGGTGCTCTTAGATCTCCGGGACGTGATCATGGCTAAATCATGGAAACATTGTCACTTGGTATGACCAAATTTATGTCACTGTGGAAAGAAGTGGCTAATTGCAGTTCAATGCAAAGTGTCCTCTGTTGACTTGGAAGGAATGTACAACCTCATACATTAATTCGGATGGAATTTGAATACATTTTAAGGTTTTAAGAGTCCGCAAATTCCATGTGAACAAAAATAATACTTAGTGTCACATATAGTCTGCTCATGAAAAATGGCATCTAACAAAGAGTTTGGAGGAATGGACGGATACTTAGAAATTAAATTGAATAAACTAAATCATTTTATTACATTCAATTTATCTCTGTCAAATAATACCAGGTTCCTCACTTAGAATTGTTTTTTCAAAGTGATATTAATTAGTCAAAAAGTTTGAACTGACATTGAACTGATAAATAATGCCAAGAAAATAACATTTGCATACATTTTAGGAGGTCAATCCCTCAAACAGCCTAAGTTGTCCAAATTAAAAACACAAAATAATGTGTTTTTGTGTGTGTGTGTGTGTGTGTGTGTGTGTGTGTGTGTGTGTGTGTGTGTGTGTTCATGCCCACCTCCAGGAGAAGACCGCAGCAGGGAGAATGTGGTGGGCACCACGGAGTCACAGTCGGCCAGCACCGCTGCCGGAGCCGAGTCCTCCTCCGGCAGGCGGAAGCTCCACTGCTGCATCCGGGTCACGACGGTGCAGGTGCGCAAGGCGCTGTGGGGCGTGGCCATGGTGATGTGCGTGTGCTCGTCCTGGGCGGGCTCCACCCAGCTGGCCAAGCTGACCTTCAAGCAGTTTGACGCCCCCTTTACCCTGACTTGGTTCGCCACCAGCTGGAACTGCCTCTTCTTCCCCGTCTATTACATCGGCCACCTGTGCAAGAGTCCGGAGAGGCAGACGCCCAGGCAGAGATTCAGGTGAGACCGTTGTTTCATGCAGAGCAAAAGGCAACAGCAACATGCAGACAGAATAAATATAGAAATATAGAGGCCTCTCTCCTGCTGATCCTGATAAGCTGAGACTTAATCCTGCTGTCAGAAAGCCCTTTAAATATGTAGATGTACGACAATAAACAGTATATTTTACACCTGGAAAATCTAATTTCATTTTCTAAACGTGTAGTTGTTGTGGAAGGAGCACTTCATCATTGACATTATGTGGTAATTTTCCAGGCAGGCTCAGAGAACGTCAGAAGGTTGAGACAGGTTGTTAGAAGAACGACCTCAAAATGTCAATTATGAGATTATCTCAGCCGCAACGTGAGAATTCAGTCCTCCGAAAACTCTCCCGGCTCACTCAATGGAAAACAGGTTTATTCCTATAGTTAAACAAACAAAGAAACATAAACACAAACTTAAATAGCCAAGTTAAAAATGAGGCAGTGGGCCAAAATGTCTGTTAGCAAAATGCTTTACTGCAGAGGTCTGGAGCTGTACACAACTACTGTAAGTCATTCATTTGCAAATTTCTCCTGGAGATCAATAAAGTACCTAATCTAATCATAAAAGTAGAGGTAGGTTTGTAAAAAGTAATGTTGCCATTTCTGGTCAGGTCTTTAATTTGAAATGTCAGCCTAATGAGTTGTTGCAGCTGGAAAGCCACAACAAGTCCGCAGGTGTGCACCTAATGTAGCTGTGTATTTGAGTTTGCAAAAAGAAATAGCTATTGCTGCAACAATAGCCAGTGTAATAGCTGGCATGTACCAGTGGGGGCGCGAAACGGCAAAGTTTTCCCACAGAAACAGCTGGAAAATCGCGGCGTTTAGAGGAAAAGTCTTATCTCCGCTACCTGCTGAGCCACTTGAGCTCACGGAGACAATGGGGCCGCTCCAGCTGCACGTCCCCGACGCCGTTCCTCTTTTTCAAGGCTTAACACCAGAAGCCGGGTCCTTGGCTTCAGGCTGAGCTGTGTTTCGAATTTCAAAACACAAAGGCCGTTTTTCGTTTGTGTGCGTTTCCAAAGCGCACCTGCTGGCGAAGAGGAGAGCGAGAGGGAACGGCAAACCTTCAGTCTGACTGACATCAAGTGGTCAAGGCTGCGGCACAAACTAAATGCTATTTTAATATTAATAAGATAAAAAATAAGAATAATGAATACATTTAAAACTCGCAAAAGTATGCTGAATTCTAACACAAACTCTACACCCAGACGTTTCACCTTGTGCGCTGCTTTAGTTAAGGCTGCAAAATAAAAACCACCGTGATATTTTTGTGGCGTCGCTTCATCACCTCAGAGGTTACAATAGATGGCACTCAGAGTGTTTCAGCTGCTGCAGGCACACCTGCTGTCACATGTGATTAGCAGGCGTGTTGATTAGGCTCGTTAGGATCAGGTGTGTCAGAGGAAAGTGTTTTCAGTCACAGCTTCCAGAAGGTTCAGGAACTCCAGAACCTGTCCTGTTTGTGAGAAATAAGTGCTGTGAGATTAGCGCGCTTCAGGTGCAACAGTTTTCCCGGAAGGGATTTTCACATCAAAACAAGTCCAGAAACACAGCGCTGAAAGCTGCTCTCCGGAGTAGCTTTGGCAAGGGTTCACATAAATGCCGCACACCTCCTTCTCTGAAACTGATAAGATAAATTCCAAGCAGACAGTGAAATGTCTTGTGCCATCACATCAGCACTGAGGGACAGATCAAAGTGACGTTCAGGGTCCGGAGATCTATTACCAACCACAGAGATGGTAAAAAATGCAGCAGCTACAAAGAGGAAATGTTTACTTTTTATTATTATTATTATTATTATTTAGCGAATCATCTGTATTCTGTAAGTTCACTTGGCGGTTGACTCGACGGTGGCGGCCGCTGAGTGTCACTGTGAGAGATGCTTTGCCAGTGCCGACTCAGCTCTCCGGAGCTGATTTACAGCAACCTCTGTAACAAATGCGCGTGCCGCCGCCTCGTTTATCGCCGCCGCTTCGCTACTTTCGCAGGATAAACAGCGGCAAGGCGAGAGCTGCGTAAACATCCGAGGTCAGGAATTACAGCACACAGTTGTTTTGACGTGGGGAAATCAGGCAGTTGTGTAGTTTTTTTTGTCGTTAATGGAATATTTCTCCGGCGCAGAAAGCAAAGAATGATGTGTTTTGAGTGTTGAGGTGGCAGGACTTGAAGGTTCCACTTTAATGCAAACTTTTTTTTAAACTCAAAGTAATGTGTCTAGACAAGTGGCCATGAATCGTACTTTGGGCAGGGCTTAGACCTTCTAAATAATCAAAAACGGCAACATAATTTGGAATTTTTGATAAATGTGGCCTGGCTGAGTGCCAGTATTTAACCAAGCACTCCTGCAGCCTCAAAGCACAAAGAAATCGAAATGTTTTTACAGTTGATAAAGCCGTATTCAGTGCAAAGCCGTGTGTACTTGCTGTTTAATCAGCCTCCCTGGGTTTTTACTCGTGATTTAAAAATATCTCGGCCACAACAAATGAAGGCCTGAAGGAGAAAAAACATTTTGTTTTTTCAATAAAGCAGACGGTTGAACTTCAGATTGGAGTCTAATGTTTAGTTTATTTTACAGTTGGCGTCGACGGGTCCCTCTTGCACTGCGATGTTGGGTTCAATTTGATGTAACTGTTTGAGAGGGACTGAAACAGTCTCTGCAGTACAATCAGACAGCAGCTTTTTATTACGCTGTCATCTAATGCTGCGTCTCTCTCACGTCTCGTTTCGCAGGGAGTGCTGTCGGTTTTTCGGCGACGACGGTCTGACGCCCAAGGTGGTTTTCACCAAGGTGGCGCCCTTTGGCCTGCTGTGGATCCTCACCAGCTACCTGTACCTGCAGGCGCTCAGGAAGATCAACACGACAGACGCCTCGGCGCTCTTCTGTTGTAACAAGGCCTTCGTCTTCCTGCTGTCTTGGATTGTACTCAGAGACCGCTTCATGGGGGTCAGGGTGAGTCCATCTGCCCGCGTATGCGCGCGCGTGTGTGTGTGTGTGTGTGAGAGAGAGAGAGAGAGAGAGAGGATTGTATAAGGGAGAGAGAGAGAGAGAGAAGGACAAAAGGAGTTTGGGTTATTCAGTACTAAGTGATGCTTTGCGCACAAACCGCAAGCAAACAAACTGAGCTTTACACTTGAAAAGAGTACTGTGTTGTTCCACAGTGTTTTGAAGGTTGACTGAATTTTATAGGACCAGTTCATCTTTTTGTATCGAATAAACTTCATAATCTGCGACACAATATTAACTTTTTAGGTCTGATATTGTTCACATATCTCTATTCTTTTATCCTGGACACCATTGGAGCAATACTTGTACAATTCATAATCCTGCAAAAAAAAAAAAAAAAAAAAGCTTGACGCCTTCTGCATAAACTGATGCTTTGTTTTGCCTTCCAACAACAAGAAAGCCACAAATTGTTGTCTCGGTGGCAGAGATATCAGTGAGGATTCGCTGCTCTTCGTGAGATCACAAAGGGCTGAGAGAAAGTCAGGGTTGGATTTGAAAGTTTCCGCTGAGTTCGCTGGCATTCCGGAGACACATATCTCCATTATATAACATTATGTAAGTGAATTTTGCATCATATAGGACCTTTAAATATTTAAACCTTTAAACATTTAACAAGACCTTGCTTTTTTCAGGTTATGTATCTGCATTTTGTTATGCATGACTCTTCTTGCCTTCACTGTGAGCGTGTGGAGCGTGTTCATGCTAACACTCCCCAGGTGGTGTCACAACCTTGGGCACTTGGAGATGTCAAACATCGACACCTCGTCAAATATTTCATGTTTAACAATTTTGCCGCCGTCAGGTGGCTTCTGTTTGCCCTGCAATATTCTGTTTGCCTAATATCTGTGACGAGTCAATATTGCCGATGAGTATCGACTGGCTGATATCTCATTCCTTTCTGAAGTACAGCGCTGCAAATCTAACAGAGAGTTAGTTAGCGCACGACCTTCACTCGCCCTGGGCGTCTGCTTCCATTAAGTCTCCTCCCTTTGACGAAGACAAGAAAGTCATCCGTCTCAGTGAGCTGGTGTCACCCGTTTGTCACCCCTATTAAGGTCTTTTGTGCCTTGAAAAGTGGGGCATTGCTCCAGCTAATATTACAGTTTCAGAGGCCGTTGAATTTATTTCTCATGTCCAGAAACATCCAGATTTTTACTGCCAGTTTAGCCTTGTGGTGAGGCACTTCAACGTTGAAGTGAGTTCTTTGCCAAAGCCAGTCAGGAGTGAAACAATACAAAGGCCTTCAGAGCCGCCACTTTGTTATTCCTCTAATGCAAAAGATTCAATCTGGTTCAGATAAATTCACATTGTCCTCTGTACCATGCTAATCTCATAGCAGCGACTAATCTCACACTCGCTTCTCCTTCTTCTTCTTGTGTGTGTGTGCGTGTGCGCGCGTGCGTGTGTGTGTGTGTGTGTGTGGGAGCAGCTTGCAGCGATTGCTTCCTTCCCGCTTTTGTCAAGACTGATTCGGTTACGTAACGCCGACTCCGCCAGAAAAGTCTTTTGGATACGGATTTGCGAGTCTTCGGACGAAAAATAAAATCCGCCAACCAGCTGCGGCTGCGGGGCTAACGGCTGAGCGTGGGCGGGTGGGGGGGGGGGGGCATAGTGGGGGGCTGGAGTCATGCAGCGCGACACGAGGAAGCGGCCCTCTCGTGTGACACCTGTGTGACAGCGACGGCGGCGTTTCGATGTGCCGCTCAAATCTTTTCCACCCGCCGCTTGCCTCTCATGTGCGGCCCAACGCTAGCAGCCGATTATGTCCGCATTAGCGGAGACAAGCGGAGCCGTGGAGGGTTTTCAGCTCTGCGCATTTTAGGCAACCCCACCACCACCACTGCACCTCCTCGGATGCTCTCATATCTGCAGGCATTCTGCACTGTGCAGAACGAGTTCCACCCCACACTGCAACGCACCCCCCACCACCACCACCAGCCCCACCGCTCCCTGGTGTGCTGCTGCTGCTGCTACCCCCATCATCCACGATGAAAGGCCTCAGCAGAGACAAATACTGTAATAATCCCGCGTCTCTCTGCGACGCTCACCGCCTCGCTACCCCTCTTCTGTCTTCCTCCCCTCTCCCGCTTTGCGTGCTGCCGGGAGATTGCTGCACTGGGTGATGTCTGCGGCAGCAATGCAGCGGAGCTCGGACAAGTTTGTGATGGAGGTGAGGGGGCGGGGGTAAGAGCGGGGGGGAAAAATGGTGGATGCTAAGCCGTCCTCGTTGAATACGGGGGCAGTTTGGAAAATTGCAAATGTGTGAAAACCAGGGCAGTCAAACGATTAATTTAGTAAAACTGCGATTAAGCTCTGAATTTCCAGAGTTAACCACAACACGTTGTGATTTGCATATTTATATTTTGTTATTTTTCCTTGTTACACCCATATTGATATGAAGCTATTCTTAGCAGAGTGTCTTAATTGGAAACCAAATGAACCTTTCGGTCTTTTGTATTATTATTTCTTTCACAACAGTGCATCTAGACCAGGGGTGGGCAAACTTTTTTAACTCGTGGGCCACAATGGGTTGTAAAATTTGACAGAGGGGCCAGACCAGGAGCAGATGGCTGGAGTGTTTTGGTGACCCACCTCATAGGAGTCAAAAAAATATGTCACGGGATATGTAGAAAACATGTGCTTTAATGTCGACTGAAAAAGAACAAAAGCATTAACGAAATATCTGTCTTTGAAGCCCAATGATATTTACAGTAGCTCCTTATTGAAAATTCTCTGAAAACACTGAAAGAAATGGATGAAATACAGCTATTTTATTATTTACTTACCATTAATATGATTTCTTTAAGTTTGGCGGGCCGGATTGAAAAGCTTTAACCGGGCCAAGTATGGCCCCGGGGTCGTACTTTGCCCACGCCTGATCTAGACCCATTTGTTTGTCAAGGTGAATGAAACAAAACATGACCTGGTCATGAATCCAAAGCAAATGTGTCGAGAGGGTGTTATTTCTTCTTATTAAATATGAACACAAAGAAGGAAAACTGTTTCTGTCCTAAGCTCAATCAAGAGTCTTATGCGATCTGCTCCAAATATGAAAATGAAAGTTCAAGATAAACACAGCTAACGCTAGCAGGATGCAGAGTCGACGCATAGCGCTACAGCTTGAGGACCTGGCTACGGGTGAATGGAAGGGACCAAAGACTAGCGATTAAAATGCGATTAAACGAAATTAGCATTAATCACGTCAATCTCATTGCAATTAACGCTTTAATGCTGACACCCCAAGTTAAAATAAATGACACGGCCCCTTTACCTTTTGACTCGTCACATGTTGGAACTACTTGAGAAAATCAAACGCCGGCACGCGCCAGGTCGCTGACCTTGTGAGCCAACAGTCCATCTTAGGTAATGAGATATGTGCGTGTATGTGTTTGTGTGTGGGTGTGTGCGTGAGTGCGAGTGACAGGCAGCCTGCAGTGCAGAATGAGCCACTCCAACCGAGGTGGTGGGAGGGCTTTGGCCAGGCAAAAAGATATAGCACATTTATCTTCCTGTCACCTCCCTAATGCGGAGCTGAGCCACTCGGCTGGACCATCGCCTGCCGTCGCTGTAGCCTTCGATCGCGTGTGTTGTTTTCAAAGCGCGCACGCTTAAACGTACGGTAAAGTTGCTGCGGGCGCAGTAGAGCGCAGTTGACGTCCTGACTGAGCTTTGGATGGGGGAGGTTGTTTGATATGTCAATAAACATGTAGGCTGAGAGTAAAAAAAACATAACTGTCAGACAGCTAGCTAGCTTGCGGCGAAGCCGCTCTTCCCGCCCTTGAGAGACTCACCTGGCCGCCCACCAGCCAATGAAATAAAACTCACAAATTAATTACATCATTACAGCCCCGTGTCCTGGGAGGCTCGTGACTGTTACTGCGACTGCGCTCTGCGTGTGACCGTTGATTCCCCGCAGAGCCATAAAGCTCCGGCCGTCTTTATCACCGCCGCGCGAGCGACGTGTCATCCATCACCTCGCTGAGGCTCTCTCGCTCTCCCCCCACCACCCCTCTCTCTCTTCTCACAGATCGTAGCTGCTATCTTGGCCATTGCGGGCATTGTGATGATGACCTACGCCGACGGATTCCACAGCCACTCGGTCATCGGTATAACATTCGTAGTGGCCTCCGCCTCCATGTCAGCCCTCTACAAGGTACTTGTTCACCCTTGAACGATGAGAAATGGTAGTTCGCTTAGTGGCATTGCGCCCTTTCAAGTAAGAAATGGTTGCACAATGCACACGTAGTCTGGCTTTGTATTAGAAATATCTGCACGTTTTCCAACCAGTGTCTTGTGGTAATTCATTCAAAAGTCACAGATATCTAATAATCATCTTATTTAGCCATTTGTTTGCAGCCTCCCACAAAGTTTTTGTGTGGTTCCTGCTTGAACTGATGTTTTGTGATGTTAAAAGAGGTTTTACTGGAAGGGGATAGAAAAAGGTTACCATTTGGGAAGGCAGACCAGTCATCCTGAACCTGGAAGAGGTAGCTGTTCCCTTTGTGACATCACAGCGGGTTAAACGTTTTGGCACGCTATTCCTGTAAAATGAAAAAAACAGCAAAATAAATATGTTGTTGACTTTTCACATCACTGTGTTCAAGCACCAACCAAAGAGACAATATTGTGAGGAAGCAGTCGGAAAGGATGTTTTGTCGTGTAGTTTGGGGAGCTGTAAGCGAGTGACGGGTTTGCGCTTGATATGCGGACTCGTCTGCAAAGTTCGGGGAGCCCAAAGAAGTTCCACCGGCTGAATCACCGCGCCGCTGCCTGTGCTCTCTGGTGTGACAAACAGTCGGCCTCGTTCCGCAGACATGACAGGAGCTTGGCAGGCGCCGCCGCTGCAACACCCTCCTGCTCCTGCGGGTGGCAGATTTTTGTGCATTCACCGCTCTCCTCCTGCTGCTGCCCCTTCCCCTCCTTCTCCTCCTCCTCCTCCTCCTCCTCCTCCACCTCTTCCACCTCTTCGTCTGTCTGTCCTCAGGTGCTCTTTAAGATGGTCCTGGGCAGTGCCAAATTCGGGGAGGCTGCACTCTTCCTGAGCATCGTGGGAAGCGCCAACTTTGTGTTCGTCAGCTGCGTGCCGATCATCCTCTATTTTACGCGGGTGGAGTACATCGGCTCGCCGGCAGACATCCCCTGGATGTACCTGTGCGGGGTCGCAGGCCTGCTTTTTGGTACGAATAATTACACAGCTGACCGCTCACAATCGCAACCGATCGCGATCACAACATCGTTACAGTTATTCGAACGGCACGTCTGAGCTGCCGCTCTGATTTCTAATGTTGTGTCCCTCCGCAGCTTTCAACGTTCTGATGAACTTTGGCATCGCCGTAACGTACCCGACATTCATCTCCCTCGGCGTCGTCTTAAGTGTTCCGGTCAACGCAAGTAAGCCTCTCTCTCTCTCCTTGTGGGCCTAACTTTTTTTGATGCGGGTCAAACTCAATATTTGATGGCGTTTAAATCTCATCAAATGTGGCCATTCATATTTAATGAGGAATATAATTTGAATTCAGAATTGGCTTTCCCGGTCTGTGCCCCCCTATTTACATTTTGAAACGATTACTGAGGTTGATTTACATACTGAGTTTTGCAATTCATTGTTATACTCATTATCTCATTTCTCCGCATCGCGATTTCTGGATACAGTGCGCACCAGTTGCTTAACTATGTTACGCCTTCATCCTTTCACAGTGGTGGACCTCTACACGTGCGACATCCACTTCAACACAGTGCGCCTCATCGCCGTGTTCATCATCTGCCTGGGCTTCCTCATGCTGCTGCTGCCAGAGGACTGGGACCAGTGCATCATCCAGCTCAGCACCAAGCTGCGCAAACGCGACGAGCCAGCAGAGGGCGACGGCGAGGCGGGCGCCACCACGGGCCTCAACTGGAGAGGGAGAGGACGGGCCACCATGTCAACATTTGCACACTGACTCCGAGAGGAACCGATGCCGACCAAACACAGACCGAAGTGTGTCCTCGCTTCACTCAGATTGTCCTGGGGGCGGGGGGCTGCAGACGAAGGCACAGAAGGAGCATCATTATTTCGGGGTGCATTCTGACCAAGCTGGGTGCATGGAATCATATCAATTGTAATCCTTGTTACGCCCCCCGCAAAACGATCAGGTACGGATTGATTTGCCTATTAACTTTCTTTTCGTTACCTCTCAATTTTTTTCACGCGCCGAATCCTTGAGCCTCAGACGACTTGCCGACTTGCCTGATTCTTCTCAGCTCTGAGAAACCAGAGCTTTTCTCAACGCAGGCCCGACAACTTGTGGACCTGCCACTTTAAAACGTCTACACTCCCACACACCTTTAAAAGATCCAAAGATGGATGCCTAAAAAGAAAAGAAAAACTGAACCCAAACACACACACACACACACACACACACACACACACACACACAAATAAAAGGAGCCCCCACTGCGGCGTTCCTCAGGTGTAAACTGAATGCCTGCCTTTCCAGCACTGTACATAGCTTCACACCTCAAATGTCCCGGAGCTGTGGCACTGATCTGCACTGATCTGGTGTGAGGTTGGAGCTGTCCGGGCGTCTGAGGATCAATCTGAAAACCGAAGAAGCTTTCACATCAACTCACTTCGCTCGTCCTGAGAGGTCAGGTCCGTTCTGATCACACCGGCCGCCGCCCTCCTCCGTGTGCGCTTAACTCCTGCTGTCGGTGCCGTCAACCTCGGCCAAGGCTCCGCGTTCGGTCAGGAGAGACTTGCATCTAAATTATGCGTCACACACAGATGCACACTTCATTTAATGAGGTATTAGAGGACTATAAATGTTTGCAGTGAGTGCAGAAAGCTCTTGACTCATAATTTCTGTTGCATAAACATTTTTTTTATCTATTACGGCGTATTGATAGGTATTTCTGCTTAAAAAAAAACATGTAGAGTATTTTGTTTTGTGCCAGCATCATTGCCATTTTAATCGAATATGTAACCTTGCTGTCACGGTTAATGCTTCAGGCATCCCAGACATTGGACTGACTAAAAGCACTCGTGAAAATAATGAGATCGACAGGCTTAATTCAAACTTGTGATGACCCCTTTAATACATTTGAACGTTAACCACAGCGATCACCGAGCCTCCAGTTGAATCATATCAGTTAAGCTTTGATATTATTTGCAAAGGGGGAAAAAAAAAAGAAAAAAAAAAAAGCGGATACTGAACACGCGGTAAACGGTGAGTAAACTCTGTCCTGCGGAGAGCTGCGTTGTCACGGAACGTGTCTTGCATTAAGTCCACATGAAAAAAGTTTACCGTCTCCCTTTTCATGGATCACACTTTTGAGGCAAAGTTCCACCCGAGATGAACTTGTGACGGGCGCCGCCGTGAGGCGACGGCTGGAAACTCCTGCCTTGTTGTGAATGTATGAACATCACTCGACCACACACGCTCGCTACCTGCTATCTGTCTTTTACAGTGCCACCACAGACTGCTGCAGAGAGACTCTCGATACATTTCCTCTCGTACTCGTCTGTTGCTTTTTTTCCTCTTGTCTTTTTCTGTGCAAGATCTCGCAACAACAAAAAAAAAACAACAACAGTTTTTGTATTTTATTTTTGTTTTTGCATTTGGTTGCTTGCTAAGCGCGAGGGGACGGTGGGCGACTTCACCGTGATAAGCATGCACAGCTGTCAAGTCCACATCACTGCCTTTTCTTTGTTTTGCAATAGAGTACAACAAGCACTGTTTCCCATTGTCATTCTCTATGACAATAAATAATAATATTGTATTCCTCTGGAATTATTGCTAGACATAAATGTAAACCTTTGTAAGGAATGATGATTTTTACACTGAGATGCAACATATGATTATCACATTTGAGAAAGAAATACTAAGAGAGTGAACAAATGATGGATTTATTAAATCTACTGTTGGGTGTCTTCAAGTGTAATCACATGTACAATATAAAAGATTTCTTTTCAATACACATCTTTGTCCAGATGTATTTTTATTTCCTCAGGCTGATTTCGCGGTGTTAAATGCTGAGCAAAACCACTCCAGGCAACATGAATTATTTAGAGCTGATGAGCTGCAGCAGGCAATTGGTAATTATTCAAGTTACGTTTTGGTTGTATTAGGCTTCAGTGCAAAATGTCACGATTTTGCATTCATCATGGCATCTTACTTTGGAAAAGAATCAGACTGTAAGGTAGACTTTTCAGATGTTCTTTTCAGATTTTATACTGACTTGTGGATACTTTGCATGCCAACTTCATCCTTGGAATCATCCCAAAACATTTGTTATGATATAAAAGCAGAAATCTTGAATTCCAACTCAAGCAAAAATTTACAAATTATGTGTTTTTACCTTTTATGAGTGCACTCATCTGGCTAACAAACGTCATGCTCGACTCTTACTGTAATCTCTCCGAAATAAAAAGTTGCCTGGCGCTCCTTGGTGAGAGCAGAAAAGGGTAGTCTGCTGCCCTCTTGTGGCGAAGGGGGAACATAAAGGTAGTCCACTTTACTGTTGCTGCCAGAATCTTCCCTCGATGAGGAGGCGCGGGAGGCTTTTTCACAGCTGTGAACGTTGCAAAGATGCTCCCGGGAAGTATTTTTCATGTCAGTAATCGTGAAAACGGGTGCGCAGCACTTTGCATCATCCGTTGTTAAAGTCTCGGAGCTGGAAGGAGGCCTGGGGTGGTTGTTGGTTAGAGTGCAGGGATACCTGCGCTTGTTTTCCTCTTCAGTTCTCGCCCTCCCTCCCTTACCCACCACACTCCTCAGCTGTGCTCTCATCCTCTCCATCAGTCCCCGAAGAGCGACGCGGAAGCGCCTGCTGAGCAGAGCGTAGAGAAGCGGATTGATGGCGGAGCTCAGCAACACGAGGAAGTAGGAGGAAGTCACGACAGCCGGTGGGACAAGGCTGGATTGGCCTGAAATTGCACTTTCCGTGGTCTGAACAAAGGCCACGACCATGTAGGGGGTCCGGCACAGGAAAAAGGCCGAGATGATGAGGAGGAGACGCACCACGCCGCCGTGGTAGTTCTGGGGCTGCTGGGAGTTCTGCAAAGTAGCCAAGGAGGAACTTGGAGCCAAGAGGGACTCCGGGGGAGCAGAGTCGGCCTGTCTGGCAGCCTCAAACTGTCCACTGACATGCCAGACCTCTCTGGAGGGACCCTGCAGGCTCCTTTGCGAGGAATCACCAGTGGGTATGCGGTTCACCGAGTCCGCCAGTGAGTGAATCCTCCTGACGTGGCTGCGGGCCACCCTGATGATGCTCATGTAGCAGAAGAGGATAACGGCGGCGGGCACGAGGTACGAGAGGACAGTGACGCACACCGCGTAGCCAGGGCTCCCAGCCCAGTTGATCCCGCAGTTGTACATGGGCCCCACGTAGCTGAGGGAGCACCAGCCGACCAGCGGCGGGAAGCTGACAACCAGCGCCTGCAGCCAGATCCACAGAACGGCAGCAGCGGTGCGACGCAGTGTGGAGAAGGAGCGGTAGTGCAGGCAGTCCACGATGGAGTGGTAGCGGTCCAGGGCAATGACGGCCAAGGTCAGCACAGAGGCCGTACAGTACACGGAGGAGGTGTAGCCCACATAGAAACAGAGGAACTGTGGGACAGGAGGAAGACGACACGTCATCACAAGCACGCCAATAAAAGGAGACAGTAGCGTGGCTAGCAGAGGTCAAGAATCGACGGGGGACATACAGTGCTGTCCGCCCAGCCGCGGTTCATGATGGACAGGGCAACCAAGGGCATGACCCCGATGCCCACCAGTAGGTCACTGATGGCCAGGTTCACAATCAACACTGAGCCCAGCGTGTGGAAAGATTTAGTAGCAGCCACGATGGCAATGACAAGAGTGTTGCCTGAATAGAGACACACAGTGACATACAGGTCAGCCCACCCGGGTCACCTTCTAATTATATGAAGAAGAAAAAACAGTAGTAGAGTTCAAAAATAAGTAGCATATATGAGTAGTATCACAAAGAAGTATTGTATTCATTTTTATACTGAACAGGTTTAGCTAAATAGGGAACTAGAATATCTACTTTCCTTGTTACACAGGTAATTTTACCTGACATATTTTTTAGGGTGCCGTGTTTCTTTTATGCAATTCATTTCAGACATTTCCCCCGACACTGATAATGCGATTGGATAAACAGCTTAAAACTTCCCCGATAATGAAACACGGTTTTAGAAGCTGGTAATTAGCATCACCTGGGGGACCTTTAGTCACGTGTCTCTTTCTGCGTTGCTAAAAAAAAAAATTAATAATAATAATTACATGACTAAATTAAAAAAAACAAAAAAAAAACAATAATATTTCGATATTTGTTAAAAGTCACAAGAGGGATTAAATGGACCCGCAGTCGTAAAATCATTTTAAAATTGTTGAACCGTGTTGCAATTACTTATTATACTAATGTCATTACGTAAATACAAGCTAGTCACTAGTCTCTGCTCTGCCCACGTGACGTTGTCATAATTGAAACCAGCAAATTAATTTATGTTCTTTCAATTCATGCAGCCGATATTCATTTTTAAACCCGGAAGCCTTTCGGTAGTTGGCTAATTAAATATTTAAGACAGGTTCGTACCTGTCACGGCGAATACACACATCAGAACCACCAGGACCTCCAGAAGCAGCTGGTCGCGGCTGGACCCTGGGGACTCCGCGCTCTCCGTCCGGCTTGCGTTCATCGTCGCCCCCAGCAGAGACGACCCGGGTCCATCCGGGTCGTCCATGTCCCGCTCAGAATGAAAACCCCTTTCGCAGAGATCATTTGCCGGCCACGGTCAGTGGTAAAGCGACATCTGCCAATACGGACTTGTTAGTTGAAACCCGGACCCGGTCTCCAGGTGAACCAACCCACCAACCTGCAGGGGAGGGGAGTTAACCCCTTCATTTCCTGTGTGCCAGTGCAGCTTCACCACGTGAATGAAGATGCAAGGAGCAATATGAAAAAAATATTTATTCCAATTTATAAAAGCACATTTAAGAACGTAATTAAAAATGATTCACAGTGTAGTTTGTGTCATCTAGGGTAAAGTCCACATAGCAAACTTGCTTCGATGTCCTGATGTGAGCCGTGCAGTCGAAGCATCTTCACGCTCCTGATGAGGTGTCAGGCAGTCTTAGTGGCCAGCTATCAGCACCACAGCGCTGCTGGTTTCTGTCTCAGGAAGAGTTTGGCTTCACTTCAGGGGACCCGCACCCAGAGAGCCGCTGCCGGGTGTACTCCCAGATCAGCAGGGCGGCGCTCACGTGCACGTTGAGCGAGCGGATGACCCCTTGTTGGGGGATCTCCACGCACACGTCCAGCATTTGGAGCAAGTTGGCTGGTATACCTTCTCGTTCATTGCTGCAAAGGGGAGCAAGAGGTAAGTTACAGAAAGATTATGTAAAGTGTGTGCGTGCGTGTGGGTGTGATTGATACTTTAATTATACAACTTTATAGAGGCTGATGTCTCTGGTTTTGAGATTGAATGTTTTTACTCAGAGATAAGAGTTATTAGACTGATTATGTTGATATATGAGCCCAGAGCAAACAGTCGTTCAGTGGATTTAGACTGGCCATAAAGTTTTAACAATTTGGTGATTGAACAGTTCAATGGGCGAATTAGCTGCACGTTTCATTGCTTGTCACAGATATCGCTGCACTCGATAATTGATATTGTGTTTCCGTCGTACTTTTTTGTGCCATAAGGAGAAGAATCCCCCACAGCAGAGATTTACTCACCTGGACATAAGTGACTTACTACCATGCTATGTTCAGTAATTGAAGAACCTCGGGATACGATGTTGATAAGATAAGTTAATCCTTCGGTTTTCTAAGTGCCTGAAGATGACGCCGATGACCCAAGGCGTTCCTCACCTATGGGTACCCTGAGATTTTTAGATGTCTGGCTGACACGCGTGTTGAATATAAATAGGCAAAGAGTTTGATTTTCGGGGAGGCAGTGAGGTTGATGTGCGACACACATCACAAGTGCGACTGGCTGAGATAATGACGGCCTGATGGAAGATTAGAGCCAAGGCACACTGCACTGGGGAGAGCACAGCTGTGAAATCACTCCACATTCAGCTCTCACACACACACACACACACACACACAAAATTATACTGCTGCTTTACACACCTCAGTTACTGCGCAGGTTACATCAATACGGGGCACTTAAACGAGCAAAGCGTTGAATTTTAATCTCCTCTCCGTGCTCATGCTTACATATTAATCACGGATTGGAGGTGTGATTTAATGATAAGATTTTCGCGTCCCGCCGAGCCAACTGATGGAAGCAACAGGGCATCAACTTGTCAAACTAAAGCTGATGAAGACTGAGGGATTTTTTTTTCCCTCCCCCCTGCCGCTGTCAACACAGTGCCTGTTTTGGTTTGCAGAATTCATTTCCTCTCCGCATCTCCTCCGGGAGAACCGGTTAGAGGGCAGGCATGCCCTGACAGGTGGGAGGGAGAGGTGCAGTTCCCACGGGGAGATGCACTGAACAGGTGAAGCCAACGTTAAACGCCCTGTCAGCCGCTCGCACTTTTATCCGAGCGCGAGTCACGTGGGAGGTCATGCGCTTGCATACATTCACACGCATCTGTTGGAAAAATCAAAGCAAGATCTCCGTACCCCAGCAGGAGAAGCGTTTTTTCCGGAAACTGGTAGTCCTGGAGACTCTGACTGTTGGCCGTTTGTTCCACCCCGACGATGCAGTAGCCTTCGCTCTTCTTCAGCTGCAGGAAGTCTGTGAGCTCCTTAGGCTTCACCTGACAGGCAGCAACAGGAAACAGTCAGAGACAACGTCAGGGCATAGAGAACTGTTCTATAAAAAGGCAGATGACTGTAAAATATTACCCATCTAGCTAGATCATGCTAATTAATTCCATTGTTTTATAACCAGTCTGCCTTAATGTGTAATTAAACTCGCCAGAAATGAGAAAAGCCCAGCTTTCATTTATTTTATATGAGCCACTTTTTAGACTTTTGTTTTTAGAAAGAAAAATAAGAACTATATTAATAATAATGAAAAAACACAGCCCATCATTACGGGTGCCTGTGGTTATTAAAATGCTGTTTTGTGGGGTATGTACAGTGTACTGGAGTCAAGGATGGAAGATAAAAACCTAGATATGTATATAGTATGAGGACTTTAATCCATGTCACCTCCAACAGTGGGAGCCACAGTTCAGACGAGACGCTCAGGGACTGAAACTGTTTGTCGCTGACATGGCGGAGGTTGTCCAGAACCAGGGCGCTGGCACCAAAGATCTCACAGGTCCTACAAAGACCTGCAATCAAAACACAAATAAAAAAAACAACAACATTCAAATCAATATAAATAAGTCTAAAATTAAATGCTTCTGATATCGATCAATTATTTATAAAGGGGAGCTGCAGATATGAAGCAACACGTTTGCAGAACTGATATCAGTCGCGCTTACACCATCCAAATTCAATATTTGTTAAAAAAAAATTGAGCCTTATCATGGTTAGACCCATTTTCATTCATTGCCCTTATCACCTGTGATTAATGCAGTACAATGCACCTGTCACATTAAAAATAGTCTCCCTGATAAAAAACGGGTCACCGCCCAGGAGATAAGAAGGCGTGGATCATAATTATGTTGTTACATAAATAAGGATTTCACCCTGTGACATCAAACCACGAGAGGTGCGATGCCACTGTTGTCGTTCTGCTGACCTCCTAGATTGGTGGGCTTGTCAATGAGCGACGCCACCACCAGCAGGGCGCCGTGCTGTTTGCCGAGCCGAGCGGCTCTCTGCTGTGGGACGAGGTGAAGCTCAGGCTCCTGCTCCTGCATCCCCAACCTCCAGGGAACGATCTTCTTTTGCACCTCAGCCCAGCGATCCTCCTTATTCTGTTCGCCTGTCAAATCAGATGAAAAGATTGACACAGTCTAATACAGTGAGACTGTTGATAGTCGATAGTTATCAACAATAGTTATTCATAGATAGTTCGAAAAAAAACATTTTTTTTTTTGCTTTTAGCGACCAAAATATCTTTTTGGATGTTAGAAAAAGGCCAAACTTCACCAAAATGCTAAAGTACCTTTTAACTATGTGCCTGTGTAAGTGCTGCTGTACCTTTGTCTTGCTGGATCCAGTCCCCAGGCTGCAGCTGCCTCAGGTCAGGGCTGGGGTTTCTCAAAGGAAGTGACAGACTCTCACAGAAACATGTCAGCTTCTGAAACTTGCAGGGCGGAAGCCACTCGTCGTCAGCCACCTCTGACAGACTTGGGAAAGTGTAAAAGATGGTCTGTGGAAGAAAAAAGGAACTGCATTAGAGCGGCTGATCTCGAGGAGGCTTCATCTGTATTCTGACACCAACCTCCACACTGAAGTCCCTGGTAGGATCAAAGGCACCAAAGAAGAAGTGCTCCTGGATCCTGATCCAATTCTTGTTGGCATTTCTGGGGAAGAAAACATATTATTTTTAAAATCTGGTAAAGATAAGTTTTAAATTTCAGCTTTCACAGTTGTTCTGCCCTCACCCGGTGCTCTGCATGGCCTCAGCCTGGTTCAGACAGGCCTTGACCACAGTCGTCAGCCCACTGAAACCATCACCACCTTCAGAGGCCTGGGCCTCAGCCAAACTCCACACTCTCTTCAGGGCCAGCAGGGCGTACAGGCGCACGCTGAAGTTGTGGTTGAAACACCACTGGAGGATGACATCCAGTGCTTTGCGTAATTGTGCAACCTTAACAAACAAAAAGGTAAGCATTTTATTTGAAAAGAAGAAACAATGAGAAAGGAGTTGAGGAACAAGTCAGGAGTCAACTTCACCCTTTACCTCATCTTTGACTTTAGGAATAATGATGTTGAAATGCACCAGGACAGACAGGAAGGTGCAGATGCTTGTCTTGGTCTTTTCGTGATCCTGTACAGACAAAGAAATTTGTTTAACCGGCTCAGCCATTTCACTAACAATAGCATCTTGTCTTTGTCTTTAACTCAATTTGTCATTTCTCTTTAGCTACTGAGAAAACAAAACTGTGGGCAGGACAGACAGAGGGAAGGCTGGCACAAAGACCTTTATGGCCCATGAGTAAAACACGTGCTGATGGATTTATGGCCTGTGCAAAAGCTCACCATGCTGAAGCAGGCCCAGAACTTGTCCACGTGTTGAGGGTAGTAGAACAGGATGAGGACCATCATCCACTCCATCAGATACTTCACTGAAGCCTGGTTACTGCAGAATCCAGCTTCAAACACAAGGTCCAGCAAAGTGGCAACAAACTCCTACCAACACACACACACACACACACACACACACCCACACACACACGCAAACACACGCAAACACGTCTCTTTTTGCATTTTCCATTCTTTGGTGCAGCTAATACAAAACCCCAACCACAGTCTATGATCTCAATTCCTGCTTTCCTTCTAAATTTAGAGCTTCAGTTTAATAGTAAAGATGTGGGAAAAAAGTGAGGACTGGCAAATATGCAGTCACTCTGCGTTGGTTAGAAATGTAATCCAGTCTTCACAATGCTATAATTACAACACCACACACAGGCACAGGTGCTTTGTGACAGTCCTTTGGTTGGGCCT
Organism: Nelusetta ayraudi; assembly: GCF_046127955.1. Taxonomy (NCBI): domain Eukaryota; kingdom Metazoa; phylum Chordata; class Actinopteri; order Tetraodontiformes; family Monacanthidae; genus Nelusetta; species Nelusetta ayraudi. The sequence continues at coordinate 3,337,966 of NW_027466058.1, read as the reverse complement.
GGTCTTACCTCTCTGAGTTTGGGCAGCAGCAACAGCAGTGTTTGCCAGACTCTGTTTTTGACGCGATGCTGCAGGGAGTTGCTATAGTAGCGCACCTTTGACTTTGATATGTCGTCATCCTGTAGAATTGGGAGGAGGGGGGGCAATGCAGACAAGAGTTCAGTGCGTTGCTAAGCTGTGGCTGATGCCCAGCTTATTAAATAAATACCCAGAGTGCCTAGAGCAAATAAGAGTGTCACTGGGTGTTGCAGTAAGTGAATTAATCATCATCAGTCAATGCCTGGCGTGACTCTCCTGTGGTCTTGGGATCAGAGGAGGGCAAAGGGAGTTTCACAGATTTTTTTTGTTTGTTTGTTTTTGTAATTTTGATGTTTATGTATTTATTTCTCACCTTTTTCAACAGGAGCGTGACAAGCTCCTCCATCAGTCGTTGGTGCTGTGGGTTACTGGGATCCAAGTGGCTGAGGAAAGCCATTGCACATGCACGGGGCATCTGATCGTCCCTATTGTCACTGGCAAAGGAGAATAGGGCCCTCTAGTGGCGATATTTTGAATTATAGTCATACTGGACGGCGACTTTTCTCACCCTGCAACTGCGACGTTGGCCGCACACCCCTCACCCAGTTGCTCCACATATGTTTGGATATCCTGGATGAGCCTTTGGAAAGAAGAAAAAAAAAAGATGACAAACCAGAAATTAAAAAAACAAACTGACAAAACAGTTGAGATGAGCTTTGAAAAGCTAGTGAGAGATACCGCTGATCTCTCCTGAACACTGGTCCGTGCACACAGGCCTCGGCTAGTATGTTGATGTGGCCGAAAACACTCGAGAAGACATCTTCCGCCATGTCACTACCGCCCCTGTCTGTCGGCATCCAAGTGCGGCAGCAATGTTCAAGCAGCACGCCAAACACTCCGCTTTTGGTCTGGGACAGCTCCATCAACTCAGAGGAAATCTAGATAAAAGATAAGAACAACACAACCTCATTTCCTTGTAACAGGAGGACAGAATCCTAAAAATCTCAGCTATATGTGACGGCGCGTTTCGAATCACCTGTTTCAGGGTGGAGACGAGAGTCGGAGCCTGAGAGTCTGACAGCTGCAGCAGTTTGTGTTGGAAGGCCGTGGAGACAAAGCCCTTCAGAGCCAGCCAGAAGTCATGTGGGTTCGTGGCCAGGCCCTGCACCAGGCCCCAGGCCAGGGTCACAGCCTCAGCACAGAGGGCCTCCTCATGTTGCACCACCTGGTGGTCACAGCATTTAAACAGAAAAGTATGAATAATAATTTAAATAGAAAAGAGTCCATAACTGTACTATTGCACTATTATATTATCATTACTACAACTGCTACTATTATTACTTCACATGTTATCATTGTTATAAATGATTATGGAAGAATAGTAAAAAAATGATGATAATAATAATAATAACAATAACAATAACAATAACAATTATTCTTATTATTATTAGCAGTAGTAGTAGTAGTAGTATACATTATAAGAGCAATCTTTCATATTTTACCGTAATTATACTATATTATATTGTATCGTCTTCAAACATCCTTATCTGTACTTTGCCATTTTTATTTTATTTTTTTATCTTTTAACATTGTAGAACTTATATTTAAACCTTATACTTTATTTATTCCTTTTATTGCACCTTGGTTTCTGCCACACCGACATTTCACTGCCATGTAGAGTGATGTGACAGATAAAATTGAAATTGAGAAAAATTTAAATCTTGATAAACACATCAGTGCTGACTCACTTGTGGCAGCAGAGTCTCCAAGTAGGTGAGTACAGGCAGCACCAGGTCACCGGGCAGCAGAGTCAGGGCCTCCATGCTGCAGTTCAGTGCAGCCTTCAAAGTGTCTGGGGAGGTTTTGACAGACTCGCAGCTTCCAAACTCCTTCATCAGGAAGCTCAGACAAATCCACTGGTCCCTGGTGAAGTTGGCAGCAACACGTCCCCACTTCTGCAGCACAGCATCGCTGAGAAAGCAAAAAAACAAAGGACGGATTAAATTACCATGTAAACAAAGTCTATAATCTTTTTTTCACATTTTCATTTGTTTCACGGCTGAAAGACAGCAGACTAGCACTGACCTCACACCACCTTCCATTGGAGGTCTTTCCAGATGTTTGTTCAAGCTTCCAAAAGATCCCAGACTTTGGGAGGAAGATGACAGTGGGGTGCAGAAGAAGTCGTTGATTGATTTCAGGGCTGTCAACGTCTCTGGTTGTTGCATGGAAATCGCCTTCTGCTCCATGAGACCGCATACCATCGCCAGAGACGCCATAGTAACAGCTCCAGCCACCTGGTTTCCCACAGAGACGATCTGATGAAAAACAAAGAACAATCAGCGCCAAAATAATTAAGCTGCCAATCTGATTTATGAAATTCCTGCCCGGCGTCTGGAGTTTGAGTGTTTCCCGTCATACCTGCTGACTTGGCTCTTGCAGGAGCTTGAGGCTGTGATTAATGAGTTTTGGGAGACACATCTGCAGAACACTCCTGCGATGCTGCGGAGCAGAGGCGTACACCACTTCCAGCTGTTGCAGGACACTCAGATACAGCTGTGCACGCTCTATATCAAAAAGCTGGAGCAAAATAAAAACAACAACAAAACAAAAACGTGTCTCAGACAAAGAGTCGCTGGGGGCAATTTTGTTAATTAAACTACAGTATATTGATTTGTTTTGTTGTTTACCTCCTGCAGCTCCCCGAGGAGACGCCGCAGAATAAATTCCTGGATCGAATCGACAACTTTGAGAAAGAGCCTCTCAAGGGCCACCATCACACCATCTAGCGTGAAGGGTAAAAATAAACATCACACAACGCTGAAATCCAAGTTTAATTCTTCCAGAACAGTGTTAATTTTGTTAACAACCTTTTTCTCCTGACCAAAACGAATTGACATTTTCGTCAACAAATAAAAACGAGACTGTCTGCCAGAGACGAGATCCAATCAGAGCTCATTTCGTTTGTGGAAGGAAATGACGATTTAGAAAATAGCGGGCGGAGTTGGGAAGAAAACCAATCATAGCGATGTGGTCAGGAAGTTATGTAGTACGTACACGCAGATTGTCTGGTACAGACTAGTTTGACACCAAATGTCAACACTGGGCAGGAAGAGGCCACAGGACATTTGGACGCACTACACATTTGATATGAAAGAAAACAATTTGTAAAAACTGTGGCGCGAAGACATCAGGAATCGACTAAATCTACTGTAATTTTAGTCGACTAAAACGATTATGATATTTAGTCAACTAAAGCTAGACTAAACCGAAACCAATTTGGATGAATAAATTATGACTAAAACTAAATCACATTTTAGTTAAAAGACAACGACCTGAACTACATCGAATTTTGCTGTTAAAATTAACACTGTTCTAGAAGGCCAGGCCTCAACTAAGCATAGCCAGGAGGGCCACAATAATTTCATTGAAAGCAAATTCTGTGCATTTTATGATTTCACCGGTACGGGCAATAAAAGATTCCAGGGATAAAAACACAGACCTTGCTCCTCTCCAGCCAGCTGGCAATTTGATGCTCTCCCAAGCTGGAAGAGTCGGAGCAGCAGCTGCAGGCTCTTGTCGCTCTTACGCACAGGCAGGTAAATGTTGGTGCTGATTCTGCTCAAGGTGTCCAGCAGGGGTGACAGCAGCGGCTCCAGAACGTCACTGGTCTCCACCCCAGGATGAGTCGTTTCCACGTCCACGCACAGCAGGACGGCCCTGGCCAACCGATCAGCCTCTTTAGGGTTGGGTATCCTCTCAGGTTGGCCTGAAGCGCAGGGAGGGGAAAATATAGCCAACACACTCTTCACTTAAATCATTAAAAGAGTCACCTACGGACTGACCTGTGCTTGGTGGGACTCTGAGATGGGCGAGTATCTCTTCTTCAACATAACTCTTCACGGTTTCTTTCTCTGTCGGAGCGTCGCCACCATCCCCACTTGGAGCCCTGGGCTTGAATCGGCCGTTGTTCTCCGACAGCCAAGAACACAGCTGCCACAGTGCGATGAAAAAGAAGCAATTAGTTATTCATTTTGCAAGGTGTAAGGTTCAATCAGTCGTGTTCTGACCCATTGAAAGCAGACCTGTTTCCAGAGAAGCGTGCCTCTACACAGCGACTCATCTGCACGGAAATCCACCAGGAAGCTGAAAACGTCATCGAGGGTCACTGAGTTCTGAAAGAACATAATTCAATTAAAATTCAGTAACAAGTAAAAAGGAAACAGATAAGTATTTTTAGCTGATATTTATCACTTTTTAATACTGAAAAATATAATTATTATATTTTTAAGTAATAATTCAACATCACTTCTCTGATATTAATATCAAACTGTAATACAATTTCTTCTTTAAACACACAGAAAATAGAATATTGATGTCATCACTGATGACCATTAGATTACAATACAAAAGCTCTGTCATCAGCATCCAACACTCATGTGACATACCACATCTGTGAGGCGGAGGGCGCTGTTTAGCAAGAAGCACTGAGCGGCTCCCCTCAGCAGGACTTGGTGGGTGATCATGGTGCAGCGCAGCACTTCCCTATATCAAACATGACAATTGTGAACAAGGCCACGTTTAAGGCAAAGACCAGGTTGGACACCGGAGAGCTGTGAGTATTCTGAGTCACCTGAGAGCAGCGAGACCCTCGGCCCCCAGCAGGGGGCTAGGGGGCAGTTTGGACAGAGCCTGGGAGAGGAAGAGGAGGGGCACAGCACACCAGTGTTTGGAGCCAAGCTGCTGGATCATCCGCAGTAAAGCATGGCCTGCAAAGCCGAGACAAAGGATGAGCAGCCCAGACCGACAACTGTTTACAACAGGTCGTCTGCAGCCTCCGTACCTCTGCACTCCAGAGGCAGGCTGCCGAAGAAAGTGCTCATGAAGACTTGGAGTTTACATGCGAGCTCAGGACAATCCCCGATGCTCTGGCCCGCCGACCTGCACGTGAACAGCGAACAGCGTGTCGTTTAGAAGTGATTTGATTCTAGGGTCTGTTCCACTGATTTCTAAACCCTCACCTGTAGAAGAGGGACGTTTCGGACAGAACATCCATAAAAGGACCGATGACAAACTGAAAGGGAAGAAGCAGAGTGGACGCTTAAAGGGACAGTTCACTCAAATCTGAAATTACAATCTTTCAAACAAATCAAAAGCACTTCACTTGACAAATGGATAAAATTCCAAGCAAAGGATGCCTATTGTGGCCAAGTAAACCAACATAAAAAAGAGATCACACACATGAAAGTGTCCATACAGTTTGTATGGTATAATCCGACTGTCTGGAAGACACTACAGTCCAATTTGAATCAAAATGGTAACAATAATATTGTGTTTTGTATCCATTGTAGCCTAAAGGCTAAGAGCCAAATTGATGTGGTTCTTGGAAGTCGAGCTTGTTTACACGCTACTGGAACAACATCAATTTTAGGTGAACTGTCCCTTAAATAGTGATAACCAAAGAAATGCAAGAAACAATGATGTTGAAGTTACTGGGTCTGCGTGTGTACCTGAGAAAAAGCCAAAGCGAACTGCGGCTGCTGCAGCACCTGCAGCTCCAGCAGATGACACACCCCCTCCCTCATCAAAGATTTATTCTCGCTGTGGAACATCCGCTGGTACACACACAGCAGCCACGAGGGATGGAAGAGGCCGTGAGTTGAGTCTGCAAAAGAGTCGCACAGAGAACAGAAGCACCTTCCAATATGTGACTTGCAGCGTATTTCTACAGTTACTCTTGCGACATTTTTAAAATTAGTACAAAGTACAAATCTTAGCAGGTTACATACCTTGACTGTCATTCGCTGTTGTTTGGATGAGTGTGTCTATTCTGTTAAGAACAGGCCGGACAACGTGAACCTGCAGAGAGGTACGGCAACTTTAAAATCCTGTGCGTCATGACGACATAGTGTGTCACACGAAGCCTGCAGTGCTGCTGGGAATGTTAACCTGATTTTCCTCCAGGGTCTCCACCACCAGCACATAATCTTCCCAGAACTGTCTGATCAACTTGCTCTTGTCTGGGGACCATCGGAACAAGATCTCACCTGCAAAAATGTTGAGAAGAGTAACAAAAACTGCAAGTGTTTGTTCTCTGTTTTCTGTGATAGGTTCATTCAAATAAATGCACTGTTTTTACTTTTACCCTTTCAGGTAATTTTAGACTTTTTAAATGGGTTTTAGATAGTTTGTAAACACTTTATTTACTTAATTTTACTGAACATTTACTTAACTGAGACAATGCTTGGAAATTCTCTCAGTTTTCTGTATCTACATTTATTTGATTCAGCAATTCAGTGAGCGATTTGTTTATTGAATTGCTCCATTTCATAACATGCAAAAACAAAAACAAACAAACAAGAAGGTATGTTTGTAGATATTAGCATATTCTTTATTATCTCAAGACAAGGGATGCAAACATTGTGTTGTTAGTGAAGAAATGTTCATTAACATGCCCTGTCCCATGTTTCACTAATTTTGCATTTTTATTCTTATTTTTTAACTGCGCATTCACGGTAACTTTGTGTTTTAACTATGTTTTACTATTGTCTTAATTATGTTTTACTCTGGGAAGCACCTTGTCCACCCTTTGGCTGTTGTACAAACAGATGCAAAAAATCTCTCATTTTACCTTCGTCTGGTGGATGCAGGGGACAGGGCATCCTCTCCTCCTCTGACAGGGCGACGCACCTTTTCAGCAGGTACAGCGCCCTCTTGCGCGACACGCAGTCTGCGTGCGTCAGCCCATCCTGCACGATCCTCCAGAACTGCAGGCGCGACCGCGGCCCGCTGGAGGGAGACGCTGCGAAGCGGCGAGGTCCGAGCAGGTGGTCCGACAGGGCGGTCAGGCACAGCAGGGCTCGCTGTGACGTCGCCGGTGTCGGGACGGCCGAATGCCAGTTGCACAGCTCGTCCAGAATCAGCGTGAGGAAATTTTCTAACTTCGCATCACGGCAGCTTTCCAGGAGAGGCAACAGCAGCCTGCCGGCGACTTTGGGGACCAGCGGGTCGGGCAGTGTTTTAATGCGGGACAAGGCGGAGGTCAGGGTGGTTAGGGAGAGCTGCTCGTCAGCTGCCAGGCACGGTATTAGAGCAGCCATGACTTCACAAGCGATTTCTACGCCGAGCTTGGACGAGCCCGCCGCCTCCTCTTCCTCGGACAGCTGCAGCGACGGCAGCACGGAGAGAGCCAACCGGCCCGGGACGCTGTCGTCGCACAGCGGGACACAGGCGCTCAGAAGTCGGCAGGCAGCGGCGGTGCTCTCCCGGTACTTCACGCCCGCGCCGGCTTCCGCTGAAATTCTGTGTAACAGTGGTAGACACTGGGTCCACATGATGGAATTAACTTTGTCTGTCACCGTTTTTTGATTGGCCAATGAAACGTTTGTCTTTTCCGAAGCTGCCATGGCTGTACCGAGCCCCTCAATGAGAGCCGTCAGCGCCTCCAGCCGCTCCGTCCCCGGCCACGAGTCCTCCGACCAGCACAGAGACTCGAGCAGGAGTCCGTAGTCGGGAGCGCAGGACAAGACGGCCTCAATTAAAACCGAAGACATATTAAAATGCGTGCTGGAAACTAACTAAAGACTCTCTTCATCCGTCTCCACTTGCAGCACCCCACAAGCCACACGTTTTTCCAGTCGGAACGTAAACTTCCGCATACGTACTTCTAAACTCTCGCGAGATTTAGAGCAACTCCGGCTCAGAGACGTCTCCCTTAAAACCCCTTCCAATGCCTTGATAGAAATGAAATGAAAGAATGGAAATACACTTTCAGACTGCGGTTTATAAGAAAGCACTTGAAATTTATTTTTACTATGATATAAAACACTTTGCATTCAATAAAAAAAAAATGAATTGTTTACTGTAACAAGATGGTGTTTTCACATGGCACATTTCAAAGGGTTCTGCGTCGACAGTGACATTCTTATCCTAGTGGGGTTACGGTATCAGTTGTCTGTGTGAAGACCAAAAACACAGTAGAAAGGTTCTTTGTTTGGTTGTTACATAATACAAAAATACTGCAGATCCATTATAGATTCACTGGTTACAAAAATAGTGTTTTACTAATAATACTTCTGAGCTGGGATAATAACGTGGGAGGAGAGAAAGAGAGGCTATAGAATGAGGGAGCTTTGGGTGGATGCATAACTGGCTGTGAAAAAAAAAAGGTTCAATTTTCCACATCAGCAAATACATTGTTATGGCAGAAACGTCGGAAAGGCATGACAGAGCGCAGAGTACAAAAATAGAGTACATACAATCTGAGTTCACAAAAAGTGAGCGCGAAGGAGCGCAGGAACACTTTCCTGAATAATAAAAATAGAATTGTTGGCATGCATATCAGTGAGGCTAAAAGCAAAGAAGAGTACACTCTTATGAATGTCCAATGCAGTACATTAATGCAGCAAAAATGACATGAAATGAATGCCTGTGTGAGTGTACATCTTGACATCTTACATGTTTAACAGGTTGACTTTATACAGGAGAATAGAACCAATTATAAATGTTTTTGCTGTAACTGAGTATGTACATAATATACAATTTGAATAAATACACTGGTTGATGAGTTCGATCTGTGATTTAATCCGTAGCCTTTAAGGTAAAAATAAAGGTGTCAGTCTTTTTTTATTCTTTTTAAATTGGCTCGCTGCTATTTGAAGCCTCTACATCCCCAATATCACCACCATGTAATAGAAAAATTTGACATTCGGGTCTTGGCAACATTTAAGTCCAGTTGCACTTGTGAATGACCTTTGGCCTTTATGTGACTAAAGTATGAATTCCAGAAACTGTTCGTCACCCAACATGTCCAGGGAGAGGCAGTTAGAGGACCTGCGGCCATAGAAAGATTTGGTTTGACACTGCGAAAGGGGGTAAAGGCTTTCGTCAATAATCAACTTGGTGTTGGTTGAGGCATCTGGCAGGCCAAAGGTATAACTGTGGGAGGAATCGGGGGCCAGCACCGTCCCCAGGGGTGCCGGGGGTGCGAAGAGACGCACGTCATCCAGACTTTGGCTGTGCCGATCCACGCAAACCTGAGCTCTGGTCTTCGGCATCTGGAACAGAGGTAGAAAGTCAGGATGAAAATGAGTGAAACGGCAGGGTAATCAAAGAGGGGGAAGAGACGACAAAAGGACAAGTGGCCAACCTGTTTGAACAGATTTTCGTCACCCAATTTTTCAGGAGTGTCTGTATCATCTGCAGCGCAAACTGTGTTTTCTATGGAGCAAAGAAAAACACAACACTTTAGTTCTTTCAATTCGATCAACTTCAGTGATTCCAACTCCAGTTTTAGAGGATGTATGTCTGATCACGACAAGCACAAAGCCTAAAAAACAGAATAAATCATTTGACTCAGAGTTGCCTAATTTGAATCTTGAGGTGCCTACACACTGAACGCGTTTTTGACGCGGTCTGACGCGCGGTATGGCGCAAGTAGGCGCAAGCAGGCGCAGACCTGGCGTCAACGTCCTGTGACGACACCTTGGCGCATCCAATAGGAGAGCAGCCGGTTCTGAAAAAAGTGGCCCGATGCAGAGCAGGGCGCCAGTTCGCGATCGAGCAGTAGTGAGGAAAAACAAAGGAAAAACTTGTTTCGCAGTGTCCCGAGTGTAACATTTGATATGACACCGAGTTCTGGGACTCAAGACTAGCTTAAAAATATGTATCGGTTTGGCGACTCTGCTTGGTTTCGGCGCTCTGACGTTCTCGTTACCTCCGGTGCTCGTACTAGGTGCTACGTGTTTTGCATTCAGGCGGCACCGGAGGCTTGAATAACTGCGGTGGAACGAAATCCCGTTGTCCCACCGTTTGCACACAACATCCTCCCGCTTGCTACTCAGTGCAAGTACGTTCCGTGTCGTCTAGACTCTAGATGAGTGTAAAATAAAATGCGAAGCAACGCGATAATGTCCCGACCCAAATATATATGAGAAAACAAGCACTTTATGTTCTTATATTGTCAAGCACAGTTCGATGTAGAGAAGTTTTAACACATATTTAACAACTGGTGCCGTGCTGTGCATCTGGCCACTTTTTCCCCCGGAGCCGAGATGACGTCACAGTGTGTTGACGCCCGATTTAAAATTTTTTAAATGGAGCGTCAAGGCGTCAAGGCGTCAAACGCCACCCTTGCGCGACGCTCTGCACTCTGCGCGGCGTTGCGCTCTTGCGCCGACGTCGCACATACACAATGAATGGCTGCGCTGACGCCCCCCTGCGCTTGACGCGTTCAGTGTGTAGGCACCTTTAGTGCGCGTGTGTCCGCGTATATGAAGCGCTCATAAACTCAAACAGAGTCTACACTGTTCTGTAGAAACATCATCTTGTGTGTCGTACATGGCGTTTCTACCTGGAGAGTGACTTTCTGTGGAGATGTCTACACCATCTACCGACACCCCGTCAAGCAGATCAGCCAGCTGGAACATCTCATCTGGATCATCAACAAGGGCTTCCTTCAGGACGCCGATCTTGTTCACTTTAAAAGAAGTTAAAAAAAAAAAAAAAAAAAAAAAAAAAAAAAAAGTTATGACGAAACTCTTATGAAATGCAGCTGTGAATACGTGATCGGCATGACACGCAGCTGATAACATGTTGCGCAACAAGAGATTTTTTTTTTATGAGACGGAGCAGCAGTTTCAGTCGAGATGAGTAACAGTCCTCTCACCTCTCTCTTGCCACGCCTCCTCCTCCTCGTCCTCCTCCGTTTGGGCCTTGCTGCCCACGTCGAACCCGGACGTATGGGAGTTGCTGCGGCTGACCACTGAGCTGGAACATTTCTCTCCTTGCCGCCGGCCGTCCTCCTCCATCGAGGCCATCTCTGTGGAGATACTGTGCTGCCGGGCGTCGGCTTCAATTCCGGAACTGCTGGTGGAGTGTCGGGACAGGCCAGGGCTGCTCTCGGAGCCCTGGTGGTCCATGTCCAGGTCGTCGCTGATGTACGACTCCCTGTAACGCTTTTTCTCTGGAAGAGATGACAATAAATTACTGAAAACCAAAAGTCTGAAAAGTTCTGAATATTCTAAAATTGTAATGTTATTAAATCAAATACGAGCGTGATTTAGGACTGGATATCGAATCCTTTACAGTACTAAAACTGCTGTTTAAAGTAAAAAGTAAAGACTACATTTCGTCTTACAAACCACTGTGGTACAACAGTCTTGTAATTTAAACAATACATGAATAAAATTGTGTAGAAAAAAAGACACGCCTCGACTTTAACACACGTACTTCTTAATATCTGAGGTGCGAGCTATTTAACAGATCACGTTACAATGTGTGTACAATGCATAGCAAGACAAATGTCTCAGTTTGTGGGTTAGCTCTCAATATCTATATCAAATACTATGACCCTTCTATCCTTGTTGTTTTTTAACGGTTCTTAACACCAGGCCAGAGGAATGCGAGTGAAAATTAGCCTGTGGCTAACAGCGGCACATTGACAGGAATGTAAATTAATGTGCATTGTCCTCTTCCAATTAAAAAAAAAAAAAATCAAATCTTCACCTTCGCTCGCCTCTAGCTGTCGTAGATGCTTGAGGGCTGGCTGCAGGCTGCGGTAAATGCGGTGGCTGTTGCTCAGGTGGAGGAGGAGGTGTCGCGAGCGGAACGATGAGCCGGTGTAGTAAACCAGCTTACGGGCCGAGGGCAGGCCGTCTGGTTGGATTTCAAACTTCTTCCCCTGTGCGGACAGACGAGCAAAGCTACGTTAGTAATCTACAATTGTCGCCTCTCAGCGGCGGAGGAAACTGAAGGGAGCGGGCGTACCAGGAAGGTGAGGCGGCCCACGTTCGACCAGGGGAAGTCGTACAGCTGCTGACGCAGGTTGTTCACCTCCTGTTGAAAACAACGCCGACATTTAAACAAGAAATGGCACACATTTGTAAATACAGACAATGTTTGTTAGCCAACTGAAGCAGAACTCCCCCCCCCCCAAAAAAAAAGGACACGTGGATATGTTTGACTCCAGAACTTTGAAGAATAGACATCAATAATTGCAGCATTTTTTTGTTCAAGGAGCCATATGGACTTGGCAAAGAAGCCAACGGCCTCTCAAGGTATCTCACGGTCCGCTGGCTCTTTAATCAGTCAGGCCTGGAGCCCTAATCCCCCCCAGATGGCCCCCTGACGGACAGATCAAACAAGTCACGGCTGCAGTAGACAGCTCCTATCTCCCGCTGCAGCGCTGCTGGTGGTGAGCCCGCACATTCCTCGCACGGCTCGTCCCAGGGTTTTACAGCGGTGGAGGCACAAAGACCGAACCTCTGAGTGATTGCAGATTCGCTCCTGAGCGCGTCTGCACTGACGCACGCTCCTCGCGTCAGTAACGCACATGCACGCACCTGATAAACCTGCATTCCTTTCAGGGTCAGCCCGAGCAGCGCCGTTCCTTTCTCTTCCTTTTTGTCCTGGACGGAGAAGGATGGGATGTCAGAAAGGCATCTGAGGGTTTCAGATAAGATAGGTCTGCCACAGTTGGACCGCACACACCCCCACCCCCCAATCTCTATGGCAAACACTGAGCTGCCGCTAACAACAAATTAAAAGTGGGAGCATGTTACGCAACGGACGGGCCGGCTTTCAGAATAACACTCGGTGGATGAGTGATTATGAATTGGGAAGGACAATAAACTCAAGACCGGGTTACGTAACCTCGCAGCCATTTACAGTTCGGCGCGGCTCGAATGAGGCAAAACTCAGCTGGTGTGTTTGGGGAGGATACTATTTCAGGCAAATAGATGGAAACCAGGTGCAGACTAATCGTTGACACGGCAATGTCAATAAGAACTGTATCCGATGATGCAGCGGGGGAAGTAATGTAACTAAATAAATAATTTATGCAAATAAAGACAAATTCCAAGATAATCTCCCGTCAAGCACTTGAGCGAAATGGAAACATTCTGCAGAACGCCAATGTTTTCTAAGAAAATCAGCCTGCGGCCCGTTGATGAGCTCCCTCGAAGATGAGAAGCTGGTGTGTGTATTAAAACACACATACTTCTGGGAATATTAATAATTCCGAATATGAGGCAACGTTTCAGGTCTGCTAAAGCAAAAAAAAAAAAACACTTGGAAGTTCTAAATTGTGACCTTTTGCAGTCTGTAAAAAGTGACGGGCACGTCCTCCAGTCGACACGACTCCCTGATGAAGAGAAGGATGGCGTCGCGGGTCGACATGCCCCACAGTTCCTGGTGCACCTTTGGGCCGTGGCAGAGGAGGTAGTTCACACCACGTTTGGCGATGATCTAAAGAGGGAGGCCAAAAAAAACACGAACGACAAAACATGAAAATGCGTGTCAGCTTTCTTTTTTTCTTTTCTTTTCTTTCTTTGATCTGGTATCTCCAATTCTGCCGACTCTTGCGTTGACCTACCCAGGGGGGAAAGTAGAGTTTGGGCTCGAAGTAAGGCACCGCCTCCGTGTCCTCCCTGGTCACCGGCAGGTCACCGAGGTCGGCCTGCATGGCGTAACCGGCCAGCTGGAAGTACACCTCCTCCTGCTGACGACACTCGGAGCGAAGCACCCGCTCCCGCAGGTCCGAGTAGTAGAGATGCCGTGCCTTCCGTTCGCTGGTACCGTAAAGGGGGAGGAGGGGGATGGTGGTGATGGGGAGAGAGAGGGAGGGGTCGGACACACGGACATGTCAGAAGAGGAGGAGGACGAGGAGGGGGAGGACACAGATGGATGCGAGCTTGTCCGTCTGTGAAGAAGATGAACACGCAGCCTACCAAAACAGTCTTCCGTTCTCCACGTAGTACTGCACTTTGAGGAACAACACCAGGGGCAACTGTCTCTTCTGGACAACCTGCAGGTTAGAGAGAGAGGTTACAGCAGGCTAGCGCATTAGCGCTTCCTTGAAATGCTAAAAAAAAAAACCCACGACAAAACAGTCCCCTATTTGAGCAAACATAAACAAAAACCTTAAAAAAGGCCACAGAATAATATTACAGGTTATCTTTGCAAATGTTTGCCGGGAAATAGCTCCTTACCTTTCCCGAGTCTTGTTTCCACTCTTTAGGAAAGTACTTGATGAGTTTCTCCTCCATGTCTAAAAATGTGTGCTCATTGTCTGGGACGGGGTAGGGGGGTGGGGGTGGGCAGAAATGGAAAACAGGCCGACAGTGAGCAAGGAATCTAAACAAAAATGCAGCCGAGCGTGAAATTTGCCCCACAATGAGATTCATTAGGGTAAAAGAAGGGAGAGGAAAAAAAAGAAAACAGCTCTTGTTCCACCGCCGGCGAATTGGGCTGCGAGGAAGCTAATGACGACGCTGCTGGTCTATCTGTTTTGTAACTCCAGGGGCAAACACGGCTGGCCCCGGTACAAAACACTGGCACGAGCTTTGTTGTTTTAACACTCTGGAAACCGGTTAAAACAGTCGCAGCCGTTCTTCAGAAGCCGAAAACACATTCCACTAGTGCAGGGCTATTCAACTTACGGCCCGCGGGCCAGTACCGGCCCTACAAGCTATTTCGTACGGCCCGAGGCACATCTGCAGAAAATAAATGACAACGGCAGCTTCGGCAATTTGCGACACTTTGCGTCACTTTCGGTCGAGACGCCAAGCGCGATCATTCCAAACCAACATGGCACTTTCTAAGCGATGTAAGGTGGATGCAGAAAATCTAAAATTAAACGACGAATGGACAGATAAGTATGTAGATAAAGCAAATGCTCAAGGACTTCCCATGTTCCTTTTGTACTTCGATGTATGCTCCGTTAATGAGGAGTATAACGTGAGGAGGCACTTCAAGACGACGCACCAAACTTTTGACAACGAGTTTCCACCGGCATCCACGGCACGGCAGACCAAAGTAAGAGAACTTCCATCCATCTTCTATACCCACTTATTCCTATTCAGGGTCACGGGGGTCTGCTGGAGCCTATCCCAGCTGTCTTAGGGCGAAGAGAACTTATTCAGAGCTATGAGTGGCGTTCGACAACGTTATTCCGTGCGCTCAATATGCGTCAAAGCTCAATGGCCGCATCCCTGCGTGTTGCATGGATTTTGAGCAAAAAGAAAAGACCGTTCACTGTGAAAGAGTGCATGCTTGCTGCTGTCGAAGAAGTGGTCGCTGATCCGAAAGTAAAAGACCAGGTCATAACTTCAATACACTGTGAACCAACTGTGGTTGTACCCAGGTCTTGTTGGTACTATTATTTTTTTGCCTTAAGAGCCAACTCTAGTTTCCTGTTTTGTGCAATGTGGTTTATTTTTTGGAGCAAATAGCCAATTGTACATGAACGTTGTTGATACTTTCAACATTTTTGCACTACATCCTTTCATGGCTATTGCATCTTTATTGATGTTAGGCTACCTCTAATTTTGCATAACATCAATGTTGGTTGCACAAAGCTGTTTTCAAATAAATCAGTTTTTTATTTTTTTATTTTCCATCCATTTGTATGTGTCTACCGTGCAACAAACACCAAATAATGGTGTGGCGATTGAGTGGCCCGTTGGCTGGACAACCTTCCAAAAATTTGGCCCTTTCGAAATTTTAGTTGAATAGCCCTGCACTAGTGTGTCTCGACTGCCGCCAGCACCCCGCGCTGGGGGTGAAGATGCTGCGTCGCTCTCTGTCTGCTTCTGAGTCATGACAGGCATTTCCCATTTGATCTGCCTTATCTTTGCTCTTCAGTGTTTCACAACCCCACTCCTCCGACGGTCCATCCATCCCTCCTTTCATGTCCTCGCGTTCTCGCTCTGACTCATTCCTCCTCCTTCACCAAAGACTCTGAGTGAGAGCTGAGTAAGACGGCCTGTGTCATCATGAGGAGTTCCCCCAGCTCTCCCCCTGTGTTATCCCCCCCATTCACTCCCACCCTCCTCTTCCCATCATCAATCCATCCCTCCCCTTGCTAAGGACGAGGAATGCACGGGTGCATTCCAGGCTTAATGAAGTTAATATTGCAGGAATGCAGCCCTATGTGATTGCTGGACCGACACCGACAAAAACAAAAGGCTGCTTGTTCAAGTGGGGAACCACAAAGGACCACTGAGGCATTTCAATGTGTCGGGGGGGGCGAAGAAAAAGAAGCGGAACAAGAGGAGGAAGAGAAGTGGTGAAGTAGATCACGCCGTTAAATCACGGAGCAGGGTAGCAGAGATGACATTTCCAGACTAATGGTGATCTGTCCCCAAAGGATGAGAGGCTGCGGGGGCGCAGCGGAGCCCATCAGCTCACCTTTTACCATTGTGAGGCCAAAAAAGTGCAGCTCTTTGATTCCCAGGAGCTCAGCCACACGGTTGAAGACATCTTGCCCTGTGGACTTGGGCTGCAGCAGGTGGGAAAAGACAAAGGAGGAAATCTGCATGACAAATCTGTCCAAAGATAATGTGGTGCAGCCAAAATGCCACTCTCCATAATGAAGACAGATAAAGAGAGGCTCACATGTAAACACTTACCCCGACTGCGATGTCCAACTGGTCTTTGTTGGGCAGGAGGACACAAATGGTTCTTTCCTGCTTCACTAGAGTGGACATGATGTCCTCTGCTTGTCAGCTCTGCGTTAAAAAGTGGGCTTGTCTTCTTCGGCTTTGTTTATCCTTCACAATTCACCTGCTCCGGTGCAGTTTGTCCATGGTGCATCTGTTTGGATGGACAGCATCACGATGAGATAAAGAAAGAAATTAAACACACGACCAGCCGAGGTTCGGTGACAGCAGACTCAACAGATGAGTCATGTGATAAACTCAACAGTCACTTCCTGACAAATGAATGAATGAACATTCTGTCAAAGCCAAACAAAGCGGAAACAATGACAGACTCGGCAATGGCACACGAATGCGTCCCGTAATCTTTCACATCTGGTAATTAACTGCATTTGGTCCTGAACAAAACGGGAGAGTACAAAACGAGTTTGACGAAGGCATTACTACACACTATGAGTTTATGAAACAAACCAAAATGCACCAACACAAGTCAGAAGATGAGATTCCCATCACATTAGTGCTACAACTTGTCAGAATTACCATGTTGGAAAATAAAACAAAAACCCCATCACAATGGGGACACAACTTTGTGGATTTTTGGTGCAGCATCATATATTCTGTAATCATTTTGATTCACCATTTTAGGCAAATGCATTGAACAACATTAAATTTAATTATAAAACACACAGTTCTACTAGAAACTGGGTCCGACTACATTCTGGCTATATAGGAACCTATCAGCTTATTTTAAGGCATATGTAAATATGCAAAAATATTCAAACAAATTGAGCTGGCCCCTTACTCTGCATCACCTGTTCACCCTTTGAGGGATTGAAAGGCCACTGTTGTACCGTTGCAATTATCTCCAGGGGAGGGTCATTCAACGAACCAAACTAACATATGGCAGAAATCAATAACATGCACCTCAACCTGAATTATCAGCAGACACCACACTGCAGCAAAAACAGTTGTGGGCAACTAAAACAGCAGAGGGGGGGTGGGAGCCAGAGAATTTTAATGAGCTTAGTGTACATTAATCCTAAAGACGGTCATTAACCAGAAACAAATCAATAGGATGATGCTCGAGCACAGCTATTCAATATTGTCCATTCCACTAGCATTTAGGAGTAAAGAAATAATTTTACATTAATGAAGGTAAACAAACAGACCAGTGGACTGCAGCGGGAAGTCTAATTGGACAAAAGCCGCACCTTAAGCTCAGCCCACCATGGTGACCTCGAGCCCCAACTGGTACAGGCTTCATCTGATTAACGTCTCAGAATCAATTAATCAGGTTAATTACGGACTCGCGCCATCTCCAATCCTCCTAATAATCCTGCTTGGGACAATGAGCGGCATAAAGACAGAAAAGACAACAATAAAGAGGAGGAGAGAAAAAGAAATGATAATGTGCTGCTACAGATGGCCAATATGGAAAAAGAAGAAAAATACAAACAAAGACACATTGACCCTAAACTGTCATAAAATATTCATTTGAATCACACCTTTGTCTTTCCAAAGAGAACTCTTCAGAAGTGTGGTGCTCATATTAGAGAAAGTGAAATTAATGTCAATATATATATATATTTAAAAAAAAGTTACAAGATTGCTGTCAAGTGAAAAAGTCAGGGTAATAGTGAACACTCATGCGACTGAGGGCCAAATAGTTGCCACACCAGATATGATTTATGGACAAGTTCAAACACAGCCTTACTCAAATCTGGGAGTCATTGCCAAAAACCTGAAATACCAGTAACTCCAACACCTGACTGTTTATGAGAGTCAAACCGCACCGCGCATTCAGACACTCGCAAAAGAACACAAAACTTTCATTGAACCAAGCAATTAATAAATCAATAAAGTTAGACCTGGAAGTAGAAATTAAAACGAAAAGGTTTAACTTTTAACCTCTGGGGTCGTTCAACATCGTTGAATGCAAAACGCCACGCTGACAGCTAATTACAAATGAACGGCATCAATCTTTTCCTACACTCCTTAACTGACAGCGACATATTTTTCTTCACATCCGCATTCAAATCAATCAAAACGCCATTTAACGGGTAAAAGTGACAGTTTTTTTTTAAGAACCCTTTTTGTTTGTTGAGTTTTTGACGATCTGATTTGTTTTTTTTTTTTAATTATTACTCTTGCGATTATGCAGTTTCATAACTCTCGAAAATACCAGAAATATGTCAAATCGGTCTCAAATAAAATTTTAAAGACAGATCCCAGATTTACAATCGGGGACAAAATTCTCAGAGAGGAAGTTGGAGAGTTATGGTGAATATCATGCATGTGTTGTTGAAATCTGCAAGGAATCTGAGGCTGCTTGCTTGTCAACACAGAAACACCTGTATTTGATTTGAAAATAAATAAATAAATAAATAAATGAATAAAAATGAGTTGATCTTGCTTGATCAATCCTTGGTAAAAACAAACAAACAAAACAATCATATCAGCCATAGCCAACGGAAAAACATTGTGAAGCTACCTAAAGGCATGTTGAGTAACCCTGACTTGATGAAGATGAAACCATCCCAACCTCACAAAGGCCCCAATATACACAAAACCCATAGAAACAAACAAACTAGACCGGTTCCCCCCTTGCAGCCCTCTTCCACAACAACTCCCCGAGCTGGCAGACGTCCTCACGCATCCCCCCCACCCCCCCTCGTTGCTGTTGCTGACCAGGGTGAAACCTGGCATCACATGAGAGCAGCCATCTGTGTGTATGTCTTAATTCCCCCTCAAGACTGTCATAATCCCTGCTCCTGAGCCCACTGAAGAAAAACAACATGCCTCCGAGCACGGGTCGCTGTAATATCGGAGAGAGAGAGACCCACCGGCCGGCAAAAGCATAACGGAATTAAGAGAGGGGGATTCCGTCATGGTTCGAAATAATAGGGGGGGGGGGGGGGGATAAGAAAAAAAAAAATCCCCCCCGAATGGAAGTTTCGTTATTTGCACGTTCAGGCTGTGAGACATATCAGACATTCAATTCTACTGCATTCCTGGACGTCTTATTGTAAAGGCAGACGCAGGGTGTGACGCCATTTGTTTGCTCCCGAACAAATAAAGCAGCAACTTCTGTCAAAAAAAAAAAGTTCTCGCTCGGGCTGCGGTTGTTAATTATTTTTGAATTAATGACATTCGAAAAACCCGTCACGTTTAATGTGTCACATCCAGAGGTGGGGAACAGAACTTTAGAGCGTTTTGTAAACAGAAAAATAGTGTTTTTAAATGGGCGACATTTTATTAAAGAGCAACGTGATTAGTTAGAGGGCTGGTGCCATCACGCAACAAGTGCATCATTCTGATTACTCACTCAGCGAAGTAGCGCCCGCAAACTGCAACAAAACACTTACCGTCGCTGTTCCACGACGTAAAATTGTTCGAATTTTAAAAGTGGCGGCCTCTCAAAAGTTCCTTCGGACAAACAGTTGTCGCTTTTTAAAAATAAATAAATAAAAAAAATGAATAAGTGGAGTATCCACAGTGAGTAGCAGCCGCTCAGCCAGTCGCACCGCTCCCCATTGCGTGTTAACTTTTTCAAGCACAGCCAAGCTGGAGCGCTTGGGTCGGCCCACTTTGCACAAATGTAGAGGGGAGTGTTGTGATTTTGTTTGTGATCGCAAAGTTAAAAGAGTGTCAACATTTTGGTCAAATGTTACTCGTATTGCTCGGTGATAATATAAAAGTTACCGTAAGGTTTAATATAGTCGATTAGAGCCGTGATATTAGCCTTTGAGCTATTTCGATAGTTTCACGACCAGCCGCGACCCCCCTCTTTGTTTTATGCTGCTATTGCGATCTAATTAGGGTTTTAACAGACAACATGGAACCACACACATGGTTTTAAACTCTTACAATTAGTTATAATTATTATTTGGACTCCTCAAGAAACCCTACTTACGGTAATATCCCGATTTTTAACCGATGTTTTGGTCCTTAATAATGACCGCTATTTACCGTTCCATTCACAGCTCTGGGATCAGGTCAGGTCAGGGATTGCCGCGTTCCCCAGTAACTGGCGGCA
Organism: Nelusetta ayraudi; assembly: GCF_046127955.1. Classification (NCBI taxonomy): domain Eukaryota; kingdom Metazoa; phylum Chordata; class Actinopteri; order Tetraodontiformes; family Monacanthidae; genus Nelusetta; species Nelusetta ayraudi. The sequence goes on along the minus strand of NW_027466058.1, from coordinate 3,317,476 downwards.
GAGAAATCAGTAAATTTTACAGCAGGCATGTGCAAACTACGGCCCGGGGGCCATATGCTTCCCGTTAAGCTTTCTTATCCGTTTCTTCATTTGAAGAAATTATATTGATAGTAAGTAAGTCATAAAAAGCTGTATTTCATCAACCCCCCAGTGTTTTAAGAGTCATTTCAATAAAGAACATAATACCGTGAACTTTAATAACAGATATTTTTTGTTTTAATGCTTTAGTTAATTCTTAATTGACGTTAAAGGACATGTTTTGTACATATCCCATAGTATCTTTTTTTTCCTCCATGAAACCATGAAATGGTTCAGCAAAACACTACATCCATCTGCTCCCGCTCAACAGTCGAAAAGTTTGCCCACATCTGCTTTATAGTGAAACAGAGTTTTTCTTTAAAAGGCAATAAAACTATGAGTCAAGTTACAAAACGTATTTGAAATGTGTGGCTTCACCAATTGAAAACAATTTGTACTTTTGCCCATTTTATTTTATTACAAAAAAAAGAAGCATTTTACTAATGAAATGTGTTCAGTGACATCCCGACTTCATGACGATAAAGCCACGGTCAACACGTTTGATAATGAAGTTATAAGCAAATCCAGAGACCAAAGCAGAATAATGCCAATAATGTGAAAAGAGAAACAACAGAATAACAAATTTGTAATATGCATATTTAATGGAATAGTTTGATGATTTAAAAAACAAATCTCAGAGAAACACAAATACTTTCCAGTTTAAACATAACCACAATGATACCAACAAAAATATTTTCAAAAAACAAGTTCATATTTAATTACATGTGCTTTTTGTTGAATCATCTCTGCTTAAAACCCCTGCAATAAAATGTTATGTTGTAGGCAATGTTTTGTTCTCCCAACACCAGGTTGGACAAATGTTGTGCACGATGCTCTGACAGCGAGTTACAGCATGTATCAAGACTTGAAGCCAAAGCTGCGAAATCTGAGCAACAATCCTATTTTCAAATGCAGTCTTTGCCTTTTAAAAATGATGGAAAATTGTTGATAAAAAAGTAACTTGTACAAATGACCGTTTCCGTACAAAAGCTTGTAAAATGTAGTTGTGGTGCAAATCAACGCAGTCTCTCAAAAGTGGTGGAAAAAACATTAAGCAATGGTGAGGACAGTATGTGCAGACTCAACTTGGGACAGCTCAGCCGACACAGCCATCATTTTAGTAGCAGCTACAATTCCAGTCCAGCATCTAAAACGAGTTGATTAACTTGATTCAATGAGGAAAAATATAACAGATAAATAACACTGAAAATATAGCACAAAATGAGGGTGATCCAGAACGTAGAAAAACATTTTAAACAAGCGGTCGGGAGAGGGGGGAAAGAAAAACGGAAAAACTTAATACCCATTATGATCCCCAAAAAAAACATGAAATTAAAAAAAATGTCATTTTGCCAGTATGTGTGTGAAAACTCAGCGTACATGTTGGTATTTATAAAACCAGGAGATAATCAAGACTTGATAACTATAGTACGGTTCAGATGCAATGAGGTATTGGCTCCGCAGTTCTTCCAGCCGGTCATGTGACCCCGCAGCTCTACTGGAAGAACTTGAGGCCCGCGACAAGGAAGAACTTCTCCAGGAAGATCTCAGAGTCGAGGACGGCTATGTGGGCAGCTCGGCCGATAAGGGAGTTGGCTGTGTTGGGCAGGGCGTGAATGACATCATATCGCACGAGATTGCAGTCTTTGTTCTGGAGGACTGGCAGCAGCAGGTTTTCAATCATCTCGGCATACACGGGACCTTGCACGGGAGAGAACACGGCAAAGTTGGGGTCACGTCGCACTGGTTTGCTTCGTATGCATAAAAGTCACGGTGCATTTTATTTCACATTGCACTGAAAATTAAAGCGGAAAATGTAGATGCGAGAAATCTATAGATTATATAATATACAGATTTTTTTTTTTTTTAACAAGATAAAAAAAAATCCTTAATAACCCTTTAAAAGGCGTGCCAGCATTTTATTGTTGTTGTTCGAATAAACTCAAGTGGAAATAAAGCCTGAGACTCTTAAAACTAGGCCTTGCTACGCTCAGTCTCCAATGTCCGGACTTGTTCCTCTCCAATTTACAACACCTGTATTTACCGTACATGTCATGCCCCGGCATGTATCTGGAGCACGCTGCAGATCCTGCTCCAACTCACCTGTCTGTTTGTCTTTTAATGCAGTTTTGCACATTTCAATTCGTGCAGAATGGTAGGGGACGTAGCGATCCTGGAGTGACCCCACAAGCACCACATTCTTGAAAAACTGCAGACCTTTGAAGGAGAAGCGGTCAAAAGAAGCAAAATGTTAAAGGTGCATTTCAAACTGCACGTACAAAGCCCCCCACCCCCAAAAAAAAAAACCAATCGGGGAAGGGTGACGTAACAAACAGCAAGCTAACCGGATTTCTTGCTGAGCTTGTAAAGGAAAGTCTGGCGAGGATCAGAGTGATCGCGGCACGTCAGCTGCAGGAGGGAGCCGGACTTTTTCCACTTCTGCATAAACCAAAGGCCTGGAGACAAACGTTTGATATCAACCGGTGTTGTAAAAGCAAGGGCAACAAGGGAGAATGACGTTTCAACAAGAAAGTTGCTCAGACTGCGCGAGCAAAGTAAAAGATGACATCACCACCAGACTTTCAAACGTACCTGTGTTGACCAGAGCAGAGCTGTTGTACAGCGTGCCCAGGTGAGGTCCGGAGAGCGACAGGAAGGTGTGCAGCCGGCTCAGGTAACACTTGAACCTCGGCCTTGTTAGCACCGAGCGAACTATGAGGTTCCCCAAAGAATGACCTATGAAGCTGCAAAATAAATAGAGATTACAGCCAAGCACAAAGAGTCTAATGTATCTGGCTCACAATGTGTGCTTGAAAAACACCAACTGTGAAAAATAACATTATCTTCTGAGTGATAAAGTAAGCTCGAAAATATGCAAGTGGTTATGGGGGGTAAGCGGGGGTTCTTTTCACAACACATTTATCAAGTGTGACCTCTGACAGCATGTGTGTTGCAGCATCGTCCGTATCCAACACACACCACTCACCAGGGACTTTAAAGTTTTGAGTTCTGTCCTGCAGAACTTCTTACCTTATCTTTGACACTGTGAGGTTGTAGATCTGAATGTACTGCACGATTTCATCCAGCAGTCGGTCAGTCATCGACTCAAAGTCAGCAAACGTGTCATTCTGGTGCGGAGGAGAGCGTCGGATGAAAACATGTTTGGTGTTTTTACGTCTTGTCCGCGCGTACACATTTTGTTTTGTTTTTGTTTTTCTGCAGTTTGAAATTCCAACTCTGCGCAAACAGATTTCTCGCTCACAAAAAAAGAAAAGCATTTCCAGCCTCCGGTTTCTGTGTATGCAGTAAACATCTTTACGGCGTCATCTTTTATGTTGCAGTGTTTCTGTGGCTTAAGTTCGAAAGCAGGAGTGGATTTACCACAGTGATAACCAAATTAGTGCCAGTTTTAACAATTCCAGCAGGACTTCTTACATTAGCTGATCAATGTGCATCTACACTCATTTTACACAGGATGAGAGGCAGTTTTGCCAGTGTAATTTCAGAAGTAATTTGACTTCATTTTAGTCCATACATGCAACTCTGGAAGAGAGTTTACATCGACAATTCCTGCCTCTGGACGCTTTTGACCTCATCTGATAGCCTGTATGTATACGTGAAGTTGTAACTTATGTATAAAATACTGTTGGTCAAAACGGACATTTTTTTCTTGAGGCAAAAAATGCATTCAAAACATGTTTGTATAGGTGAGGGCTCGGGAAAAGAGGAGCATGTTGTGTGTGCTCGCCTCCTCACCTGGTTCCTCTCGGACATCAGAAAGTCTATACGAGCGCCAGGGAGTCCGAGCTCCAGGTAAGTTTTCACCAGCCTCAGGTCTGCACTGTTACCTGAAGCAAATGCATGAACACTCAAAACAATGGTGTTTTCTTTTTTTTTTTAAAATCACTAACATCAAGAGAACAAAGAGAAAAGAGAAAAGAAAAAGAGAGGCTGGAGATAAATGTTCCTACCATCCAGGCCGTGGACACAGACGACCAGATGGATGCCCTCGTCGCAGCTCTCGTCTTCCTCCAAGCTGAAGTAGGGCACGGTGGACGCCAGCTCGGGCACCTCGCTGTACACGAAACCAGGCAGCTTGAGCTGTTTCATTTCTTCTTTCGCCTTTACGAAACTGCACAACAGAGCGAGAAGCACTTCGTGAAAGCCGATTCCCGTGGGCAAAAACGATTGAGAGACCGCGCGAGGTGACTCACGCCTTCATCTGCGTCGTGGGGGTGCACTCGAACCACCGCAGGCCGAAAGACGGGGGGTTGGAGGGACAAGGCGGCCTCGCCGAGCCGTGCCCGGGGCCGCCCGAGGCGAGGCCGGAGCAGATGGGCGCTTTGGACGAGTCCTTGGTCTCGTGGAGGTAGCCGATGCTGAGCTGCTCGAACAGGAGGCCGCTCTCCCTCGGCACGCCGTCGCCCGCCCCGCCCTGCTCCTCGCCGGCAACGCCGTTGGCGAAGGCGTAGCCGTCGCCTTCCTCGTAGTAGCCGTTCTCGATCATCTCGTGCTCCACCTCGTCTTCGTCGTCGTCCTCCTCCCGTGGCTCCGCCGGGATGCCCAGGGTGATGGCCGAGGTCTCCAGGGGGCTGATCTCGGACACGTCCGTGCTGGAGCACGAGCCGAAGTAGTTCTCCACCATCCCGCGCTTCACCAGGTCGGTGCTGCTGGTGGCCGAGTTGCTGGAGGGGCAGGCGGTGTGGGCTTCGCTCCGGGGTTCTTTGACGGAGCCGGATCCACTGGCTCCCTCCGGTCCGAGGTCACAGACGCCCGTCGCTTTGGGATCTGGTTCGAAGATGGAAGCTTTCATGGGTTGAGCGTCAGCCAAGTCCACGGCCGGCTTCAGTGCGACGTCGCCGGAGAAGACCAAACTCTGCTCCTGGACCACGATGCTGGACTTCCTGCTCTGGCCTTCGGCTCCGCTGGAGCCTTTGGAGGAAGCTTCGCACTCGTCGTCCGACGGCAGGGAGTTGATGGAGGTGAGTGACGACTGGACTCCGCTCACAGCGCTCGTGCTTTCTGGGTACGGAAGCTCTGCGGCCCCGCCGGGCTTCGGCGCCGAGCTCAGCGGAAGGGTTCGCTGCGCTGGGCTCGTGGTGCTCCTCTCCAGCTGCGAGGCACCTGGATCAGCAGCGCCTTGTCCCGCAAAGGTCTGCAGTCCCGGAAACAGCTGAGCGGCAAAGGAGCTGGACTCGCTCTCGATGCCCGAGTCGGAGAGGCGGGACGATGCACTGGGGGCGCCGTCAGGCAGCCGGATACAATCGCCCTTCACCTGAATTGACACCTGACAGGTTTGGCTTTGCGCCGATGCCTCTTTACTGGACCTTTCAAAGTCCGCCAAGGTCCAAGCAGTCTCAGGGACATGACTGGGCAGAGCTCCGTCGGCGCGGCGCGGTACCAGAACTGTCACTTTCTCCCCCTGGTACGGATCCTTTTTACTTGGCTTCACCTCAATCTGCTTGAGTCCGGCGGACCAGTCGCTCAGCTTTTGGCCACTCTGGTCAAAGTCTTTTTGAAGAGGTTGGTTGCATGTAGTGGAAACCCCAGTACCTGCCCGAGGATTGTTCTGCGCGTTCAAGTTCGTCGAAGTTTTCAGAGAACCTTTCCGACAAGCAGCAGGCGGCGCAGCGTCGTTCGCGACGGAGTCGATGCCGCCGATTCCAGAAAGTGTTGATGTGGCACCGGAGTCGAGAGCCGTGCTGGCATGAGTCCTTAAATACCCACTTGGGCCCATAGTGGCATTGTCTTGTTGCTCCTCCGGGTTAAATGGAGCTTCCCCTTCCAAGTACTTCATGCTGGTGTCACCACAGGGGGCTTTGAGATTCTTGTAGCCCACCAGAACCACAGAGTCTTTGGAGCTCTGTCGGATGAGCTTTTTGGAATTGTCAGTTTTTAAGTTTTTCTTCAGCTTGACCGACTTGCCTTTGGACTTTGGTGGTGGCTCGTAGCTATCGGGCCAGGTGTTGTCCATGGGGGGGCACTGGGCCTCGGGTATTAGGCTGGCTGCCGCAGCGTTGTCTTTGGAGTTCAACTTCTCCGTTTTGCTGGGTGCCGAGCCCGTCCTGGTGTTGTGAGTGCCAAGCCAGGGTCCATCACGATCTTGGGGTGAAAATAAAAACAGATGTATACACATATATATAAACATTATGTTAGTGTTTAGTCAATAGCTATGCCTACTTAAAGGAAAAATGTTGCATTGCTGACCTTCTGTAATGGAATCCAGGTATCTGTCCTCAAAAATAATGGGCAGGGAGCTGACGTCACCATCCAGATCAGCACATTCAACAGGAAGAGGAGGTAGGGACAGGAAGTAGCTGGAGCTTTTGATAGCGTTGGTCATCTGCTGGTGGCTGTGAGCGCTGTTAGACGGAGAAAGGGATCAGTGCTCTCCACTTTTTTCCACCTGACACTAAGTACTAATTATCGGATGAAAATAATGTTTATTTCTGATTTTAATTTACTGGAGAAGTTCTCCAAAATTGTAATTGACAATGCCAACAAAGGCATTCCCTGCACTTACTGTAGCTCCTGGTAGGCTAGTGCCGACTGCCGTGGGTGTTCGAGACAAAAGAAAGCCTCAGCAAACCTCCTGACCTGAAATCCAACAGAACCCGCTCAATGTCTCTGCCAACGAAAGACATCCCGACATCCACAGGAGCAAATGACCAAATAAAACTAGAGACTTACTCTTAGTGTGTGATGCTCCATTGCGAGCACGGCGGCAACGTGCTCCTGCAGGGAGACCACCTCCAGGAACTGTCCCCACAGAGCCATGAGCAGAGAGCAGAGCTGAGCCAAGTTCATGTTTACCAGTTCCGCTAGCTCGTCGGGAGACTCGGCCTTCTGCTGGAAAAACAACAACACCCCGTCATCAGCCAGAGGGCTCACACGAGCACACTTTTTGACGCACTGTGTTTTAAGATCTGAAACATTAGAAATTTTCCCCACCACTGTCACAGTCCAACACAAAACCATTAGATTATTATTTTTTTTTTAATAATACAGTTGCAAACAAAGTGCTAACGTACATGAGCTTCTTCAAGGTGTGCCACCAGCATTCCCATTAATTCTGTCATTGTTTCGTTCTCCATGCATTCCCTTTCACACCCTCTCTGAGCAGTCACGCCACCAACATTACATTCTTTGCTGCAATTGTTTTTGCTTCTGTTTCTCTATTGCCAGGGTATGTTTTATAATAAGCTGCAGATGTTGGATCTCTAATATAAAGACTGGTGATTTTTTTTAATAACACCATCATTTGTGCCAGGATAACCTACCTGACCAATAAATCCTATCAGAAACTGTGCGTTAAAGATTGGACTGTTCCTCTCCCCTAACTGAGACATTCTTGTCGTCAGGAACAGAAATTCTGCTCTGGATGTTGACTTGCATGAGCCGCACGGCCTCTGGCGAATTCCACCAGCGCCGGCAGTTTGCAAAACAACCACAAGTAAAATGAGTCGACTGAACAAACAATTCATGCAACAACACGGCTCCAACTTGTTTTTGCATACATAACTGTCTGCGTGTCCTCACGGCAACCAATCTCTTGGGAAAGTAAAACCTAATCAATGACTGTGGAAAGAAGACCCCCGTGTCACTCCTGTACTTACTTACTTACAGTTTATAAGATGCAACATGACTGCGCCTCCTAAACTATCCACCATTTTCCAACTTAACCCTCTCCGCCCACAGATTAAGAACCGATGTGGTGACGTGTCAGGCATGTCGCTGCCTGCAATGGATTTTCATTGCTGCAAGTGGAGAGAAAAAAAGCAATAAAAAAAACAGCAACCTACCTTGACTTGTTCACATAAGTCATCTAAACGAGCCTCTAGGTCAAGTTGTTCTGAGGGAGCAAAGAAACAGGATGACTCAGATTGACTTCCATTACTCACTTATAAAAATATACATGAGGTTTTGAAAATACCAGCGGAATAAGGAAGTGCTGAAAGTCAAAGTTTGAATGACGAGAGAGAGAGAGGGGGTGTGGGGGGGCAGGGACAGAGAGAGAGAGCAGACAGACTCTACAGAACCACTGCGTCGTCTTTATTCAAGGAGCGGACGGAGACACAGACGTGAGAATAGCGGTGAAAAGAATTGCGCAGCAGTAAGAACACAGAGTGGAAAACAGACAGGACGTGTTGTTTTCCCTGAAAAGGAAAGTGGGATGAAAAGGGAAAGTAATAGAAAAGGAGCGGATTTGAGGTACCGCAAGGGTTGGGACATACCTATGTAGATGTGCCTTTGACTTCGAGGATAGGGTCTTCTGAGTACTCGCTCATATAGGACTTGCATGCTGGGCTTTGCTATTAAGATTGCACATATAGGCATGTTTAACTTTTTTTTTTAAATTATAGGTTTGGCCACCTTTGATGGGTGACCACCTGTCCAGTCCAGAGGATTTAGTTTGTCAGTCCTATTTAAAGTAATGAACTGTGCTCTTCAGTGGTTAAAAGCAAGGCTCTGGACTACTGGTTAGCAGTACTTGATAAAATGCTTGAATTACTTTGTCAGTTGATTAGTGACTTAAACCACACCAAGCTGCCAAATGTGAATTAAGTGGGCGCTGCGTCTGTAATCTTTTTAAAGGGACAGATATGGCCACAGGTAAGGATCAGGTGAAATGAATTCGCAACACAACAAACAACAAAGCAACAAAACATCAGCGCAAAAACAAAATAAATTTAAAGCATAAAGAATATAAAAGAAAAGTCAAGCATTGCACCTGAATCCAAGACCAATAAAGTGAACTGTACTGGCCTTCGATCCACAGTCTGAAGAGCGGGTGTGCATATACCTAATTCCATTCGATGCGAGGAGGGAAGGTCCTTAGTTATGGTGGTGAAGTAGTCGAAGAGGCCTTTGTAGGCAAGGAGAAGACTGGAGCAAAGGCTGTGGTGCAGACTGAAGGCGTGCTGCAGACAGTTGTCCGACACCAGGAACGTCTTTCCCTGTGAATAAGACGGACAAGCAGCAAGCGTAAAACATAAACCCGTGCGGCTTGATTACGTTTTCATGTGATTTCTACTGGTTGACAAAACGTGTGTAGAGCAGTTGGCCGTTCTAGTTGACTTTTGAGGTCCAGGATTGCCACTGAAGAGACTTTGGGTTACTCAGTGTTGCTGCTTTAATTTATAATCAGTCGGCATCAACTTGACTTCACTTTCACAGGCAACTCAGAACAATGCATATAAGCCTATCTAGCTAATTAAATGTGACCTAACCTATAGGCTGGATTGCTTCACATGTAGGGGATCCATAGAAAACGATAAGAGAGGGGAGGCTCTCTCTGCATGATGTGACTGAACAAAGCAGCAGTGACTATGAACGAGTGTGCAGCTTCCTCTTCATCTTCTTAGTCCTCTATGGTTTTCAAGAGTCACATCCCCTTTAGCTTGAAAGTGAAAACCCTCTATGGGTCTGACATGTGAGTGGCTCAGAACGATTCTGGTCGAGGGGTTTTTTGGGGGTGGAGGGTGGGGATGGAAGATACTTAAAACTTGAAAACTGTAAAGTAATGTATGAATTTAAACTTTCATGATTTTCATGATCATCATTGGGTGTATTTGGTCTGTTTGAGACGTGTCACTACCTCACAGCAGCCTCCGCATCAGCACTGCAGAATAGATGAACGAATAGTGGTCGATGGCTTTTTGTCCTAAAACTATTGACGATGCATCATTGGAGGGTTACAGCTACTCAGCTTGAATGACTGGCGTACGCTCAGTCTTACCTCGTCAGCTTTCTCTGTCAGACACAGGCAGCTATTCAAGGCAATTATGACAGTAGCCCTGACAGTTCCCAATTCTTCTGCCTCATCCGTCATCACCCTGAGGCCTCGGGAGCCGTGAATATGACACATCCATTTACCTGATAGACTGAAGTGTCAAATCCGAAGAGCAGTATTTGTGTAATAATAGGGGCTGCAGTGGTAAGAAGTCTTGTCTAAACAAGATAGAGGGCTTTATAATATTGTCCTTTCTATTCTTTGCTTGGTGCAATCAAACTTTTAATTCCCCCTGATTTTAAATGCCCAACTTCACTTAAAAAGCACAGTGACTTATTCTCTTTTAAAAAACAACAACAAAAAGCTGAAAGTTTGGTGGCGCGGCTTGAAAGTGACACTTCTAAATGCTTTGGCATGAAGGCAAAGAGGATTTACTCACATCTGGGGAAACTTGCTTGACATATGTGCTGCCAAACACCACGCTCTCCAGAGGCGGGATGACCGAGTCTTTGCTCTGGGCTGGGGCGTTGCGGTTGAGCCACGTGGTTTTAACCGGCCGAGGCAAACTGGATCAACAGACAGAATTAAAAGTCCAACTGAGTTAAACCAGGATGGGGTTACCAAAGGGATACTTCTGATTGTGCTTCATCACTTTGTTACTGTTCCACAGGAGTATCAAACTAATGTTTTATAGTTAGTTGGTCCGGACTCCAAAGAAGGAAAATGTTTGTGTGTGGAGAAAATAAATCCAAGTGTACTATGTTCAGTGAAAGCACTGCTTTGTGCTCATAGGCTTCTTCTTTTAAAAAGCTTTGCTTTGACTGACACTGCAGAATGACCTGATAAGCGGCTGGTGCAGCGCCACCAGGGAGGCGTGGATGGCGACGGAAACGACAGAGAGGTGGAAGTAGTCAAACATGACGTTGACGTGTTGGTGGATTCCTCGCTGGAGGCTCAAGTGCAAGTGCAGCGTCCGGCCACTGATGTTCTGCAGAGAGCTGGGATCATCCGGCCTGCGTGCACGAGATAGAAAAAGAGACCCCGTGAGAAGTGCCTTCCTGACGTTTTAAAATGCTAACGAGAAATTCACAAACGCGAGCAGTAATAAAACTGTCACGACACCTACGTGTAATCGCCATCTGTGAAGTGTAATTCTAAGAGGAGCTGGAAATCCATTTCGTTGAGGGACTCTTCCACCTGATAATGTAAAAAAAAAAAAAAAAAAAATCCAATCAAATTCAATGGCGTCTGTGCTCAAAAGTAACACAATAAGCAAGCTGTAGCACTAATTAAGATGTTTTTTTTTTTTAATGGGACTGTGTTGCATTAAATTACTGGCAGAGGAGGCAGACGTCATAAAGATTTTAATTTGCGGTGTCTGATGGGTTTGAACTCCGGGGACCATCACCATTCAAAGCTGCTTTGCATAATGTTTTAGATGTAAATAGTTTTGCCTGCTCCACTTTTCAGAAACTGTGTTCTACGCCGGTCACACTGGCAGTCTCTACTCTCTGTGATCGGTGGCTCTGACACCTTTCCCAGGCTAGTGACAACCCCCCCCCCCAGCCAGGTTTTTCATTCCACCCAGTGAGAACAGCCTGCAGCCACCTTATTGATCTTCAAAGAATTTAGAGGGTCCAACAAAGCATCGTTTTAACAGAAAGCAGAAGACAAAATTTGCTGTTTTATGTCGATCTACAGCTTAAAAAAAAAAAAATCATCTGATGCTGCTTCATCAGAGGCCGTGAAGAAAAGGAAAGAAAATGTGTGTATTTTTCAAACACTTTTTCAAATGAGTTAAAGATGAACAACACAAAGCTGAATTTAAATAAATGAAAACACGCTAAGACAAAAACAACTGGTGACAAAAAAAATATTATTCATACAACTAAATTGATTTTAACCTATGAGGATCAACGAAAAGAGCAAAGAAAGGTAAAACAAAATGACTTCCTCAGAAAGGCAACACCTTTTCCACTTGAACTTGCCTTCTTCTCCTCCAACAGCATCATGACTTTGAAGAGAAGCACATCGTTGACCACCACTTCCTCGTTCTTGTACAGGATTTGAAAGGTCTTGCTGCAGATGACATCATCCTGGACAGACGCTGGGAAGGCCAGGTCGGAGCCTGAACGTGAAGCGTGGAGATTTGAAAGTGTGGTTACTGGTTATAACGGACGCCACGCTGCGGCCATCATGTGTTGTTTGTATGAGCTTTTAGGTGCAAAGTTCCTGATTCACGTCGTTCTAACAGGAAGCAATCCACCCTTCGAGCAGCGAGCCAAGAGGAGGAAGAAAATCCAATAAGCTGCACTCCATTTAGCCAGATTTGGAAATAAAAGCACTTTGAAAGTTATTCATTTCATTTTTTTTTTCTTGAAACAATAAAAATGTCTAAATCCCTTGACAAACCAATTTTTCCAACAGCTTTCTGAACTTGCCAAGGCAGACAAACTGGGCTGGAAGCCTGACGCACTGATGCAACGGCTTCAACAAATTGCAATGCCGAAAAGTACTTTCCGTGAAAGGATGCCAATAGAGAGCAGTGATGAAATGAAACACCACATCAGGATCAACCCCAAGTATTAACAGTATCCTTTTATTTGGTTGCCTGAGTCATTTTGAGTGTGTAAAGTCACCGGATGAAAATTCAAATCACATTCAGATCAGGACAACTTCAGTGATTTTACCTCCCGGGTGAAGAAGACTGGTCTCAACCTTGTGTGGAAACCGGGGTGGCACCTTCAAGCTGGCGCGAATCTGGTAGAACCTGAGGACGCAGGCAGAGTTTAATTGGACGCTGATTAAAAAATAAATAAAAATCAGCTTGGTCCAGTCGGTCATTACAGCCTCGGTGACAGCGGAACAAACTGCGCCGCTTAGCCTCAAATGCCAACACTGGTAAACTGACACTACGCCGAGCATTAATGAATAATGAGCACTTTCTTTTGCAGCTACTCTTGTGCTTAACCTGAGCTCTCAGTGCGCTGACGTGGAGTTGCTTTGTTTCAGTTCCCTCCTGGCAAGGAAAAAACGGTTTTCAGGATCGTGACCTCCCCAACCTTCCATAAACGTCAACTACGACGTTGACTAAGAAGAAGTTAGTTTTGTGGATTTGTTGATCCAAAGTTCATTCTTTTTTCAAAATGCATATCGAAACCAACTTCAGGGATAAATAGAAATATACATTTATTACTGATATACCTGTAACGTATATTTTACAGCACCCATAGTTATTAATCCGCAAATAAATTTGAGCACAACAGATCACGGTTATCGACAATTAGCAATTTGCTACTTTGACTGCACTTGAAATAACTGAACTGACAATATCTGCATGTTCGCCATTACTCCTTGTCAATTTGACACAATGACGGACGATCGCATTTGATGCAATGACAGTGAGACGGATGCCCTCAAGACTCTGTTAAAGCAGAGAGCGGCCACAGTAACACAGGAAATCCGTGGCGCAGCCGAAGTCCAACCCATTGAGTGACAGTTGCATGATTTATTTAGAGCAATTTGCTTTGCTGTGCTGGAACGTGAGCTGTGCGCCGTCAAGCGACAAAGGGCTAATCCGACAAGTATGAGTTCCGCGGTGCATTGGTCAGCAAATAGCTGCAATCAGCTGTTCACATATAACCGCGCAATTTGTGGCGATTCATGAGAGTCTCGTATAATTGCAGCATTTTCACGCTTGATAATTAAAATCTGAGAATCACAAGCTCGCTGCCGTACCTTAATATCAGCAACGTAATGAGTTAAGACAGCTGCGTCGCTTTGTTGAGATATCGCCACGATGACACACACCAAAAACAACACTTACCCTCTTTGAAACAGGTCCACATTGTAGAACTTGTGAAGCTCCACTGAGAACTCCACCGTAGCCTGGACTTCGGTCATCTTGGTTCCTACTGGCAGGGGGGCCTTACATTATGTGGAATGGATCCGACTCCCTAAGATGTGTGGATGAATAAAAAAAGAGAAACGGTCATATCCTGAAGGCAAACTTTAAAAAACAGAAAAGTTAGAGAACTGGGTAAAACATTACACTACGTGTTGAAATAATGCAAGAATGATCAGGTGCATCATCCTTGAAATCCAATGACTTAATGAAACGGCAACGGTTCACTTGACGGGCGTCTTCTTGGGAGGAGCGTTAGACACGGACGAGGTCGATATTTTTGGGTCATTGCGCATCCTGCCTTCTGGCTATTATTGGTCCACAGCCCGGACAATTATAATAGTTGCATGCTAAGTTAAAAGGCTATGAATAACATTGTGGCTAAAATAATACCTCCCGACTCTTGGATTTGGAAATACACAGAGACACGATCGACTTTCATCGCTGAGTTCTTATTTTAGGACTTGTTTGGACCTCATTTTAAAAGAAAAAGGAATCAAGTTGTAAAACAACAGAAAACTGGCAGAAACAATCACACAGACGCTGCCTAAATTAGTGATGTATGAGATGAATAAATCATCCACAGAGAGGCAACATGTCATTGTCTGTGAAACTAATATGGTACTGCCACTGACTCTGAGCCGCAAGCTTGATGCACAGAAAAAGGACCACGCCGTTTGTCACAGTACGTCTTTGAAGACGGGCTTTGAAGATTTCGCACGACAACTGGATACACACAGATTAACAAACGGATGAAGTTCTTCTCACTGTCACTAGTGCTTCACTGTAGCAACTTCAGATGAGGCCCGTGCATAACAGACGCTTCCAGGTTGAGCAAATGTTTACTCAAACCTCTGAGTACACTAATAAAGTAGAGTCAACATACAAACGTTTTGTTAACTTAATTTTTTTTTAGTGTGTCATGTGACTCGGTTTGAATGAGAAAATAATTGTTCTAAATGGAAGATGTTTCGCAGCTCTTTGTAACTCCAAAACATGCGAAAGGTGAATTACATGCGGGTCGTTTTTGTATTGAAAATCAAGTTTTTAATCAACACCGACACAATTCTCAAGTGTAATATTATCTAACTCACAAAACGGCTAAATGTCGTACTTGCCCCCTCGAATTAAAGTCCAGGTGCTAATAACGACATTAAGCAGGGATTTAAGATAAGGAACGACGTTCTTATGATAAGTAAGATTTAGCAATCTAGCGATATGACCATATGTATAACATGTTGTTTAAAAAAGAAGGAGAAGAAGAAGATCGTAACAGATGTTGGCTATTAAGTTGGCTCTCTTTACAAGCACTGGCATTCACCTTCACTGTCAAAACCCATAAACAAGGACGTACCTTTTCGGAAACAGCTGTTTAAGTTCGCTTGAGTGTGGTTAAGGGTCCCTGCCGGGGGAGTGGGGGGTAATCTCGGCAAATGTATCTTAAGGGCTACAGGTGGGAAGCTATCAAAACACTGAAGAGAAGGCCCACCAAAGGTGGGGAACGATCCCCCAGCACATAACACAAGTGACAGCACCGGCGGCGAGTCTCGCTCGATAGCACAGGAGTCGGATCGTTAAAAAACAGTTAGCGTAACGTTAGCCACCCACTGGACTGTCGACTGTCGCCGGTAACTGCAGAGGCACCCCGGCGCCAACCACTCACCATTGCGTCGGCAAGCTAACGTTAGCCAGCTAACCAACGTTAGCTCCAGTTTGTAGTCCTCGCGCCGTCCTTTCGCCGTGGCGTCCCGGAGCAAAATGGGACTTTACTGCCTATTTTTCTCTTTCTCCTTTCTCCGGCTAACGTGACAAAAGAAACGACCCCGCAATGGTTAACTGAGAGGACTGCCCATTTAGGGCAGGGCTGTGTGCTAGGCAGCGAGCTAACTGAGCTCTGAGTGAAGAAATGACAGCGGGCGCAGCTTGGGCTGCGCGTTTGTGAACGTTTAACTGCGCGTTAACTGCGCATAGCAGCTTGTGTCGCAGTTGGCTCCACATATTGATACCCATACATTGATCATTTTGGAATTACAATAAATATTAAACGACAGGTATTATTATTATTCTTATTATTATTCTTATTCTTATTATTATTAACAACAACAACAACAACAACAACAATAATAATAATAATAATAATAATAATAATAATAATAGTAGGTTTTAGGATTTTGGAGTAGATTGAAGTCGCGTTCTGGTGCCACGGTAACTTATCCCCTCTCACAAATATGAAGACTGGCATGGGGGTGGGATGGGAGTTGGGGTGATTTACTATGTCTCTGCAAACAAAATTCCACATTCACTGAAAGATACTCTTAAAACTCTAGAAATAACTAAATTCTTAATGAACATCTGGCAAATCTGGCCATCGTGTATGGCGGTGACAGACTGAAACACTGAAGTGTCTGTTATTTTGAGCGTTGACTGCACTTGACATCATGCTGTCTTGGTGTCTTTCAGACAAACCAAAGATCAATGGATTTACAGAAATCACTGTGCCGGAATAGATAAAAGCTTTGAATACTTAAATTGTACAATATTAAAATCCCTTATGGACACCTTCTTAAAGAAAGTACCTAGGTCAGGTTTTATAAGTTATTTTTCAATAGAAAACATAAAAAAACCCAAATAATCTTGAGTATATGATTTGGGCAAAACCCCCCAAAAATACATATATATATATATATATATATATATATATATATATATATATATATATATATATATATATATATATATATATATATATATATACATATATATATATATATATATATATATATATACATATATATATATATATATATATATATATATATATATATATATATATATATATATATATATATATATATATGTATATATATATATATATATATATATATATATATGTACATTAGGAAGGTGGCACTATAATGAAAATTAGTAAAAATAAATAAATAAATAAATAAATAAAGTTACACAGTGAAGGTGCCTGGTTGCAGGAGAGTTCCACTGGAATGTTAAGTTGACATTGGGAAGACTGTTGACTTACTCCCTCAAATAAATGACAACGGTGGAGCCTATAAGAGACCCCACACTGTGACCTCTGCTTTCCCCACTCCTGCTGAGGAGGCATCTGTTCAGACTCTTGTTCCCTCATGGCAGCCAATTTCTAGAAGCAATTCATTTTAGGTGCTTTTTTTAAAAAAAAACTTTTTTTTTTCTGTACCAAACTATGAAATGGATCAAGTGAAAAGGTAAATCATTCACTCACCCTTCCAACAACCTCGTGAATAAATAAGGGTATCTTCCTGTTCTATTCTGCATTTGCTGCTGTATCTCCTCTTGTGGTTGCATTCCAGGCGTATCCTTCTGTATGTGCTGTGCTTCTGCTTTGTGATACCAGAATATCTTTGCACTGGACTCCATTCTCAAAGTAAGTCATCATTGACTGGTGAGGTGCAATTGGTGTGAATGTAAATTGAAAGCAAAAAAACAAACAAACAAACAAAAGATTTCTACTTCCATAAAATAACAACATTGACTGTACACTACACTGTACACTACACTGCTGTAAGATCAAATATCAGCCAATCTTGCTTTCACTAATATACATGAATCGGGCTTTGTTTGCTCCTATTGTGAGGCATTTTATGTGGCTTTTCTTCGTGCAATTAGCTTCGTCTCAGCGCACACATATTTAGCTTTATACATATTTTATGACATGCGTAATGTGTGGGTACATGTAGCTGCACGAACAACGTCGGGTTAGCGAGTTCAGCTGCATGTCTTCAGCGAAATCCCTCTGTGCAATGAAAGGGAGCACAAATTCATGCGTTGAATACATGTACAGTAGGTGCCAGTAGTGTCGCAGGTCAAACAAAATAGAAAAGGAAACCTAAAAGGAAATCATCTTTTGTTTACAAACCAGTTAATCATACTGGATCAAGAGCTTTCACTTCCTGTCCACTCCAGATGTGTAAAACCGGGGCAATCTAGAGCTCAAGTGTGAGAGAGGAAACCACAAACAGCCGGAGATAGCCTAATATTTATTCAAGGCAGTGGTGCAGCTTTCCAAACACTAAGCCTTTATCCCTTGTCCACACACACACACACACACACACACACACACACACATGCATGCACGCGCGCGCGCACACACACACACGCACACACACACACACGCACTACTTGGTTATCTCCGTTTTGTCCTCTTGCAGCTGTGAGACTGTCATCTCAAGTTGGCATTCATGTGGAGCAGCAGGCCCTGTGCCCTCAGATCAACCTTGGGGAGGATTACTTCCCAGGTGACTTTCTCCACAACTAACTAAACTTTGAATCTTTTTCGTTCGCTCGGCTGTTGCCGCGGCCGTAACAGCAGCGTCCACCTTCCCTTCCCCCAGGCTTTTATATCATGTCCCAGTTCCACATCGCAGAGCTGGCGAGAAGGGGCACCGTCAGAAGAGTGAACGGGTCCTCTCCTCAGCACGCCGCCTACCAGATAGGCCCGGCCTTCAACTTCAGGATCAACACCAAGTAAGGCGTCGCTTCTCAAGGTGGACACTGACACCTGGTGGTTAAGCAGGTGTAACACCGTTTACCCTGTCCATGGTGCTGAACGTTTAACGCTGACCTCTGCGCCGTCGCATCGTCCTCGACCACCACCAAAGATAATTCAGTCATTTTACATTAAAACAAATCAATCAATCGACATCCTTTATTTAACCGGGTCAAAAGACTCATGGTGATTAAAATCTCGTTTTCAAGAGCGACCTGGCCAAGAGGGCAGCAAAAACAAAGTTACAGCAATACATCCAACAGCAACAAAACAGCCGCAGTCACGCACTACAGTGAGGAACACAAATTACTTGCAACACCAACACAAGAAGACGCGACAGGTCAAAACAATTTTAAACCTTTTAAGAAGTAAAACAATTTAAAAACAAGTACATTGCCCAATGGAATTGGTTTCTCGATCCTTTGAAATGGACAGAAATTCCCCCAAAGGGATCAGTTCAGGTAGCCTCAGATCCTTCTGTCAGTCATTCCAGTACCAGGGAGAAGCATATCTGAAGGCTTTTTTTTTTTTTTTTAACCAAGACCTGTGTTGGCTCTAGCAAACAACATGCGGAGGACGTCGCGTCAAATGACCCAATAGTGGCCGATAACAAAAACCCGCCTTGGTGTTTCAGATCAGCGTACCCCCTGGGGCTGCCGGAGGAGTTTGCTTTTGTGGCCGTGCTGCGCATGAGTGGCAGCACGGTACAAAAAAACTGGAATATCTGGCAAATGCAGGACGTGAACGGGAATGAGCAGCTGGCAGTGAGACTCAACGGGGAGTCCAGGACCGTGGAGTTCAGCTTCACGGCGCTGGACGGCAGCAGGCAAGCCGCCGTTTTTGGCCCCCTGGATTTCCTCTTTAATGAGGTGTGGCACCGCGTCCTGCTGGACGTGGGCAGAAGCTCCGTGACCCTGGCGGTGGACTGCGTCACGGTCGGCTCCGAGCACATTTCACCACGGCAGAAAGTGAGCTTGGACGGCTTCACGTTGATTGGAAAGCCTAAGGACAACCCCATGCTGGCAGTTCCGGTACGTTTCTGCATGACCCTGAATGCAGCGTCGAGAATTGCTTGTGGAAGTCAGAGGAAGTTTTCACTTAATTTCAGAGTTTTACTATTTTCAGAGGCCACAATTGTGTCTGGATGAAAATAGATAAATAAATAGATGAATAAATAAATAGATAAATTAAACAGTACTACTACTGCTAGTTGTAGTAGTAGTAGTTAGTATTGGTTACTCCTGTTTATTTTTCCAATATTTTAGAAGCTAAGACTACCAACAACACTGGTACTACTACTACTAATAGTAACAATGATAATTGTGAAAAAGGACAAGTAATAAATATAAAACTTTTCAAAAACAATGATTATCACAATCATTGGAAAATTAAGAACAAGTGAATGACTACTATTACTACTTATGTAACATTAGCCTACACGTTTAAATTAGAATTACACACAATCAAACTGCATTTGTCCTCCTCTGCCTACTTTCTCATTAACCTTTATAGAACTAGGTAAAATGTGCCATACTTTGACATGGGAGACAAAATGCCTTTGTTTTCTCGTCCTCCTGTTTATTTGGCTCTCAGTTGTGTTGAGCAGTCTGACGCTGCCGTCTCGCAATTCAGACCTCGCCGAAAATATGTGAAATTTGTGGCAAGTTTTAGTGAATAGCGGGGAGCTGTACGATTGGCGTAGAGCGTAAATCAATCATCTTTACATTACGAACAAATGCCTTCAGTTAGGCTTCACATTTTAACATTTACAATTTAGACAGGAAAATAAACAGTTAACGCTCGGATACTTAAGCATTTGTTTTGGCTTTGCCGAGTGTGACCTGCTTTCTATATATGACGCAGCAGAAAATCACAGCTCGAGGCATTGCTTTTGATGGCATGAAAAGACTATCAGGGCATGTAATGTGTCTTTGTCACTCTAAAACAATAACCTTTTCCATTGTTGGCGAGACAAACTGTTTTTCTGTGACGATTACCTACATTTCTTTTTGCACATATCAAGTTTGAACTCCAGTCGATGCTGATTCACTGTGACGTGACGCGGGCCCGCAAACAGGCTTGTCCTGGCCTCCCAGCCAGGACTTCGGTAAGGATGGCTGAATGAATGAATGAATGAATGATAGATAGATAGATAGATAGATAGATAGATAGATAGATAGATAGATTGATGTTTCAGGCCATAAGTTACTCTTTATTATGTTTTTTTTTTAATAACGTTTAAAAAAACCCACCTATTTTTAGGTGTATAAATTATAAGCGTGCTGTAATAGAATGCAATCATTTTGGTTCACAGCAGAGGTTAAATCACCCGCTAACTCTGGCCATTGGTCCTGTGTGAGCCGTGGCCCCTCCCCACAGTGTCCACCCTTTTAAACACCTCCCCATGAGAAAGCATTGTATGAATATACATGAGCCCCTGATGGCTATGGGACCTCGGACAGACTAGATAGCTGAAGCGGAGTCTGTGGGGCTGTTTTCGTCGGGGGCTCCTCCGACCCTGCAAATCCCAGAGAACAGGACTTAAGACTTCCACCTCTCCTGCCCTCGGGGACAACATGGTGCAGGCCCCCAGACTCAGAGGGCCGCTTCTGCTCCTGCAGCTTGTCCTTATTTGCTCCGCTCAAGTAAGACTAACTGTGATTTTTTTTCGCTCCCTTTCTGTTTCTCCCCCTCTTTGTCTTTGTAGCCTGATGTGACGGAAGTGCAGGTCAGTGTTTTCTCTCCGCTGCTGATGCTAAAATTGCAAAATTGATTTTGTGTGATGCCATTAGAGAAACGCTGAGAGTTTGTTAAATTTTTAAGTGGATGCTGCAGTTAGTTTGGGAATGGTGGGTTGCAAATTCTGCTCTTTTGTAGAATAAATCCTTCATCTATGCTTCTCTGCTCCGTTGTACAAAGTCTTAAGTCATTCTGAAATCGTATCTAAGCTCAGAGCAGAAGTTTTGCAATGCATCACACAGTAGTTATTGCACCTGCGCCCACTTTAGCTGTAATTAGTTATTAGAAAGGACCTTTTTTTTTTATTTTTTAGGTTGATCATTCAGTCCATTTCATTTTGGTCTTTCAGGCTGATATATTTGCAATGATGTTATTCTGTTTTCCTTAGAATGGGGAAGGACCTGCTGGCCCCCCTGGACCTGCAGGTGTCCCGGGAATTAACGGAATAGATGTGAGTGCTCTCCCCGTCTGCAGCATAGGTCGTACAGTTTGGCTCAAGCCTTTGGCTTTGCAACAAAGTGCAAATGTCTTTTGTTTCAGGGGGAAAGAGGAGCAGATGGTGAAGTTGGTCTCCCGGTAAATATGGACTGTAACAAAGAAAAAGTCTACTGTTTTGATTGCAGTGCCTTTCCCCTCACACAATTGTTGTTTCATTCATTTGTAGGGACCTGATGGAGACGGCGGCAAACCCGGATCTTCAGGATTACCTGGAATTCCTGGAAACGACGTGAGCGCGCAACATTTTATAATTCATGTGTTTTACCTTTGCTGCACGATTCAGGTCACCATACAATTGCAGGTCTTGCAAGTGGGCGGGACCATGAGATGTGATCCTCCCACTTTATGAGTTCACCCATTAGCCCTCTGCAATGACCAATGAAACTCGAGATTAAGCAGGAAATTTTCATGAAACGTGTGAAAAAATGCCAGGAATTCATTAAACAGGAAGAAGAAATCCAGATATCCGACGTGAAAGGGTAAACCAGGGCCTAATTGAGTTAACTGACAGAGGTGGGGGGAGGCCTTAGCGAAAACATTACATCTAATTTTGCTACAGATGACAGACTAAAGAGTCTGTGCTTCACCTGAGAGGTCTAGTCTAGTCCAAAAGCTTCTACAAATGCATTATCGTGACTAACAGGTAAATGCTGCATGCTTTCCGGGACGTCACAAGTTTGTGTGACATGCTCGAAACCAAAAGTCCAGAGAACAATGCCGGCTTTGTAGGCTGGCTGCTTGTCGGTGTCCCTCGCCGAGAATCCTCAGAACGGTGCGGAATGATTTCCTCCAGTGAGCTTTTTCTGAAATGAGGCAGAGGAATGCCGCCCTCCTCTTGGCATGCAGTCCCAGACTTTTGCCCTCTGCCCCGGCGCTGACTTTTTCTGTTAGTTCGGCAAACTAAACACACTGCTGTCGATGTCAAGGCATTTTCCAAAGGAGTTCAAATGTAATGGGTCAGAGGCTGAGCTGTAGTTTTATCCTTTTTTTCATTTATATATATGTATATATATATATATATATATATATATGTATATATATATATATATATATATATATATATATATACATATATATATATATATATATATATATATATATATATATATATATATATGTGAATTATATATTCATATTCATATGTATATAATATACATGTATGTACATATATAAATATATGTATAGGTATATACCTATACTTATACATTCACTTACTTCCGTATGATCCACTTATAGAGATGCCGGTATTGTATATTAGCTATAACAGTCTGGAAAAGCAACATCATCTATATTTCAAAACAATCCAATTATGAAATGTGGACGAGCAGTGGCTTGATTTGCTGCAGTGACATGTTAGCTAAGCCTGATGTCTCCTCTCTGCAGGGTTTGACCGGCCCTATTGGAGATCCTGGTGCTGACGGTCCTCCCGGCCAGAAAGTGAGTGACTAATGAGCTTTTTGAGTTTCCCCCCCCCCGCTTCGGAGGCCGTCAGTGAAATGGTGCCAAGCTGCTGTCCAGTCCTCTGGCACTGCGGCGCATAAACCAATTCCACGTGACAAATGAGACTTAATCCTGCAAGTCTTCTGTGTAATCTCCGTGGGGAACAAAGCCTCCAACATCGGCCCTCATTAAGCTAAAACACTGCCGGGTCAAGTGTGCCCCCGTCGCAGTCATGTGATGAGCGAGCAGGAGGAATGTTAACATGTCTGCTGCTTCTTGCAACTTCCTTTTTTTTTTGTTCAACCAGCAAATATGCTGCCGGTAATTACGCGCGTTTTACGGATGATTTTTTTTTTTCAATCATATTTTAGGGGGAACCAGGAAAATCTGGTCCACGTGGAACAGCTGTGAGTAGCTCCCACTCCAACCATCAGACTGACCACTAATGCAACATACTGTATATTTGTCTCATTGTGTCTAACTCTTCATGCCCTTTTAGGGTGTCGGACCAGATGGGTCCCCAGTAAGTTCATTATTCATGCAACACAGTTATTTCCACCATTTATATCAAATAATACAAATTGGCCACTATTAACGGCAATAATTGTACCTTTGAACAGGGACCACCTGGACCTGGAGGACTTACGGGTGAACTGGGAAAAGCTGGACCACCTGTGAGTAGATATTAAATCAGGACTGTGGAGAGGTGCTAGAACAGTGCATCCTCAAAAGTTGTGGTGCAAGCAGTGCGGTGGGCGGAGCCACTCAACTCCCTCCGCCTTCCCCCCTGTGATGAGAAACAAGAAAAAAGTGGATAACCGCAAGATACACCACTGGCATTTCAAAGGGTCTTTCGCGGAAATTATCAAAACTTGGATGAGTTGGTGCTTTCTTGATTGGCCAGTCGGAGTCATCATCAACATAACATAACATAAAAAATACCTTATAAAAGCGAGCGATGCATCCAATAAGGTCTAAATAACAAGATATAATTACATAATAACTCTCCCAAGCTGGCGAACGCATTGTATTACATGAGTCCCAAGGTGTGTTAATAATGCTGTGTGCTCCTCTGTGGTGGAGAATCTAATTCAAAAGAAACAGTGATCTGCGGGGCCACGGGATCCTCGCTAACATCTTCCGCTGAATGAATCCTCCGCGTGTCACACTAATGGAGCGCTGTGTTTCCGCAGGGCCCCATGGGTGTGAGGGGCCCGCCAGGACCTCGTGGACCAACAGGGCCCAGAGTGAGTGTCAGAGAGCCGCTTGACGTCTGATTACATTTGACTTCACATTACGCAGCGGACGAAGCGTGACGCCGCCGCGTAATTCATTCGGCTTTTGTTAGTGATGTCAGCGCCGTCCTTCCCCCAGTGATTTACTAGCTGCTTCCACCCACCAACGTGGAGCAATGCATCATCCTGTGCTCTCTCTAAATTTCAGGGTGCAGCTGGGATGCTCGGCAGCTCCGACCTGGTAAAGCTTTGGTTTCCCACTGCGATTTAAACAATTCCTCATAAAACAAATACTATTTTTAGATCCTTAATTCTATTTTTTGTTGTTGTCGTTTAGTGTCCAAACTCGTGTCCACCTGGGATGCCTGGACACCCTGGCCTTCCTGGCATGAAGGTTGGTTGAAGACCTGAGCTGTTTGGCGCAACACCAAAAATCATTTTGCTGTCTGGATCAAATTGAACTGACTCCTCTCTCTCTGTGTCTCAAGGGCCACAAAGGTACCAAAGGAGAAGTGGGAGAACCTGGAAAACAAGGGCACAAGGTAAAACACGATCACGTGCTTTCGGCATAAAACCCATGTTGGTAAACTCGGGACAGGTGATCGTATCAACAAGAATAGATTCAGACGCACCCGGTGCCGCCTCGATTGCGCTCAAGATCATAAAAGTCCCTCTACATGCAGCGATATTCTGCATCAGAGAACAATTACGCGCGGCTCAAACGCGGGAAAGAAGCAATTGTCTGCGCCTTTGAGACTCGTATTATAGCGCATGTGCCGCTCCATTTCATAAGGAAGTGATGGCATGGGCCGCTGTGTAATGCCTCTGACTCCTTGTAATGCACAGAGGATGATTTATTTGAAATGATGTTCAAACGCAGCCACCCCTCTCCCAGAAATGTGTCCGTGCACTATATAAATGGAAATGAGTCCGGGCCTATCTCCTTTTATCACCCCCCATAGCGGGATATGATTTACTGTCAGTGTGGCTCCCTCATCCGCCGGAAATTTCATTCTAGCGGCCTTTTTTTTTTTGTTGCCAGTTTGCCACTCAAAAATGCACAAATATGAATGTGAACCAAAGCGAACAAAAAGCATCAGCATGATATAGTCCTGCGGCTGAGTGTATAATTCTTTTTTTTTTTTTTTTTATCCCATTAAGGAGAAATATTGATGTATTAAATGTCTTTGCTGCCCGCCGAAAAGATTGCTTGACCCGGCCACGCGCAGTATTTCAAACGAACAGAAACAATTTATAAAATCTATTGCGATAAACCGGGGGGGGGGGGGGAAACGATACACTCGTGAGGCAGAGCGGCAACCGACTGCGGCCGTCGTCGTCTCTCTTGTTTGAAAATTGTGCCCATTAGAATAATATGAGCTCGGAATTCCATATCGTCAGACAGCCGAGCCTAATGGAGAGTAAACTGGCATTCTTCATGGATCAAATAATCGTCCTCGTCCCCCTGTTTCGCGCCGCAGTCGAGCGCCATTATCGCCGATGTGTTGTTTACACGTCTTAATGGCTGAACACAAAAGGCAAAAGTGGCCTTATTAGGAGCAGGAAGTGTGCGCTTCCCCCAGACCCGCGCCATTATCCATCTTAATGAGCGTGCCGCTCCGACTCCGCCAGACTCAGCGTATCATTATTATTATTATTATTTGGAATTTGCAGAGCAGGCGATCAATGATTTAGAGTTAAATCGTCTGCTTTTGCCCCCGTGAAATTCATTAGAAGGGGGGTATTTTTAAAACCAATGAAAGGCGGCTGCTCTGTTTCCTCATTAAGGGAGGGGGACCCAGCAGCCCCTGATAGCATGGCTGGCCTCTGTTTGTCCTCTTAGAATGATGTTAAATCTCACTGTTATGCTAATTTTGTCTTGTGCCTTTTTTTTTATTATTTCTTTCATTTTCCTTTTCCTTTTCATTCAGGGTGAGGAGGGAGAACAGGGAAGCCCCGGGGAGGTCGGAACCCAAGGGCCAACGGTCAGATACTGTATACATTAAGATGACACTACTTCATGTTTGGGCCTCTATCAGGGACTCTGACACCTGTTGCATCTGTTTGACATTCCAGGGTCCTCAGGGACTTCGTGGGGCAATGGGAATGATCGGCTCCAAGGGAGAGATGGTAATCATTTGGTCACTGTACCCATCATATTAACCGGACTATACATAGTTGTTGTCCAAAAACACTTCCCTAACAGATGATGCCAATATTGTTTTTTTGACAGGGCGTTCGCGGTCTTGATGGAGATCCGGGTCCCCAGGGTGTGGCGGGGGCAACAGTGAGTTTATCCCGCAAGTAATGGACGCTGTCATTCTCTGCCGCCGACGTTGTATTTATGAGCTCACGAGTGGACGCGTTATTTCAGGGGGATCAAGGTCAGCGAGGAGTGATGGGCGAGCCTGGGCCTGCAGGTGGAAAGGTCAGATGGATGTATTAACCTGATTTAAGGGTGTAAAAAAAACACGTGTTCACCGGGACTTGGGTGCACACACTCAACAAACTGACCCCCCCCAAACTGTTTTTTTTTTTTTTTTTTTGCTCAGGGTTCCCAAGGGCCGAGAGGAATCACAGGTGTTCCGGGTCCAAAGGGAGAGGCTGTGAGTGATCACTAATTACTAATTAAGGCTGAGGTCCATCCTGAGGCCCCAGAATAACAGCCAATAACGCCTCCTCCCCTCTGCTGTGTGGATGTGTTGCTCCAGGGCTTACCAGGCGTGGATGGCCGTGAGGGTATCCCTGGCATGCCAGGAACAAAGGTAGAGCGCCGGTGTCTCCACTCCAATTGATACAGCGATCATGTATTAATGATCCGCTTGATGCCGGCCGAGACCTCGAGGCTGTGTTGCTGTTTGGATTTGTGCAAGCTGCAGTTTTTTTTCACTGTGGGGTTCGCCCGCAGGGAGGCATCGGGAAGGCGGGCGCTCCCGGGGAGATTGGACCTCAAGGCTTTCCTGTGAGTATGACCTTTGACCCTGAGCTGTCAGTGCTCACTGTGATTGGATGCACCTGAGTAAACTCGCCGAGGATCAGTGTGGAAGCCCCGTAGCTCATGGTAGAGGCAGCACAGCACCGTCACACTAGCGCGTTAAGAGTTAGAAATAAATGCAAGTGCGACATAATAGTGGAGCATTATTAGCAATATTGGCGATTAGAGTTATTTATGTGTATATATATATATCAATTATATACATTAATAATATCAATGATAAAATTGTTTATTTCATTCTGCTAAAATATGCTAATACACAAAAATAATGTCAACAATGGCCAAAGAAAGAGCATTTAGCACCTGAGTTTTGATTTACACTCACTCCAGCTTTTTGACTGTATGTTATGTTCTTTCATGAGGATTAAAATCCCACAATAGATGTATTTCTGTCACTTAGAAAAAAATGGTTCTCCCTGTTATTGTTGTTGTTGGTATTTTTTTTAGGGTTTGCCTGGTTCGCCTGGACCAAAAGGATCAGGTGGCTTCAAGGTGGGTTTGTTATCAAATATTATCAGCTGTTTCTTGTGTGCAAGACCCCCCCTCCCTCTTAAAACTGTTCAAATGAGGAAAAGTACTTTTGTTGTTTTGGCACAGGGTGACGCTGGTGAACTTGGCCTTCCTGGAACCATCGGCTCATCTGGCAAAACAGTAATTCTGCTCAAATATATTTTCAAAATGCCACTTTAGCTGCTCATTCCTGTTGTGTCATCATGCTTTTGCTTGCACTTTAAAGGGTGAACGTGGAGAACAGGGAGAGGTGGGACCAGCAGGGCCCGTCGGTGAACTTGTGAGTTCTTTAACTGTCTTTAATGTTTTCATTGTTTTATGATTGTCATTCTGAATTATTTATATATACATATATTTTTTTAAATACCCTTTCTCCACAGGGTGATATTGGAGCACAAGGCCCCCGAGGTCCAGCCGGCAAACTGGGCGCCAGGGTAAGAGGGAG
This sequence comes from Nelusetta ayraudi, assembly GCF_046127955.1. Classification (NCBI taxonomy): domain Eukaryota; kingdom Metazoa; phylum Chordata; class Actinopteri; order Tetraodontiformes; family Monacanthidae; genus Nelusetta; species Nelusetta ayraudi. Next base: position 3,289,359 of record NW_027466058.1, on the reverse strand, counting down.
AAAAAAACAACACAAGTTGTAGAATAAGTCTGATGTATAATAGATTTTCACTTACAGTTTTGAATCATCCTGCTTAAATGTTTTATTTAAAAATTAACGCATTCTAAAAACTTAAGCTGCTAGCTTAATGACATGATTCAGCAATAAATATCAAAAACATCACAAAAGCCTAAAACATAGGGCGCAACACATTACAGAGCTTTTTGCATTTTTAATACTTTGAATAAAGGAGGCTGCAGTTGAGTGCAGGGCCCTCCGGGCTGTTATTTCGCTGGAGTATCTCTGAGAATGGACCGAGGCCGGATCTCACATGAGGTCTATTTTCACAGTAAGGGGAGACCTGTAAGCAGTGGGCTGAATGAGCTCTCTGTTCTCCCTGCATTCCTCAGACAGTCAGACGGTGATCAAAGGTGGAATGGCACACAGAAATGCCCGAGAGAATGAGCTCCGGTGTCTCGTTGTGCTAAAAGTTCATTATGAACGCCTGCTGGGCCGTGCATACACAACACATCTGTCATCTGACTACAGCTAATAAGTAGATAACATTTTAGTGCTCCTTTAAAATTAAAGAAATAAAACTTTTGTTTTGTTCTTTTTTTTGTAGGGGCCTAAAGGTGACCCTGGTCTTCCTGGTCTCCCAGGCCCCCCAGGTGTGCCCGGAGAAAAGGGAGAAAGGGTAAGAAACACACATGCACACACCTGACACCCTGTCAGCTTAAAAGCCGTTGTCCTTAGCATGGAGAGGGGAGATCAATGCAGCGGTAATCAGCTTCTTAGCTCCCCCTGGTGTAGACTAGAGGAATATTCTGATTTGCAGACCTTTTGAAGCTCCTGCATTTGATTCTTTGTTGTTGGACTTAAAACCTTTACAACTATTATTACAGGGAGACCGTGGAGAGGCAGGACCAAAAGGAGAACAGGTTTGAAATCCTGTTTCTAAACATATATATTGTGTTATAATGTTTCATTAAAAAACAAAGCAGGTCCAGACAGGTGAATGATCTCAATGCTGTGACCTACTAATTCCTTAGGGAACACAAGGTGATGAGGGAAACGCAGGAGACAAAGGCGAACTTGTGAGTTCCAACACCAGCAATAATTTGACCATTGTGTGTTTATAATTATATGTCACCAGCACTAAAATAAACCTCTGTGTATACGTCTGACCTTTTGTCTTTGAACGCTGCCTCATAGGGAGAAGCAGGAGAGTCCGGAGCTAAAGGAGAGGTGAGTTCTTACCAGCGTTTCTCTGTACCGATAAAATCACTGCCGCCTTGTCTCGACTCTTTGGTCTCACACATCATTTTCTGTCAAGACTGGCAACCCCGGCGAGGCTGGTAGCAGAGGTCCGGAGGGCAGCAGAGGTCAGCCCGGAATTGAGGGACCTTCCGGCACACCTGGACCTCGAGGCATGCAGGGCGACAGAGGTCTACCTGGTGTCAGAGGGTCACAGGGTCCCGCGGTAGGTGGAAGTGAAGAGAAATAAAAGTTTCATTCGGTCAGACACATTATTTGAGAAGAGCGAGACGTGCCAAATATCAAGCAGAGAAGCAGAAACTGTTGGAGCTAAACAATATTTCTGTATATCTTATGGCTATTTGGGGCATTTTGCATTTGTGTAGACAATCTGATCTGGAGGTTCTGCATTGTTTCAACCGGGCTTCTTAAAGAAAGCTTAAGACCAGGTGTCAGGTGGTGAAATTACACCTTTTCTTAGTTCTGAGCTCCATAAGAAAGTGAAACTGCACTTAAAAGGATCAAACAAATGAAAATGAGAAAAACAATAGAACATGTCAATCTAAAACAACACATACCTCTGATTGTAGTGTTCAAGATTTTTCTTTAAATGTCTGAAGTCACCATTCGACGTCTTACTCAGGCTCAGTCGTGCAAATTCCAGTGCCTCAGCCACAGTCAACTTCACAACAAAACTCATTTTTAAACAACAGGTGCATGTGACACCTTACATGTTGAGTTTGGCTGACGAAGGGGGCTGGAAGTGTCACACATGTCCTTCCTGTTTGAATGCAAACAGCTTCCAGTGCCCCACCGGTCAGATATCAGCCATGGGGAAGGTGGGCGGGGCGGTGGATGGGAGAACAGGAAGTGACCAATCTAATCAGGGCGGAGGAAGGAGCACTGGCACAGACAGGCAGCCGTAACTTGCGTGTGATTGGTTTACATGATTACGTTAAGGTGCAATATTCTACTTGTTTTCACGACTTCATTTTTCATCCCGGACTCCAGTGGCACTGCCTTGTATGATTCAGCATTGAAAATAACACAAAACACTCTATGGGTCTCCATAAATACATATTCAGTCCACTGTTTGTAGACCTGAGAGACAAACCAACACACTTTGTGACATCACAAAGGGCTGATTTCCAGCACTGTGTGTTTTTGCACTTTGGAAAATGGGTCAAGCAGCATAAATAAATGATGGATTTTTTTATTTTTGGGCAGTTCGCAGACAGAAACATATTGTTTGATAACACTGCTGAAGTGAATTATTCATAACATGGGACCTTTAAGTCACCAAGGACTTCTGTTCTGCCGTTGTTGGCAAACTTTATATTAGGTAAAACTATGGAAAAACCATCTAACATCAGTACCCACCTGTCAGGAGAAACATGAAATCTTACTCATGTAAATTTTTGGAATAATCTCAGTCTCACATTATGTTTCACCAGGGACCCATGTTATTTTCAATGTATTTTTTTAAACAACAACCCAAACTTCCTGTTTGAAGAGAATAAAGAGATACTAATTATGAAGCCTGCAATACTCCTTAGTGAGAGACTCTAAGTAAATCTTTGCAGACTGAACACTCACTGCAGTGTTATTTAGGTGAGGTCTCCTTACTTGAACTTAAGAGAAAAAAAACAACACAAAACAAAGAACAAGGAAAAATAGAATAGCAATCCTTCATAATGGGCAGTGGCAGTGAATACATTAATTAATAATAATTAAGTTCCCTTGCAGCCGCCATACGTATATTGGCATTCTGACTTTTGAAGTCGTCTATGGCTCAAAAATATCAATTTTTAAATCGGTGAAAGAAAAGCGAGTCCCTCTTTCAGCTTCTCAAAGGTACAGCGCTACAGTCTCCCTCTCTAAATGCCCCCCCAAATTGGAATTGCGTTCACCCAAAGAGAAGAAAGTGCACCTTCAAGTCACCAAAAATGCCCTGGCATTCACGTTTTTCTGCGACGTTTTTCTGTGTTTTTCCCTTCTTCCAGGGTAAAGAGCCAAGCGATCAACACATCAAACAAGTTTGCATGCGAGTCATGCAAGGTGAGACCTGATGGGCTTTCGACCCCATTTATCATTTCCTCTGTGCCTCATTTCATGGCTTTAATCTTTCCCAGAATGCCTCATTACGCAGCCACGTGCAGCGTCGCCCCGGCGTTGTCTCACTGATCTCGCCGCTTGCGGAATACTCTCAAGTGCGAAGAAGAGAAAGGGAAGAGGGCCCCATAGCCGAACATGAAATAAAGCTTCAGTCTTTGTTTATGTGATGGATGAGAGATTCTTTCTCCGAGCGTTAGAAATGTCTCACTGAAGTCGCAACCTCTGTTCTCTTCATTCCGTTGCTCTTATGTCTTCGCAACTCATCTCCTACACTCATGACTTTTTTATGCCCGACGTGCTGAAAAATTAATTTCACCTCCAGCAGACCTGCGCTGCGCCGCTCCCAGTGAGGAGTCTGGGAAAGGAAATCTTAAGGAAAAAAAAAGGGGGGGAGAAAGGAACAGTCGAGCTGCGGCTGCATGAATTTTCATCAGGAGGCAGAAACTGGACATTTTTCATGTGCAAAACATGCAACGGAGAGCTGCAGGAGGTTAATATTAGGCCTTTTACACCATAGACACAACCTTTCTGCGGCTGATTGCGCGAAATGAAGGGGCGTTATCTTGTTTCTGCCCGATTTGCAGAGCTTCTATGGAAAACGGGCTGGAAAACAAAAGAAGCTGGGGGGATTTCATGACCACAGTTTCACCCTGTTCTGCCTCGAGCACGAGAGCTCGTGGACTATTTCCTCATCCATAATTGCTCTGGGCTTTCACAAATAAGCCTTCTTTATGTTATGGCGAGGCTCATTAAGAAGTGTTTTGTCTTTTCAGCCCCCTTGATAATTGCTGGCTACAGCTGTTTGGAAACTGTCGGCGCCTTGGTGCCACATTCTTTTTCTTTCCCTCCAGTTTGAGTTGTGTGATCATTGTTCTTCTGCTGGGACCCCAACAGAGCAGCTGGCCCAGTTGGCAGCCAGCCTAAGGAGGCCAGAGTCTGGTGTGGCTGGCTTACCTGGAAGACCCGGACCCCCAGGATCCCCCGGGATGCCTGGAGATAACGGCTTCCCCGGCCACGCAGGAGCAAGAGGCCTTCCAGGTCTTAAAGGGCCACCAGGATCTTTGGGAAAGAAAGGGCAGAAAGGTAACGGAGGCAGGCGGTGGCAGGTGTCTCCGCTCAGGGGGCCGAGGGAGATATTTTTATAATGACGTGAGAGACCAAAAGTTCATTGCGCATTATCGCACCGCAGGTGAACTGGGAGACAGAGGCTCCAGAGGGCCCACATCACGGGGGCCGAAAGGTCAACACGGACCGCCTGGACTTCCTGGTGAGTGGTTTGGGTTTGACCATTTCTAAGGTTATTATCCAGTTGGTCTGCATGATTCCAGCAATGTGACTCAGAGTTCAAATAATGGCTACAAATGTGGAGTTTACCTCTGAAATGCAGCATCGCAATGCTTGCCGCCTCACAGCAAGAAGGTTGTGGGTTTGATTCCGGGGCTGGGACCTTTCTGTGTGGAGTTTGCATGTTCTCCCTATGTCTGCGTGGGTTCTTTGGGTTCTCCAGCTTCTTCCCACATTCCAAAAAAATATGCATACGAGGGGTTGGGAACTCCATATTGTCCATAAGTGTTTGAGTGTGAATGGTTGTTTATCTTTCTATGCGGCCCTGCTATGAACTGGCGACTAGTCCAGAGTGCAACCTTGTCTTGAAAATGGATGGATGAATGGATGTAGTATCCTAAAATGAGTTTGTGACCACAGGTGAGCCAGGAAGACCCGGCTACGGTCAAGACGGTCGTGACGGCCAGAGGGGACCTCCTGGTCTTCCCGGACAGCCCGGAGTACCAGGGCCCCCTGGAGCAGCCGGTCCTAATGGTTACTGCGACCCGTCAGCTTGCAACCTACAGGCAGGGGCCGCCCAACAGTCTCTGGACGTAAAGGGACCTGCAGGGAACTGAGAGCCACTCGGGCGGAGACGGAAAGACTGTTGAATTAGCTCCTCCAAGCACACAACCTCTTCTTTTTTCCTTTCACGGCGTCTCACAAGGAGGCGCGGCCGCTGCGGTGCCTTCGATCCATTAAACCCCCGAGTCCTGCGAGTGTGTTCCTGCATCCGCCACAACTCCACCAGGACAGGCTCTTCAATATTTTAAAGAAACAAATGTTTCTCTACCTGGGAGATGTTTTGATGCATTTTTGGTTAAGGTGCACTCACATTTTTGGTGTCAAAGGAAAACAAATCCACTCTCGTCATTCTTCTCTCTGTATTTTCCCTTCGCTTCATTTAAGTGTTTCAATCAAAGCGCTTCAGACTCACTTCGATGAAGTCATAGACCTGAACCCTCCCACTTTTCATGTGCTACTTTACCAAAGATAAAACTCTTGAACAACACCCAACCCCAATGACATGTCTAAAATTTTGCATTAAAATAAAAGTGAGAGTGATGGTGTCAAGTCAAACTGACTTCTGTTTAAGTTGTAAATCTGTACAAAATGTATGAATTGTGGTGCTATTATATGTCCTACAAAAAGTGGCAACTGTGAGATTAAGTCTCATTGTATTGAATGACAACAGAAGGCAGACGTGCATATTGAAATATATTCTGGGTGTGTGAGATTCTCAGTTCAAAAAAATAAAGAAAAGACCCAGTGATGTGTATAATTTATGACTAATAATGATCAAAATGATGAATTATCAATTTTTTTTGTTATTTTATGTATATTGACCAATGGGGAAATAAGGACATGTCTCAATTAATACAAAGCTGCAAATAAAACTAACTTAAAATAGACTCTTGCTCATAAAATGCTGGAATAAAATATTTTTGACCTGTCTCTTTTAGCGCCAAACAAATGTAATTCATGAACTAATTTAACCTGGGTAATGAGGACACCTCACGTAATCATAGCACCTGGTCAGGAGTGATTCCAGATGGATTTAACAAGGAACAAACAGACAACTGTGTCTGGAAACAAAAGTTTATGGGCAACGGTGTATCTTAGCACACGGCACTTTCTGCTGTGTTCAGGTGCACTGGTGAAGATACAATTATTTGTTTCTCAAACAGGTTTTTCTGATTGAATTTTTTCAATTAAAAAAATTAATTAAAATTATTATTTTTTATTTTTTGTTGGTCAAATCAAGTCCCCCCCGCCGAAAAAAAACTCATAATGCTCACCTCAACAGAACCGGAAGACATGATTTGGGCTTGTGTAAACCATCAACTCCAACACCCAAAGAAGAACACAGGCAAGGCAAAGGTAAAGCACTGAGCAGCATTTATTGCACACATGTAAGGCAGATGTCATAGATCAGTATAAAACAAAATATGTCGCGAAAAGAAAGCTTAAAAATACAACCTCAGATACCTGGTGACCGCACAGAGCCACCGTGACGACTGCAGTACATCTGATTTTACATTCACATGAGGTTTAATTTCTGTTTTTCTTTTCCCCATCGGTGAAAAGGCATCATCTTTTTTCCCTTTCGCGTTTGGTTTTGCAAAGTAGCTCATCATGTGCGACGTGTAATAAACCAAGGCTGAGGTAGATACTCGAGGAAAGAAAAGGCGCTCACGAAACACAAACTGGAGTCACGCAGCCGCCGGAGGAGCAGAGAGGAGCTACAGCGAGAGCAGCAGGCAAACATTTTTAATCCGCGGGACCATGCTGGGAGGCTGATCCGAACCCCACCTCCCCTCATTACGGGCTTATTTACAAGATTACATTACATGTGGCGGCAGTATCAACTCGCACGGCTGTGAAAAAGTAATGAAATATGGTAATGGAGGAAACTGCTGTGAGAGTCTGAAAGGATGCTCCTATCAGAAACCTCCATTCCGTTAAGCCGTCTTTCATCTTTACAATTCCCATTTAGAATAAATGGAGTCCGCCATGCAACATGCCTGGAGGTAGGAAAACAAAACAAAAATCCTCTTGTGAGGTGTTATTTCCTGTCGTTTTGTCTCATCTTAGGTTTCAATATTGAGGCTAAACAAAACATAAAGCACAAAGGTGCTTTCATTAGCAACCCCCAACGACTGTATCTTTAAATTAGTCTGCATTTAGTCAAAGATGCACAAAGTGTCTCCGAGGAGAAACCATAAAGTCCAATATGAAAATGATCCGGATTAAAAGGCAGAGAAAGAGGGAGAGGATTTTACCCTCAAACTGTTTCTCGCAATAAAATCATTGGGGGAGGAAGAAACGAAACGTCCACCAGGGGGCTCTTTCAACTCACAAATGAAACTGAGCTGCACAGAGTTTTGATTCAGAACCCATCTAAAATTAGACTCCCTCCTCACACAACTAAAAAAAAAAAAAAAAAAAAAAAAAATCTTTTGCTAAGATAAAAGCCAATCCTGCATGCTGAGAGAAAGAGAAAAAAAATACATTTTCCAAAAAAGATATGCAGCTTCTAAGTCAGATGTGAGCTCTAATTCATGAGTTTAATAGCAGCGTGGCGATGTGAGCCGCAGACGGCGAGGAGCAAACGCGTCGTGGAGGTTAAAAAGCTGCGAGAGTCAGTGACGCATCGTCTCAGACAAGACGCCCACAGGACTTTTCAGACGTGAGCCGGAGCAGGACGGCCCGAAGTGAGAAGGGGTCAGAACGCTCATTAAGCAGCTAGCAATCTAAGTGGAAGCTTAAGGGACGTCACACACACAAAGCCTCATCGTCGTCAACGCATCACTTCTCAATCCATCGATACTGTGTTTGGGAAACTTTCCTCAAACAAGGGCGTTCACACAGAGTCCGAAAGCCTCCCAACTCGAGCCTTGAGATATCAGACGCCGGGTTTATGAAAACGTCGACTCGAAACCCTCTGAAATCAGCGCAACATGTTAATGTGACTCGGAAATCTTGAAATAAATAAATAATCAGTCCAGTCATAAGGCACCACACAAACCCAACCACACACACACACACACAGACACCACATGAAAGTTCAAGTACATTCGTGAGTAAATGTCAAAAGGGAAACAAAAATAAAGCGGCGTCCGATTTCCTTTGTGTGTGTGTTTTTTTTTCTTCCTGTAAATCAAAAATGTACAAACAAAACCAGAGGAATCATCATCATACACGCAACAAAGTGTAAACAACAGTAAAGCTCGTCGACTGTGACGCAGGCAGGCGCCATCATTCTCTGTAAGTAGGATTCATAAAAATAGAGGTCAACCTTAAAGCGCAAACGGCAATGACCACCAGATGATGTAATAACTGTCAGGTCCCTCAAGAAGCAAACAAGACCAGAAAAAAACAAACAAAAAAAAGATCACACATTATTTACAAACGTGAGGTCACGGTCACTGATCACGAACTGTTTCACCTGGAAGGTTCTGCTCGTTATGATCAGGCGGGTCGTCTGTATTGCGAATGAAACGGACGCAGATGCTCACAGACGGACGGCCGGTGTCGCTGCATAACCCCCCCCCCCCCCCCCCGCCACCACCACCACCACAACGGGAAGACGTCTTTGTCGATAATCAGACTGCGGATTCCTTCGCAAAAGCACAAATAACCAATCAAAATGCAAATAGGTCATGTGTGGATCATAAAACTGAACTGCAGTCGAAAAAACAACAACGCCAACAACAACAACAACAACAACAAAAGCAGTCCGGTAACAGTAAATATCCGTGCTACATGTACCGCGCTGATAATTAGCACTTGTACAGCCGTTTTAATTACATTCTTTCAACACTTTAAAAAATAAACAATTTCCCTATCAGACGCATCGGCTACACTTTGGTTGCATAAGGGCCTTCAAAATATCAGCAATCTGTTCCAACACCTACGCACCAAGTATTTTCATTCAGCTTATCTGCCGTCTCGCACACACATTTGCGCGCGCGTGAGATGAAGGCTTCTGCCAGCAAATGGGCTTATCGGAACAGGAACAGAGGAGTGACTCGGCATGCCCATTAAAGAGGCAAACAAATAATTAAGATCATGTTATCAGACCGGACTGAGCCTAAAAAACAAAGTCATTTCATGGTCTTGAAAGACGTAATGAGAGCTGACAGGGAATGCATTACATCACAGTAGGGGATGTTTTTTTAAAAAAAAGAAAAGAGAGAAGCCGACAAACAGGACTGCGGGAAAATAGAGAAGCTTTTTTTTTTTTTTTTTTTCCCTTTTCGAGGCGAAAAACAAACCTGACAACAAAACCCAACAGAGAGGGAAGGGGGTCAAAAGAAAAAAAAATCTTGTCTTCAAATGTTATCAGAAAGCGAGCAGACAAGGTCGATGAGTCAGACGCAGCCGGGCCCCCTTTTCCCCTTCCTGTGGCCGCAGCAGTGAGATCAGAGCCGGATGTCCCGTCCTCCGACCGGCATTAACCGCTCTGCTGCGCTCAGAAGGAGGGAAGGAGACAGTCACTGGGGTCACACGTCCCAGGAGGTCCACGGGGTCCCGGAGAGCCGGGAGGGCCGTGTGAAGGGATCCCAGGAGGGCCTTGACAGAGAATTGGACATTATTAATTCCTATGCCGGTGCTGCACTTTATCATTGTTAAGTGGCGCCCTCTATTAGCGATAAGAGTCGAGCCCATGTCAGCTGACATAACGCAGACGGACTAATCTAAGTTTGAAACGAAGTGCTGGCAGGGCTGGTGTCATTTTGATTTCTCATGAAAGCACATTAAGCAAATTCTTGGATGGCAGTGCATGAATTGATCTCTGCATGTTCTGAGTGCAGGTGTCGGTATTTAAATACCCAACATGTAACAATGCACAAGGATCTATTGGTATGAAATGGAATAAAAATAAAAAAATCTATGTTTTTAGTTACATATAGTCGCTAAAACAATTACTGCTGTGTTTATTGTTTGATAATACGTGTTAAAATTTCACCCTGACGAAAAAGTTGTGAGATCAAGTAGAACATTTGAAAACTACATATTAACCAATTTCTGCAATACACTTTCCTACCATTAGATGCCACTAAATTCTACTCAATGGGTCTTTCAGGAAAAAAAAAACATACAAATGATAATGACATAAATTCACTGCAAGTCAACTCAAAACTCAATATGAACATTTCACATGTGAAGATTAGTCTCTTTTCAGTATATACAGTACATCAGCTTTATGGTAAAGACTTGGTTTAGATAATATCAAAGATATTCTTCCAAATTTAAGCCTTTGACACGAACATGTTTACCTTATAATTTGACTCAACTCTAAACTCTTGAAATGTCTTTTCTTTTAATATGAGGTGATCATCAGATTGGCTGATAGCATCCAGCATTGCTAAGCAACAGCCAGCTGAAGAGGCAGTCCAGTCGCTTCCCGGAGCAACACACAAACAAGAGAAACAGCGCTCTCAGCTCAAGGCAGCCTCGATTATTTCATGCTGACGGAATCATGGTTCCGGACTGAATTTGGCCCTTTCCCCTCGCTCGGAAATAAAAGAAGAACTCTAAAAAACACAACCTGCCCTTTTCGTGGCTGTCACATCCATCTCCCCCTTAACTGCTCACACACAAAAACTTCCGCAGTGCCGCCACGCCGGCGTTACCGCCAGTCAGACAGGCCGCTAACAGCCGAGAGCAAAGCTACCGAATGAACACTGTACTCAGTGTCGGAAGGAATGCCTCGATAATATTTTGGGGATTTGTTGTTGCATTTGCTGGGATGCCCTCGGCTGTTTGGGGTGATATAATAACCTGCCAAAAAAGTCAGACAGAAAGATTTACATATTCACATTTTGCTTCTTGGTAGCTAGCTAGCAAAGTCTGACTGATTGGATCGTCTTCAGGGGGAACCACAGCGATGAGGTTGTGACCCATAAGGACGGATGTGACAAATCTGTTAAAACTGGACCTGCTTTTATGCGCCTGTAGCTCCATGTTCATTGGAAAGCTAAAGGCTGCAGGTCAGCATCTGTGTCCAAACACTGAATCCCACCAGGTTTTCACGGAAGCTGCTTGTACTCTCGCCGGAGATGCGGGCTTCCAAGAGAGAGCTACAACCAAGTTTCGTTTAATCCGACACGTGCATCCGTCACACACACACACACACGCAGGCAGACAGGATGAGTGACTTCGGGTCCGGTGATAAACTCCCGCCGCCACCCACTTCGCATTCGCCTAATCAGGTGTGCGGAGCTATTTCTTAGTTCAGGGGAGCAGGGCAAGAGCTGACAGCTCGTTTTTTTTTTCTCCGAGAGAGGTGAAACATTTATCCAGGAGAAGTTGGCTTCGGTAACTTTTGCAGGAAGCCGTTGCTCCATCGCCGCCGCTGCGCTCGCTGCTCTCCGCCGCTCTCCGCCGGGCAACCCGTCTAAGCGGCGAGACTGAGTGTTAGAAAACATAAACGCCATCTGGGAGCGGTGGTTATCTTGCAGCTGTGTAATTGGAGCCAAAATGGAAGGCTGGAGTGGAATTTAAGTTTTTTTTTTTTTTTGCTGTTCAGATAACGCAGAGCGATGTGAGGCTCTTTAGGTCGCAGATCAGAAAATTTGGAATTTATTCTGAGGAGGCAACCCAGGGCCTGGTGTGTCAGGGGAAAAAAGAAAAGAAAAAAGAAACTGATCCAGTAAAAGCAGAAGGGCTCTTCTGCGGAGTTAAAGGTAAAGAACGCTGCTTTCCAATTTCCGCACAGGCCGGACGTGCTCAGCAGCCTGTTCCAGCAGTTTTGCAGCTTTCTGCACAGACAGATGCCAGAAAAAACTAAACAAAACAAAACAAAACAAAAAGAATGTATAGAAAAAAGTCGTAATATCCACATAATGTGACTTTAAAATGCACTCAAAAAGAACAAACGCACAGTTTGGGGTCCTATACCTTCTTCAGCGCGACCACATTTTAAACGGCAGCGCCGGCACTTTTCCCAGACAGACAAAACAACGTCCGTGCCCGCTGCCTCTGGGAGCCTGGCACAGCCGCAGAGGACACATTTCTATTTATTTGTCTCGCTAATCTCCCCCGTCTGACAGGCCATCAGCCTCCCCTGTCTCTCGGCCCTCTCCCACCATCAACAAGTCTATTTGACTGCATTTGCACAAATGCATCGATCTTCGGCGGGAGGGAGATGGGGTGGTGGGGGAGGTGGGGAGCGGGAGGGAGGCGGTTGCTGTGTGTAATGAGGCCCGCTGACAGCAGATGGATGCAAAGGCTGAATGGAGCCATGCATCATCAGAGGGGAGAGTGTGGGCATTACCTGCAGTCATTATGCAGCAGCAGCAGAGAGGCTGCATGCGTGACCCCAGCCAAGGTCCCATATTGTGCAAAGTTCACCGTGGCGATGTTTTCATAGCAATAATATGTGATCTTCGGCCTGCCGGTGAGCTGAGAGAAGACCATCCTTCACAGGGAGCTTGTGGTAAAAACACACACAACTCCGAAAACCAGCCCTCTGTGATGTCACAAAGGGAAGGCGAGCAACCAAGTCTCGTTCCTGGCTCCTTCTATATGCTTCAACGCTACAACAAATCCTCCATATTAGCAGGTAGACTGTAAACATCTATGCTGTTTTTGAGCCAGGGTTGCATTACTAACTAATACATTAAATTGACAGATATAGTGATGAAATCGGTCTGGATTTTCTGCATTTGTTTTGTTTTTCACTTACTGCACCTCTATTCTGCACTATAAACGCTGTGGTTTTTGGCATTGTGGGAAATTCGATGGAGCTTTGCCACTTGGTGAGTCATACTCAGGTACTCAATGGTTGTCCCAGCTTGTTGTCGAAAAAAGACTCAAATGAATGACAGCCACATCTGCTGCAAAGGGACCCTAGAAAGACAGCTAAACATCAGAGGCAATAAAGCCAAGAATGGTAAATGGACTGCACATATAGCGCTTTTCCAGCACCTTCACGGTACCCCAAAGCACTTTAAAATGGCCTCTCATTCACCCATTCACGCAAACATTCATACACTAACGGTTGGCTGCTGCCATGTAAGGCGTTGCCTCGCCCCATTGGGAGCAATTAGGGTCGAGAAAAACTTTGGTTGGGCGTCTATAATTTTCTTAAGGACCCTTGAATCCAAATTGTCGTGATGCATCCTCCGTGGAAACAAAAAAATACATATACATTGATGATTATGGTCATGTTTTCTACATGTTTTCTTACCTGGCGGCCCCATTTCTCCTGGATCTCCTGGCAACCCGAACCCCAGCTGGCCTCGCTCCCCTTTCGGACCCCTGTATCCTGAGGACAGAGGAGACACTCTGGCTGAGAACAAACGGAGGCCAGGCGAAGTACAGCCCTTCAGTTAGTACAATTAGTCCAAATATCAGAAGACCAAGGTCCACTCAACCTTAATATCAGTCCAGGGACTTGCATGGACACTATCACTCTGTTGACACAATACAGTGCCATTAAAATGTCAGGCTTCAGGTCTGCACTTGTTTTTCCGGAAGTAAATGTAGAGACGGGCTGCTGGAGCTTTCAAGCTTCAACCCCGGCCTTTTAATAACAGAATCGCACACTAACATCTTGTACGGAGAGGACGGAAAAAAAAAAAAAGTAATCAAACACACCATCTGTGCATTAGCGTTCAAAGGAAGGCGGCGGGCGCTGGAAGAGCTCTCCGACAACAGAGTGAGGCCACGGCGGAAGGCCTTGCTTTTGTCACAGGGGCCAGATCTGTGTTTGGTCGGCGGCGGCACTCAGAGGGACACGAGAATGCAACAGATGCAGACCAACCATCACTCGGAAGTAGGAGATTTAAGATCTTTCCTGCTCTGAGTCCAAGCTGATTTTTCTGGACCATCTCCGACGACGGAAAAGACAAAGCCAACAAGCACAAAAACGGGAGAAGTCTGCGGCGAACACGCGCATGCTTTGAGTCTGATTAGTTCGAAGCGAGTCAGAAGCGCCTGCCAGCGGCCTCCCAGTCATGCCTGCGAGCGTGTTGCCCCTTCATTCAATTCCATGCTGAGCCGAGCCGAGCCGAGCCGAGCCAGTGGGTCTGAAAACGGCGGCATACCAAGTGCGAATTCGAGGCGCGGTGAAAATATTTTCCCCCCACGAGGCACTTGGAAGTAATGGGAGTCTCAGGGCCGGCTGCTTGCGTGGAGTGCATCAGAAACACTGACAGGGGTATCAAGCGTCGCATCGCCCCCCCCCCCCCCCCCCCCCCGGCCCGAGGGGGAAAACGCTTGAGCGCTTGCATGTCAGGAAAAATCTCAGAAAATGAAAAAAAAAGAAGCTTAAGAACGCTCCAAAAAGTGAGGCTCAAAGAAGGAACGGATGACGGTGGTGGGTTGACATCCACACATTGCTGAAATAATGAGACTTTCTTTCTTTTTTTTGAACACTCACAAAAGTCGGTTTGCTCGTTCGTTCGGTGATGAGTCGTTCTGTGGAGCGAAGAGGACTGCGGTTTGGGCGGACGGGGGGGGGGGGGGATCTGAATGCCACACATGGCGGTGAGTCTGGGGGCGAGCCGCTCGATCGGCGTACAAAGGGAAACGCGTCTTCACTCCTGCGTTGGCTAAAATACAGCCATTACACTACATTTCCCCTGCTTGATTGATAGAAATTTAGCCTTGTGCCTGTTGCACACATTTGCAAAGTGCATCGCTATTCATCCCCGGGAGCGGGGGGAGGCCAGGACTCCACCAAGCACAGATCATTGAGAGGGGTTTACTGATTTTTCCAGATTGCGCAGCACAAAGTAGAGAAAGCGTCATACAAAAAAAAAAAAACACAATTTGTTCTGCTCAGTGCCATTAAATATACAGAATATTCGAAAAACGGAACAACAAAAAAAAAAAAAGAAGACCAGTGTCAGAACAAGAAAAATCAAGAAGTGATGATACAGATTTCAATATCACAACATACATCGGCAGGGTAGGTTCATTACTCACTCAGTAGGAGAAGAAAAAGGATGAAAAGCATGATGAATGAACAGTGGATTACAACACATGAGGGGATAAAAGAAGAGAGGGGAAAAAAAAAAAGTACACATAATGCACCAAATGCGTCGCATCTGCGTCTGTGTTGAAACCAGCAGGTTGAGGCTTTCAGTCCCGGTGACTTCAAAACCGCGAGGAGAGGGAAAAAAAAAAAAAAAAAAGGGAGAAGAAAAAAGAAAAAGAAAAGAAGGCGGTTGCAAATTCAACAGAGGGGGGTTATTTTTCTCCATAAACAATTCATTTTGGCGTACAGGAGAAGGAGTCAAATTGGATATTGTGGAGGAGCGCGGTCTCCAGCAGAGGATGACGAGAAATAATGAGGAAATATTACCCCAAACTCTCTCCCCAGCCGAGTGGAGGCACGAGTCAACAAAGAAAAATTAAGAAGTTGTTGAATTCCTGATTTATCCGGGGAAATAACTTTCTTCCTTTGTCTTCAACAAGTATTTATTGCAAAGCCACGTTAAGGAAACACCCGTGAAACGCTCTTTTGAAGCATGAAAAATAGATGAATAAACAAAATCAAATACAGCAACACATGCTCAACAGAGTCCGAGGCGTGTAATGCGGAAGGCATTATCGCTGCACGAGCGCCAACAGGTGTGTGCCGACATTAAGAACATTGAATGTGAGGAAAAGCAGCATTATTTATTATTAATTTTTTTTTATACAGGATTGCAGTGAGGGCTGGATGGTTGTCATTAGTGTGAGGTAGATGCAAAGGTTAAAAAAAGGCTCCCCCTCGGAAAGCTACGACGCCGTCGTCCGTTTTGCCGGCCGAGCAGAGAACTGAGCAGAGAGGAGCAGCGTTACCGCTGTAAGAGCACTTGCGTCGGCTTTACGAGGAGTGTCCGCCTTCTTTCCTGGCTACGCTCCCGCTTGTACTTAAGAGGCTTTCTTTTTTCCTGGAGTGAGGTATCGGAAAAAAAAAAAAACAACAACAACAAAAAAAAAAAAGAAGAAAAAGAAGGAAAAAAAACCAACAAAAAACGCTGCTCTCTGCTGTCCACATTGATAACATTTTCTCTTATTCACGGCCAATTCTTCCGTTTGTCTTCATATTTTTCTCCCGAGAGCTGCTGAGCACCGCGCTCCTGGCCTTTCCTCTGCTTCCCGCCCCTCAGTCTGCATTGATATATGGCTCTGAGCGAGAGAAAAATACCCATAAATTCCTGTACATAGTATCCCCACACTGGCGCTCTCGCCGGCAAATTGTTTTAGTTCAGGTGCTCACACTCGACAGTGGCACTTGCTCAATACGTTTGGATTTGGGTGAACGTGCACTCGTCACAAAAAGTTCAGAGATATTCGGCTTTGGGTTGAAATTTATTGAATGTCTCTAAAATGCATCCTTTGCAGGTGAACATTTTGAAAGACGATCGACTGTTCAGCGTTTCGGACCTTCTTGCAGCGTTGGGAAAGTTTGCTTTTTACATGAACTAATTCAAAGTTCAGTTCACACATTTTAAAAGGAGCTAGTTCAGTTAATCATTCATAATTCATAATTCCACATTTTGAACTTGATTTGATATTGACAAAGCCCATATAGAACCACTGACAGCAGTTATTTTATCCTTTCTAACGCTAAAACTATGCCAAATTAACTTCAAATCTATTTTTGAATCCTAATCCAACCAGGTTTACAATAGCATTGAGAGGACAGCCCTGGAGTACTGGCATTTCCCTAATGCAGCTGCAGCATTCCTCTCCAGAGTATATTTTCATAAACATGAGGAAATACTTGCTGCTTGAAATGGTCTCTAGACTCTTTATTATGATTCCAAAAAACAGGACTGCAGTCCTTAAGGTGCAAATATTTTTCATTTCTATACTTTTCCAAACCTACCTGGAAACAGTTCACATTACCGGTAAATTCCGTTTCAGTCAGACCCGTTCATTGAACGCGTTGGGGCACAACACTTCCTTCTTGTGTAACATGCAATTGCAAGTGTCTGATCCGTGAACACTAAATATTCTACTTCGCTCATATTCTGTGTTTAGAGAGCCTCTTTATCTTGCTGCTATTTTAAAAGATTAGCATTTGAAAAGTTTGACACTTTGTTGTTGTTTTCCCAACACTGCTGTTAGCTTCTGTTTCAATAAGCTGCTTGAGATGACCGAACGTTGCATGATTCTACTTCAAAGCTACACTCACACTATATATAACATCACTGTAGCTTCAAGCCATAAATTTCACCCCAAAGTCACATATCTCCAACTTTTTTTCACAGTGTGGCAGGAACTAGCTGAGTATCTTTCACTTCACACCAGGAAACAAGGGATCGACTGAGTGTCACCCACACTTGCAACCCAAGGTTAAGAGTGTTATTTATGAATGATAGATTATATTGGAGTTTATTTGGCCGGCCAGTTGGTCTGTCTACCTTTAGGACCAGGAGGTCCGGGTTCTCCTGGTATGCCAGGTAATCCGTCCTGGCCAGAGAGTCCAGGCGGTCCCGGCGGGCCTTGAAATTGTGAAGCTAAGATGCCTGCAGGTGTCTTCTGTTGCACGGAGGAGCTTGATATCCGCTCTGCTGGGCAAAGAAATAAATTGCATTTTAAATGTGGACCAAAGGGTTGGAAATTGAAGCAACAGTATTTAGCTTCTATGCCTTATCATGATCGTTTCAAAATCATTTTACAATATACTGTTTTGTTTGTTGAAACAGCATCCCTGTTTCCTGCTAGACGTTCTCTCGCAATAACACACATTCCTTTAAGACAAAACATCACGCGCTTCTTATCTGGTTGTCAGAAGCTAGGAAACGAGTCTATTTACAGAATATTCTGGTGTTTTTGTGATGGCAAAAACAGGCATAGAAAGAAAGAGTTGAATAGAATACAGGGTGCTGGGCAGGCAACCAAAGTTATACTGTTTTTAGACCAGTTGGGGGCGCTGTGTCAATGGCAGGGGTGTCAATTTCTCTGTTACAAGTCAATGAATTGTAAAAATAAGATGATTCTGAAACTGTCATTTTAAGGCAGCAGAAGTACAGAGTGTTGCTGTAAATATGCAAAATGGGTGCACAAAATACCTTCAAAGATCTTCAGAACTTCATTTCGGATTATCTTTCTGAGTTCCTCCATGAAGCTGGGATCACTCTGTGTGTGTGTGTTCAAAAAAAAAACAGAAACAACAGAACAAGTCATTTACCTTTGTAGTCAGGTCGTTACAGAGTAAACAACTACCTGTAGTGAATAAGTAAGTGTCTGTAAACACAAAGCGCATTTTTTAAAAAGAAAAAGACAAACATTTGACACAAATCTTTGTAAAGATCAGCGCCGGGGAAAACCATCTGCGTGGGAGGACCGAAAGATCAAAAGCGTGCAGGTTTTTTTTTTTTCTTCCTCCGGTGCTCCGTGTGATTTATGTCTCAAAAACTCAGTTCGACATGGACTCGTATATCGCAGCGTGTTGTAGCCCCGCGGACGCTCGCCTTCCTCCCGCCGACCTGCGGATAGAAAAACCTTGCGGGGCTGCTGCTGCAGCCGCACCGGCAAAACCCTGAGACACCCCTCATGCACCTCCACCCGCTCCACATCCAAATCAGGCTGGGCGTTGCATAACTGTTGTGACTGCGTATGAGTAAAGCGTGTGTAAAGTGTCTGCGATGTGTTGGGTGGGTGTTTCTGCTTCTCTGCAGAGCTCCGGGCGCGCCCACGTATCGCTAATCTCTTTTCTCCGTCTCCATCCCTCTCCCTCCGTGACCTTCTAGACGGGGAGTGGGAGGCGTCGAGCGGAGACAGAGAGGGAGAGAGAGACAGAGAGACAGAGCAAGAGAGAGACAGAGAGAACAGCAGCCCCCCTTGCAAAAAAGAAAAAGATGCGTGCACCGCTCTGCATTCGGCGGAATGACAGGTGAAGTTACACAAGGAGGAAAGAATTCAGGAAGAAAGAAGAAGCAGCATGATCTGTTCCCCCCCCCCGTTGTTGTTGTTGTTGTTGTGAGGATGATTTTCCAGCGCCAAGCGAAAAGCTCACCAGCATTTTTGCGATCTCCGACTTTCCCGAAGAACCGGGCTCGCCCTTTGGCCCGGAAGGGCCGAGCTGTCCGACAGGGCCGGGTTCTCCTACGCGACCTCTCTCGCCTTGAACGCCTCTCTCGCCTGAAATGCCCGGATCGCCCTGCAGGAGGGAGCAAGCGGGGCTGGGTTTGAAAGCAGCACGTCGAGGCACCTTCGCTTTGAACCCTGAATGTTAAACTACAGGCAGTAAAGTGTCTCCAGTCTGGCTGTGTCAATCAGTTGGCTCTTCTCCTTTCGACCTGCATGATTGGTCGGTTTTGACACTATCTGGATCACCTGCGATTTCACTGCTGCCCCTCAGAATCCCCCCGTGGCAAATGTTTGGCCCGTGTTGACACAAAAGCATTACACAGTCACTGCAGGTTGCTCAGCGACACATCCAGGATGTGAGTCTTTCTACCCCCTACATCCCAAAGGTGCTGTTTTAGATTGAGATCTGTGAAGGCCATTTGGGTACAGTGAGCTCATTGTCTGGTATAAGAAACCAGTGTTCCATCTTCCGGAAGACGGAACACTGCTGTCTTGAAGGGACAGGGCTCGGTTAGCGACAATATTCAGTCAGTTGGTTTGCGACGAACCAAAACAAGGTTACAAAACATCTTTGACCGAGTGCAATTGTTGGCACAAGGCAGGATGAATCCCCGCTTTTATGTTTGTCATGTAATTCTGGCCCTGCCGTCCGGATGTTGCAGCAGAACGTACATTGTCACACCGGGCACCTATTTGTATTTCTGTTTTTGTGCGCGCAGACTTTTGTCCGCGTTACGTGAACGTTCCGTTGTGCTTCTGTGCTTTGCAGTCTGAGTCATAAAAGCAGCTTTGGAACTCACGCGCTCTCCTTTGGCTCCTCTGTCCCCTGGTCTACCTGAGGATCCCTGAGCAAGAGAAGACATTAATTACATCTCGGTGCCTGAAAAATAATAGGGTTAAAAAAAAAAAAAAAAAGTAATGGAGAAACACTTGAAGAGAGCTAAATAAAAGCAATCTCTCTAACCAGCAGCTTTCCCCATCATGCGTTATTTTTCTTCCAAATTCTAATCATCCCACTCCTGGAATTACTTGACTTTGAGAACGGCGCGCTTTCCAGAAAGCCCCCCCCGCTCGCTGATTGCCTCTGAATCGGCATCAGGTGCGTCGCCGGCACAACATCCCGCAGTTTCACCTTCCGCAATGTCACCGCCGCCTGCCTCTCCGCGCCGCTCCACGTCTCCACCGGAGACGGCCGAGCCCGCCAGCTGCCTCTACTGTACGCCGGGCGGGTGGCGGAGGGGAGGTGGGAGGTGGGTGAGTCGTGTGTGTGTGGGGGGGGTGTACCTGTCGCACACTCCCGTGTCAGAGCCGATCCCTGCCTGTCACTCCTCATTGCCTCCCTTTACCGCCGCTAGCGGCAACACCCCCCTGGGAGCGCCTTTGTATCAATTTCCTGCCGGATTACAGGAGCCATGCAAAAGACAATCTGGCACGATGTGTTTTTTTTTTTTTTTTTTTAAATCGAGCGTCTCTTTGTGACGCTGCTCTCCCCTGCCCGCTTTAATCTGCGGCACTCTGTATTCCCCGGTGCCTGATGGGAGGCTTAAATCTATCTCCGTGCCCACCGAAATGTGCTTCTTTGAGCATTACATTAAAAACCTCAAAGCAGGATGCTGAGAGGAGGCGAGGAGGCGAGAGGTAGGGAGGTGGGGGAGAGCGAAGCCGCCTGCTAGATGGCACTGTTGGCCCACCGCAGACAGAGCGAGAGGCATGAGGTAAGTGGGGGGGAGAAAAAGCTTTTTGAGACGCTGAGATTCTGGTGGGAAAAAAAAAAGAAATCTTCACGGTGGCGAATTAAAAATAATAAACATCTTTGGCCTTATTTGGGTTTGGCGGATGACAACAAATCTCGGCCCCTCCGAGCAGAAACAGTCAGGCCAGACGAGATCAGACTCCAGCCACTTCGCTATTGGATCACGCGGTTAATCCGAGATGGGTGATTCATGACACATCCCGTCAGCGCGCTGCGAGCCCATTTTGTGCCATTTTTGCAAGCCAATTGAACCCGCAACACGTCCGATCAGGCGCCGGCCGCCGCAGCCGAGTCTGCAGCGGCGTTGGCATCCCCGCCGCTGGTCCGGATACATCGGGGCCCCGCAGGATGAATATTTAATCTGAGAGTCGGCTGCCCTCCATTACAAACATTTTACCGTTGCCTCAAAGTATTAACGCTGTCATTTAGGCAGGAAGACTAAAAGTCAACAAAGCCTTAAAAATCTGCGGGATTTCCATTAAGTTTTAATCGCCAAAATCTGAAATATGCTAAACAGGCTTTAATGCGCTCGGGCTGCCGTGGCTCCAGGGTTTCTGGCAGATAAAAATCTGCTGCGCCATCTCTTTTTGCGCCGCCGCGTGATGTGAAGCACTTTCCTGTGTGGGGGAGGTGGTTCGGAGGGGGTGTGGGGGTGGAAATTGGAGTTGGTGGAGTCGACTCACCTTGATTCCGAGCGCTCCGTCTCTCCCCGGCCTCCCCTGCTCGAAGGAGCGCAACACAAACAAAGACATTTCGCATTAGCGGCCGCCTTCGATTGGATCAGCACTGTTGCACTCCCGGTAATCTCCACAGTTAATGAGATATCGCGGGCGAGAGGATAATGATCCTGATTGCTCGGCGAACACTGTTCCATTATGCACTTACAGCAAAAAAAAAAAAAAAAAAAAAATACACAAAACCACCTCTGATGGTAATTGTGTGGAGGAACGTAATCGTTTGCAGGACGAGCGATTGTTAACATATATGCTGTCTGCGTACTGTCCTTGAATCACACTCTTTGTTGTCTCTGTATGAAATATGGACATGGAGCATTTCACACGACCATGATGATTACAGAAGAAAAGAGCGGTAGGATTTGTGTAGAGTGCTTACACCGACACCTTGAGGTCCCTCGGGCCCTGGGAAACCCGTCTCTCCGATCGGCCCCCGCTCACCCTGCCGGAGAGAAGGAGACGGCCGACGTGTCAGTCGGCGGGCGACAAAAGGGCCGACGCGCGGATTGACAACTCAAAGGGGAAGTCAGAGGCCGCGAAGCTCACCGGCTCTCCTGGGACTCCTGGCTCTCCGCGAGCGCCGGGCTTCCCCTGTCAATCACACACACGGGAGGACAGAGCAGAGGAGAGAAGAGAAGAGAGGCGTGTTTGACAGGTCCTCAGCGGTGTCGTGCAGCTGCGCCGCCTCACCGACTGTAAGCGGGCACCAACGTATGGAGAAAGTCCGACTGAATGAAGGGCGGCTCTGGCGGGTCTGTGTTTGCTGGGTGTCTGCTTTGATAGCTGCTACTTTGTGCGCTCTATGAATCGCCATCGATCGGTTTGCCCGCAGCCGACTTAAACAACACAGATGATTGATCAAGGGCGAATATGTCTCAGAGTATATAAAAGGGTGGGAGGGGGAAGAGCAGAGTCGAGAAAAAAAAAGAGCAGACTCACCAGAGGGCCCGGTGTTCCAGAATGACCTGTCAAACCAGCATCACCCTGAAAGAATCGTTGCGGATCGGGTCAGACGGTTGTGAATGCAGGGGGGAGAATTGAAATCAAGCAAATTCTGCAGCATCAAGGACGGCGCTGAACAAGTTCTCAGAAACTCTCCAAACAGTTTAGAGTTAAACAAGCAACTTTTTGCTAACGAACATATGCCTTTTGTTTTATTTAACGGAAAAAACTTTGCGCCTGTCAGATGGTGCCCCTCCCCCACTCCAAAGAGGACGGGGAGGGGTGGGAAGGAAACACTCGGGAGCCCATTATGAGTTTCCACCGTGTTCCAGCACAGACACTTCGAGTGCTTCGAACTGTTTGGAAAAATATCAAACTCCGCTTAAGTCATTAGCTGCGCTCACGGTGACTCCGAACTTTTGCAACAATTTCTTACTTTTTTTTTTTTTCCTTGAGCTGGAAACTCACAGTTTTGTGAAAAGTGACAGGAAGTGGTGAGAAGGCACTTTTCCCTCAGTTTGTAATCTCCTTAGCGCCGTGGCAGGATCAGTATTTGCTTACCTTAGCTCCAGGTAGGCCTTCCAGTCCGGGTAATCCCATGGCCCCTGGCTCCCCCTGGGACAGAAAAACCACACCGCATGTTGTGTCCAGATCAAGGAGCCAAAAATAGCAAAAAGCATCAACCTGTTTCACTCCCTACACTTAAAACGTTAAGTGTGTAGTATTTTGAGATTTTGAGAAGAAACCCTCACCCTCTCAACCTCCCTCTCCCGAGCTTGCCAGTGAACTACGATGGCCTTCTCTTTCGTTGGTTTATTTGAGGATGCGAGCGTTCACGTGAAATACGAAACGTGCTGTCAGGTGGGCTGAATTTGTCCACACCAGGCTTCCTTAGAAATATGTGGCAACTATCTGGGAGCAAGACCCCTGCTCTTTGTATATTCTTATATAAGATCCATTCTAAAAGTAG
Source organism: Nelusetta ayraudi (assembly GCF_046127955.1). NCBI lineage: Eukaryota > Metazoa > Chordata > Actinopteri > Tetraodontiformes > Monacanthidae > Nelusetta > Nelusetta ayraudi. Next base: position 3,265,742 of record NW_027466058.1, on the reverse strand, counting down.
GAAAACCAAATGACTTTTATTGTACTGCGAGCGCACAGTACATGTTTTTTTTTTTTACAGCTGGCAATATAAAAATCGTAAACCAGACTAAATTTCACAGACTCGACTTTCAATGTAGTGAAGGGAACAGAATCCTGACAGAGCTGTCAGCAAATTTCTCATTTAAACGGACGAACAAAGACGAAAAAGGCCGAGCTGAATGAAATGCTGCGGCAGGCGACGATCTCGCGCTCGTTTCTGATCTCGCCATCCAGGTGTTTGTGTCGCCCCTTCATCTGCCAATACGGCGGTAATCCTGAGAGGACACGACAACCAGAGCCTGAACATGCTATATTATAATCTCCGGCAGATCCTGTCACACCTCATTCACTTCAGGAGGGGATGGAAGAGGAGCCCAAATTGACAATCACAATGGGACTTGCTCTCCGCGCTAAAAATAGAGGAGCCTTTCCATTGGGCCCTCACTTTGCAACTGATACCCTCTGTCAACCTCCTCATCTTGGGGCAGTGGAGAGGGCCACCGGGCGCTGACATAGACGGATTGCGCGAGTAATTGTCACACATGTAGATTGTCATGAATAAGCGAGCGCGGCTAAAAGGGGGAGAGCGAGGGAGGGACGGAGGGAGGGAGAAGGAGGCCAGCCAGAGGATCAGCTGCGAGACGGATTGGGGCAATTCCGCCGCGGCACCGGAGCCGCTCACACAATTTATTAAAATGTCAAATTAACATCCTGGTGAAAAATCACCGTGCAACAAAACAATAAAAAATGCAATTGGCCCCGTGGGGAAAAAGAATTCACGTTTGACGGCAGGAGCGACTGCGCCGGTCGCTTTCAGGCTGCAGGAAAGAAGGGGAGTGGAGTGGAGGTGCGGTGGTGGTGGTGGGGGGTTGTTTGAAGCGCGGAGAGTTCATGTTCCCACCGGCAAGACAATATGGTGCAGGGGAGGGGGCGGCGGTTCGCGGATGAGGATACAACGGGGCTTCAGAGGCGTCGTGATCGCTCTTCCTTTGGCGGCGCAACCGCTAAATCGCTAGCGAGAGCGGTTAAGTGCTCACGCCCGAGGGCGTATCGACTCGTGCTGCAGCGGACCGGGCCGTGTGAAAAAAAAAAAAAAAACATCTAACAACAACAGATCATTGTAGTGACACTGGCTTTGCCATTTTTTGGTGCTTGGTGAGAGGGTGGGGGAGGGGAGCGTCAAGCAAATGGGCAAATATTGTATTAGGAAATACTCCAGAAGGGAAGACAGAAAGAAAGAAAGAAAGAAAGAAAGAACCTTCAACTCACCGCAAGTCCTTCGTCTCCTTTGGGTCCCTTGGAAGAGAGGAAGGAAGGAAGAAGGAAAAAAAAAAGGGGGGACAGATTAATCGTGAGTGTGACAGCCGCCGTACAAATCACGGCTACAGTGGGAGGTGACACAGGGCCACCGCGTGTTATTGTCGGTAAAAATTCATGGCGTTCATTATTGCCCCCGTAATCTCCCACATTCAGTGCGTAAATCATTCTCATTTTCTGCGACGTGTCCCTGAAGGAATAGCGAACATCACCTTAGCAGTTTCCCCCCCCCCCCCTTTCATCTGATTTTCGGCATTTCAAAGGTCCCTTATTACACGAGCTCAGAACCCAGCTTCTTGTCAAACAATATTCCAGTGGGACGACCTCACACGGCTGGAAACAAACACACATCTCAAGAGATCAGCAGTCGGTGTGTTGAGCCCTCTGTGTACAGCTGCTTAAGTGAATGTACTTTGTTTCCATTCATCTACTGGACTTCCACAGTTCTTTGGTAAACAGCTATTTAGCCCCGTGTTTATAGCCTCCCATAGAAACGGGGAGTTTAGAATGTTCAATTGACCGCACGTGCGTGTTTCTTGGAGTGTGGGAGGAAGCCGGAGAACCCGGAGAGAACCCACGCAGACACAGGGAGAACATGCAAACTCCACACAGAAAGGCCCCAGGCCTGGAATCGAACCCATGACCTTCTTGCTGTGAGGCGGCAGCGCTGACCACTGCGCCACCGTGTCGCCCTCCTGTACATATATTATTTTATTTTTATATATCTAGTAAAGTTAGCTGTTCTTTTATATATTGGTGTGATTCTGATTCTGATTACTGACCTGTGAGAGGTATTAGAGATATATTATTGAAGAATTAGTTCCCTTTATGACATCACAAAGAGCTGATTTCCACTGATTTCGCACTTCCCGGACAGCAGTGGAAGGAAGCGCCGGTAGTACAACACAGACCTTTCTCATTTTTCCGTGAAGTTCGCGATCACGCCGGTGACGTTTTTGCGTCGCTGCTGAAAAAACACTTGGCGAGGTGAATGCGTCACCAGACCTTTGAGAATTAATCAACACCACGGAGGCCCTCCCGAGGCATCTCCACGTGGATGGGGATTGGTTTCGGATGTGGCTGATGCAGCGAGGAGGAGCAGAAGCATCCTCGAGACTGAACCCTGGTTTCCGTCTCAGCTGGAGTGTCTTATTTTCCATCGCCCGCCACCGCCGCCGCCGCCGTGGCGGTTGATGGCGGACGGATGTCGGCGAGGCCCCGGAACCTCTCCCAGGACTGGAACAGATTACAGCGAGCGTGATAAGGAAGGAACCACCAGCTGATAAACGCCCGGGTCGCTTTTTATTTTTTTTTGGCGGCGAGCGGCTGAACCGAGTCCGCTTGGCATATCAATGATGTCGCGTGTCTCGGGGCAGCAGGATGGGTAGGAGACGTCTGCCAGAGAGCCACAATGCCTCTCATCCACCCCCCCCCACCCCCCACCCCCCACCTCGATCCATCCAGAGCCGAGATAACACTCGCAGCTGCTGCTCGGGCTTGTTTGTTATTTGACTCGCCCAACTTTCTCCCGCTCGTACAGTCTCTCCGCGGCAACAATGTACAGGATTCGCTTCAGGCACAACAATGATTATATGTGCTCACCGGCGCACCAGGAGCTCCGGGGGGTCCCAAAATAGCTCCGCCGCTCTGGAAGGAAAAAAAACCCCATTGTCATCTTACAGGGCAGTGCGGCTTTAAACACGCTGGGTGAGTAAGAGAGGCCCGAGCTGGTCGTCGCCCTCTGAAAGCCCTCTTTACCTGCAGCTTGTAGAGGCTGCTCATTCCGTTGCCCTCCACAAAGGGGACGCCCTGCAAAGACAATCAACAGAAAAACACTTTTTTGAGTTTTAAGCACTAAACAGTACAGTGTGTGCTCGCGCGTGAGCGCGTGCGCTATGCAGTTAAGCTCTTAAAAGGTACAAGAGTGAAATCAATAGCTCATTTAGCCCGAGAGAGGAGTGTGGGGTATGAGGACGAAGGAAAAACAGGCGAATGTCGGCTTAATAATCAATCAGCCGGCTGTAATTTAAAACGAAAAAAAAACAACAGCAAAGAAAAAAAAAAAAGGACAGACCAGGAGCGACTCAAAGATACAAAACAGGCCACTGATTAAAAAGAGCGCAGTGAGAACTTGTTAATCAAGACTTTTTGGGTCACATAAGAACATAAAAGGGCATTTTTTATTTTATTTTTGGACCGGCACAGCCTGGCAAACGGCGGCTCTTGTAAAAGTAGAAGGAGTCAAGGTTCTCATTTGGAAGCAAGCGGATGCCCGTGCCCTTTTCAGGCCACTGAGCCATCCCCTATCCTGCCAGACTGCAGTTTACGAGAGCAGGGCGCGGACGGGAGGCCACTGCAGGTTCAAGGGCGGCTCTGATGAATTATAGATTTGCTTTAGGATGTGCTTACTCACTGGCCTTTTAAAAGGCCGGGGAACGCCGTTCGGCGGCGGCGAGGAGGTCACCGCGATTTCATCACATTTGCACTTGTTTGTCACCCGCGCTTTGCTGGTTTCGCTAAACACTGGGGTTGGGAAACTGGAGCCCACCGAGAATAAGAATGACAGAGACGGCCGTCAAAGCTTATGGATTGAATTTAAACAGCTCACGACGTTGGGTAACACCACCAAAAAGCCCAAACACTTGATTTTATGTGTATACTATATTTCATGTATACAGATGAATGGCAGGAAGTGACACCATCAAACCTTGCTCCTTGTCTTTTTTTCTCCAATCACACTTACATTAAGTTTTGTGTGATTAACCCACAAGTCATGGCAAGTTATCCTGTAATTAGTGCTTACAGAAAGAACTCAATACAATAAAGTTACACCAGAAGTTGAGTGAAATTTTGCTGGGAATCAGCCTTTAAGTGCTGAACCCTATGGACAGCCTGGAGGTTCCGATACCAAATTATAAAGCACTGCCCAGACCTTGCCTTGCTTTACTTTTTGCCCTTCTATTAAACTCACTCGCAGCGTTAATGCGTGAAAATACACTCTGCCACTGCATATTTTATCCCGGGATGAAAGTATGAGAGTGGTAACTTTAAATTACGATATAAAGTACACCCCCTCCCCCGACCCCCTGAACTTGTTTTGCCTTTCTTGACACGACGTCGGGGGAGTTGAATAAATCAGCCACAACCTGCTAGCGAGCAGGACTGGACATTAGAAATGAGGCGGCTCACAGCAGACTCTCCTAATGACCACCGTCACCTCGAAAAACCAGCTACTGCCAGCGATAATGTTAAATAAATACCCATCTAATAAATGGAATGGACAGCTGTCTGTTCGCATTACATCGTTACTGAGCCAGGGGTCAACATTTCCAGTGTGCTATTTTGAAATGTCTGGGACAAGACACAGGAGCTTTAATTTTGCACTGAATAGCTACTGTTTCTTCGGTAAATGACATTATAATTATAAATGACTAATAATGGCTTTATAATGCAAAGAACAAGCGTTTATGAAAGCATGACTTTTTCAACAGGTCAACCTTTAAATTGTCCCTTTAAAATACCAAAATGGTTAGATCTACATTTAAACAGCATAATTTCACCTAAAAAAAAAGGATGAATGAACTTCAGCTTCAACCGTAAGATAGGAAACTGGCACTGTAAAGGTTGTTGCTTAGCCATGAAAACCTGCACATCTTGAGAGTTACAATGAATAGTTGCAATGAATAATGTGGATTTGAAGAAGGACAGCACTGTGTTCATATACAAACTGTTCATTGAGTGTCGCTGAATTTAATAAATAACATTTTGAATTACATGTGAAGTTGCTACTGTGTGGGGGTGAGTCAGGTTCAGGCTTAAAAAACACCCTCACCGACCCAAACCGTGACCTTTTGTTTCTTTTTCCTTTTATTTTCCTTTTCTCTTACGAAAATAAAATGTCATATTTATGAAAAGATGAATAATGTAAAACGGTTTAGTCGAGATATAGCAGTGTTGACAAAGGGGCTGAAGATAGACCAAAGGTATATCTGTGGGGAAGGTAACTCACTGGAGGTCCTGGAAGCCCTGGCCTGCCTGACGGCCCTTCGTTTCCCTGCCAGACACAGAGCAAAGGAATTTGTAAACATGCCAGCGAGAGTGCAAGGTGTTTATCGAGAGCCGTCCTGTGCTAATGTGATCACTAAAATGACACCTCATTTTTAAACCCTGATAGGAGAGGGAGAGAGAGAGAGAGAGAGAGAGAGAAAGAAATGATGTTTCTTCTACGGATTCATAAATCTTTTGCACAGGAATAGAAGCCATTCACACATTTTCATCGACACATTAAAAAACAACAACTTTGAAACAAGCAAAACATTAAATCCGAAAAATCTACATTCTCTCAAAAATATCACTCCAAGGTCATTGATTCGGTACAAAAGCAGTGAGTAGACCCGCTGCTTACATTATAAAGAAATGTGCTGCAGTGGTAACGGAACTTACTTTTTCACCCTTTGTGCCGACTTGGCCCATTGGCCCTGGTCTACCCATAATCCCCTGCAAAGAAAAACCTTTTTAGAACGAAATGTTTGAAGCATATGAATCATAACCAAGTGCTTTTGGTAATGCAAAATAAAATGCAAGGACACATGAGGTTTGCGCTTTGTACCAGGGCTCCGGTACGACCGGTCACACCAGGAAGGCCTGGTACTCCTGCAGGACCCTGGAACAGACAGGGTTAACATTTTTACCACTCCAAAATTAAAAAAAGAAAAAAAAGAAAAAAGAAAATCTAATATCTTATTAAATGACTGCGTTCGATGCACTTGGGCGACTGCTGTAATAGAAATTAGTGATACTTGCAGACACTGTGATCACCTGCAGGTGGGTGCAGTTTAATCTAATGGAGGTCTATAAATACATTCATCCAGGATTCATTAAGGCAGCTTCTCAATGCCTTTAGGGTCTTTTTTCAGAAATCCAACAATGCAATAAAACTGATTGGATACACAGACACTTAATAGATGGGCCGCTCATTGCGATTGGAGATAAGACCGAACACTCAGGGCAACTTAGATACACACTTCCACATTTTCCTTTCTTCATATTTTCATGCCAGGAGCAGTAAAACCTTCCATGTCAAGCATCTTTATGAAGGTATTTTGCCCTGAATGTGTTTTTCGAGACGGCATCGCATGTGTGTCTTTCACTGATTCATCCCTTTTCTAATTGAAAGCGGCCCATAAAAAAGCCTATAAAACATGTGACTGAGGCCATAAACCCGAGAAAAAAGTGAGTCTGTTAGTACAAAAATCTCCCGCCTCTGCAGTTCGGCGGCCAAAAGCCGACCTGAGAAAACGCTCCTCTGCCGTTTTCAAATTAGCACACAAAAGAGCTGTCAGACTTCCTTCATCACGTGAGCATCAAGATCAGAGCAAGGCGCACGAGCGGCACTGTGGATGGCTTTAAATAGTGCTATTTTGAAAAATAAATAAATAAATAAATGAATAATTCAGAGGAGCCATTCACCATTAATGACATGACAATATGTCACTATTGTTTGTTCGAGCAAATTGTGATACTTGAATAATCACAACGAATAGCTGTAAAAAAAAATTTTTTCTCTTTTCTTCCACCATTGATTTTTACAAAAGACAGAGTCTGCATCCCTGTGGACAAAATGAAGAAAATTGCTCAGACCTTCAAATTAACACTCAAACTTTTGATTAAAGACTTTTAAAGGTTGCATCATTTGCAAAATTCACATCACCAATTTTTTTTTTTTTTCTTTTAACAATATAACATTTTTTGCTCAGAATGGCAAAAGTCCATCCTTTGTTAGTGACGACAAAACCTGCCTAGTGTTTGCAGGCCAGGGTAAAAACGCTCCTAATTTCTAAAATGTGAATGGAAACAAATGTATTTTTTTTTTCATAAGTCTTGTTTTCAGTACTAAAAAACTTGATTTATGATCCAATAGTAATTTGTGGACATTTTGGTTAATAATGAACAAAAACCTCAACGGTCAATGTAAAACAGTGATGCTGCATTGAAATGTAATGAGTGTCATCCTGAGTGTTCTTTAAATTAGTGTATGGATAAAAGGTTTAAAAGACCAACAGGTGACTGTACTGTAGATGGTCCATGATGATAAATGTGTTGCATGACTAAACATCTATACTGCATGATGCAGGAAGTGTTTTTAGACATTTTAGCAGCACAAAAATCATTAAATATTACATTTTTAAACTGACATATAATGTCACACGTAACAGGCTAGAAAACCCACGTCATCATATTTGACAACTTGGTTTAAAGCTGATATGTGACTTTATTTTGATTCAACTCTCAACTCACCTCATCACCTTTGTCTCCCATCGGGCCTGAGAATCCTCGCTCTCCTTTAACTCCCTGAAAGAAAGAACAAAGAAGAAGTTTTTCAACATGAACTGAAAAAAAAAAAACCGACCTTTAACTGCACCCTGCTCGGTGCAAACGCTAAAATGTCTCGTCCTCTTAGCTCCACATTCCCCCTGTCACTGTGGTGAAACACTGTAGCCATAGCAACAACATCCAGAGCGAGCACATACAGTAGCGCCGCACAGAACATAATGAGATGTAGGGATGGCGCTTGGACCCTGGGAGATAATCCAAATGGAGATTTTCTGAAAAGTGTTTTGTCGTTGGGGATTAAACGTTGTACAAAGGAAGAATCTCATAAAACGGGGCCTTAATTCCACAGCTTCATGTTGCGCAGACAAGCTGGAGCTACGTTCACTGAAGCAATTCCAGAGTTGTCAGAGTTGCTTGCCTACCTTGGGACCTTCTTTTCCTGGGTTTCCCATGGGACCTCTGATACCCGGATCCCCCTGTGCACAACACAGTGTTCACTTGCGACCACGAGATAAGCGCAGTGAAAAAAAAGGCGCTGACTAGCGACACGCCAAGAATAACTTTTTTACAACTTTTTACACGACTCCTCTCCTAATTGCCGCGATTAGCTTCCTCGCACCTTTTCTCCCAGCAGGCCGTCTAGCCCTTGTGCTCCGGTGGGCCCCTTCTCTCCCTTCTGTCCTGGCAGGCCTGGGACTCTGGTCTGGCACACGCTGCAGGCATTCTGCCAAGCGCCGGTGAGGCAGGCGGCGCAGGGGGAAAAGAATGAGAAAAAAAAGAAAAGATTTCATCAGGCTGAAGCGCAGCACTGCATTTCTACCCTTTATTATGTCACATCCCCCGGGTGGAGGACAAGACCCCGACCGACATAGAGTGTTCTCTAAATGTCTGCGCGCGCCCCCCCCACCCCCCAACAGCGTCTCCAGGAGTGTCTCTCACATAGGTGAGCGGTGAACTTTGTCAAACTCATTGACTGTGACATTTAGCCGGGAATCTTAAACATCATTATCGCTGGCCTGGTCCAGATACGGGCAGCGCACCTCGCAGGAAGTAAGTAGCAGCGAGGCTGCGGTGACAGGGAGGGAGCACATTATTAACCCTGCGTGAAGCACTGGCGGAAATACTGAACAAAACTTAAGGAGGCTTTTTTAAATTTTTTTTTGCGGTTTGTACATGGCTTGACCATATAGGGTGAAAACCTTTGAATAAAACATGTGTGCGCTCCTTGTAAATGTCAATGAAATGTAAATGACATCCGTCACATGCTCGTGACTTATGGCACTGAAATATCCAGCGCGTACACGGCAAGTACACGGCATGACACACACACCAAAAAAAACCAACAACATTTCAAACTGTTCGTGCAACCCTCAGCAATAAAATCTCATTAAAGTCATCATTTCGCCCAACTGCGTTGGAAAAAAAAAAAAAAAAACAGTTACCGCGGTTAAATCCTGCTGGTTGGTTTGGTTCATCACCGAAGTCTAATTATCACTCCGGGAAATGTAATTGATAAAAGCAAAGAGGATCGTTGTAGTGGTAAGTGGAAGGAGGTGATGCCGAGTATGTTTTGGTGTCACTGAAGGTGCTCATTAAATCTGTTCCAGCGAGAGCGGTGAACACTCGCTGATTTTAACAACGCAGCTAATGAAAGGCTGAAGGAAAATGATGTATTGCTGATTATTGGTGTGCAGGTACTGCAACAGTTTGTTTGTTTGTTTTTTGTTTTTTTTGAACGGATGTGCATCAAACGTCGAAATCAAAAGAAAAACGCTGCCGGAGACACCAAAGTGCTGCTATCAGTAAACAGAGTTGTCAGGTGTGGGATCTTGCGCGGGGCTCTGATTAAAAGTGTCCATTCAAACGGTCGACAAAAAACGGTTGAAAAAAAAATAACAAGAAATTTATCTCCCGTTTGTTCTATAGAGCCACTAATTTCGGTCGGTTTGAAACTGAAAACATGAGCCAGCTCTGAGCGGGTGCTAAAACAAATAGCGAGATAAGACGAGTCCGCCAGAGGAAATTCAATTAGGACACTTTAGGGGCAAGGTCTATAAATAAAACGCATTCATCAGCGGTTTCAAGTCGTGTTTTTCATGTTTTGATTGAACCACGGAAATGAGGGGAAAAAAATGCTTGAAAGCTTGCCACATAATGCGCCTTGTGGTGGTTCATAAGACATGCGTGCATGCTGTTGATTCGTCACATTAAGATGTAAATACAGGTTGCGTGAGTTTTGACTTGAACTTACTTTTTCTCCGTGTCATTTATTAACGCACAGAAAATTTGAGAAAACAGACACGTTTTTTTGTGCACGTTGACATCTGTGTGCTCTCACGAATGGTGCAGTCGTATTGAGGTTATGAACTAGTTTATTTGTAATTTTCCATATTTGATAGCCAAAGCCCTGCCAATCAAGAAAAACTATATCAGAACAAACAGTTATTTCTCTGTCTTTCTTAATGATGAGTCCCTGCTACAGCTAGCTAGCTAACTGAAACTGTAGTTAGACTGCGATTCTAACTCCATCTGTACAAACACACCAAGTTCATGGGACTGGGAGCGGGAGGAGCTTGTGTGCACATGTGGATCTCCACACACTCTGGGTGACTCAAACACTCCACAATATGATTCCCTTTGGTGAGTGACTCATAAAAAACTAGCCGCACACTTCTGCGCTACAGTTGCTTTTGTGGACGAGTAGCCATTTGTCTTTGTGCTGTGCAGCATTTTTTATTTTTTTTTTGGGCCTCATATTGCATAACTGACGTCCCCATAGTAAATGGGCGGCGCTAAATTGTTTTGTGAGATTATTTGACTCTCCAAGTTTCCATATATTCCCCCCCCCCCCCCCGAAGGCATCACACCGAGGCGTCTCAAACCCAAAATGTAACCTTTCAAATTTACATACTATTTGTTAACACAAGTTCAGGCTCTTCGCAAACATGTTGTCATTTACACACACACACACACACACACACACACACACACACACACACACACACACACACACACACACACACACACACACTCAAAAGCTGCATCTATCGGAAGTACCTTAGGCAGAGCTCCAGCATCTCCAACAATGGGCAGGGCGGTCTGTCAGAGAGGAAGGAGGGAAAAAAATCGATCAAACACTCCAAGCCGAGTCCGGTGGATCTTTGACACCAACAGAAATATTCTGGTGTTATTGGGCAGCGGAGCTCATGGACCGCATCTCGCAGCGCGAGCCGTTAATTTGGAGGCCCATCTCCTCGCATCCCTCGGAGGGAGGTGACTTCAGCCATGTGCCTCCTAACGAATTCCTCTTTCACGCTTTCACTCTGGGTTTTTCATCTGCAACGCTTGAGGAGACGCTTTAATAACTTTGCGGCTGGAGGACAGAGAGAGAATTATTGTTGCTCTCTGAAGTTTAGGGAAAACACTTTGAGTCGCGCTACGCGCGCTTCTTAAAAACATAAAACGAGCGATAAATGTTTTTCTTTCTTCTTCCACCGCTTGTGCCCGAACAACATATGAATTTAAATAGGTCGGAACGTGTAGATTTGCGAGGCTTTGATGCGGCGAAAGTCAGAGGCGGTAATTGTTTTTTTTTGTTGTTTTTTTGTGCCGCCTCTCCTGCGGTGCCCGGCCGCTGAACGATCGTTAATGTTTCCTGACTTGAAACGCACCGAAAGGACGAGATGGTCTGGAAAAACATTTCCCGACAACAGGGTTGCTGCCACTTTGATTGTACAGCAGCAACATCTATTCTCCATCCCCCCCGAACCTGACTCTGTTGTTTGATGCCGAGCCAAAACTTGAGAGATGACTCCGGTGAACTCGAGCGCCGAGTGAGCTCAGTAGCTGCTGACCTGCGGTAAAAAAAAACAAAAAAAACATAAAGTAGAATCGCCCACTTACCGGTTCACCTGGAGGTCCAGCAGGGCCTGGGGGCCCCTGTCGACCAGGGGGACCCTTTAATTGAGACAGAGAGGGGGAGTTAGAGGAAGAACAGTTGTTCACGGCCATAACTTTTCTTTCTCATCACTCGGGTTCCTTGTTTGCGTCTGGGAGCCCTGATACTTGTTGATCTGCAGGAGGCGGCCGGCATCCTTTCATGCTTCCAGACACCTTTCATCTTCACGGGTGCAGCCGAGCGAATAAAGACGGGAGAGGACGGACTCATCTCACTCACCTCTCTTCCCGGCACTCCGTGAGGGCCAGATGCACCGGGAGGTCCGCGGAGGCCCTAATGAGGACAGTACAACAATAACACAAAAAGAGAAGGAGCGGAGTCTCTAATGGCAGCCGAGGAACAGACAGTGCTACCGGCCAAAATAATTGACAGTCCCGCTGATTGGCCTGTCGGCTCAACTTTTTGGCCCGGAATTGATATTTCACCCATTTGCCCCTCACCGCTTTATGGACGGACAGTCCGGAGACATTTCCTGGCTGTTCTGGAGCATCGCGGCCAGAAAAAAAACAACTTGCCGATGGAAACCTATGGCAGCTGTGGACCGCCGTGAAGAAATGCAATATATAGGCTGCAAACTGCTCAAGTGGTGCCAAGTATCTGGAAGATGCAGCAGTTAAATTTATGCAACTTTTTAAGCCAAATTACCCACTAGACTCTTAGCTGCCACATGGTGCACACTTTGCTTTTTCTAGTTAATAAGTCATTAGATGACTGGCCTCCGAGAGTTGGGGTCTGCCCAAGATTTTTTCTCAATGGGGTAGTTTTTCCCGTTCACTGTCGCATAATGCTTGCACTTGAAGGATCAGTGAGTTTACTCTTAAAGGTCCAGTGTGTGATATTTGGTTTGATTTATTATTTCTATATTTGTAAAAGCTTAACATACTGCCCATAAATACATTAACAAAAGTGTATAAGCGGTTCTCATAGAAGCCTAAGTGGTTCTCATGTTGCTCCCAGTTTAGCGTCCATCTGGCGCCACCATATCTCGAAGGAAGCCCGGCGTGGACAATCCAGCCCACCTCAGAGCGTGTTTCGTATTTAGGGTGAATGGCTCATGCCCTCAAATAAACCAACGAAGAAGAAGAAGGTGGATGAGGTATCCAGGTTTGAGTGCGCAGGCCACTGTAGCGCACTGGCAAGCTCAGGAAGGGGCCAATCTAAAATGTAACTTGATGTTGCTGTTTCTTCTTCAAAATCTCCAACTATTACACACTAAACCTTTAAATGCTTTGTAGCGCCTTTGGATGTGATTTATGAATAAAAGTAAATTGGTTGATAGTCAACTTTCGCTGCATCTTCTGGACATTTAGGTGGATGTTTTGTCTTGTTTATACTGTGTTGTGGCTGCTCTAGGTCAGGAAATGTCACCGAAGCCTCCATCCACACGGCGGTGAGAAGCATAAAAAGCAGCCGCTTTCGTTTGGGGTTGACTATCCCTTTCACGGGAGCACGCTGTGTGCGTGTTGAGGATGCGGATGGGCGGGAAGTGTGGGGGTGGGGCCTTGCACAAACCTGAGCTCCTGGCTTTCCTGGTGGTCCCACGAGGCCCTAAGAACACATCACACATCTTGTTAACACCAGCTGCACTCTGGCACCCGCCAACCAATAAAAGGAACGCTGTCAGACACCTTTCGCTCTATCGATCGCCTGTCTCCGGCAATCCCGCCCTTTCAGAAATGAAAGAGGACGCCGCTCGCAATCAAATGTGTGAGTGTCGGACCCACCGCCGCCGAGCCATAGGCGGCAGGAAGCGGAGGAGGCGGAGGCGGAGGCGATCGGCGACATTTTCATTTCAATTAACAAACGATCTCCGTGCCCGACCACGGTCCTCTCTTTCCTTTTCGTTGCCAGGTTGAATATCAAAGCGTAGTATTTCTCAACCCAATAATATGTCTCGGAGACGGCCCGACCGATCGATGCGGCGTCACTCTCACCTGTGGGCCCATGACGCTCTCTCCAGGCTCGCCCTTTTCTCCGTGCTCTCCGGGCACTCCAGGAACTCCTCGCTCTCCCTGATAACAACAACAACAACAACAACACGGGGGAGAGGATTATGGGAGAGGATGGAAGGAGCTCCTCTCATGGTATGTTTTCAACCAGTGATTCTCAACTGGTGGAGTCTCAGGACACACTTTTTTTTTCTCTTATCATGAAGTTGTGACCCAAATTTATTGCACAAAAATAAAAAAAAACTTTCCATAATTTCTAGAAAATAAATGATTGAAATTATTGAATTAAATTTCGTGTCCGGCAAAGTAAATGCCCAACATTTTCTCGATAAATATATATACATATATATTTTAAAAGGAAACTGCTCACGAAGCCACAACCCAATCAAAACAGCTCTGTGACTCACTTTTGGGTCACGACCCACCAGTTGAGAAACGTTGTTTTAAAATAACAGGGAGGTGGTGGTTGTTGTTAGGGCCTCCGAGGGGAGCACTACGACCCAGCAAATTTCCGATGATGTGCATGTTTTTCCTTTGTAAACATTCCCTTTGTGTCTTCAAGGGGAGGAGACACAACCGCGTCCACGGCCGATGGCGTGCACGCGTTTATTATCTTTTCATAGCTGAACTTATGCGTCCACTCAGAGGCACATGCAGAATGTATATGAACACTCTGGACGACTTTGTGCCATGTATATTGCATTGTTTGTACGCGCGTATCGCACTTGATCACCTGCGGTGTTCCAATATTTAGGGGCGGCTCGGATGAAAACACGAGCGAGTTACGCGTCGGCTCCTAAAAGATGAAAAAGCACGGCGAGTGATTCAACAGCTCTGAGCTGGTGATGAAAACGAAAACTTCTCGCCAGGACAAACAGCACATGACAGGATGTTTCAACACCCCACTATTAGCGCTGTTGCGTGTGTGTGCGCAAACATGTGTTTTTAGGGGGCGGGGGGTAAACTTTGAGCTGTCACGTCAGATTTGGTGAAAGACTCGTAGATTTCTTATTTAACAAAGACAACTTTGCTTGAAATAGTCAAGCAACTCTTGATTGTTGGTTGTGCGCATTTGCAAAGCCAGCAAAGCTAAACAATGAAAGGCCGCAATCAAAACACTTTCAACCAGAAAAGACTCCTTGCTGAAGTTCTGGTCATGTTCTCATTACATCTCCAAACACAGCCAGACTTTTAGATTTCACCATCTGCAGCACAGCCCACAATTTTCTTTTTTGATGTTCTTTCACACATTTTTTCTTTTTTTTTTTTTTGCCTCTATATATTTCCACCTGTGACGATACCAGTTCCCCAAAAAATGTACCTTCAAGAGCTGTTGTGGCGAACAATTTTTTGGGTGACTAAATCAGGGAGCGCTCGAGTTCATCTGCCAGCTTGTGTCAGGACCAGTTATCTAACATGACTTCTGCAGCAGAACAAAACTTAGTGAGACGCTGGGTCCCGAAGCTTCTCACCTTGGGGCCCCGAGATCCTCGGATTGGAGACAGACCATCACCCTGAGGAAGAGGAGGAAGAAGAGAAGGCTTCAGGGGTTTGCATTCACCGCAAATTAACCAGCCATCTGCTTCAAGACCAGAGGTGCAGCCTCAAAAAGCTATTACGGCTCTCGGAACATTAAATCTGGACAGGCTACATTCTTTTAGCGCAGACAGCAGGGACAAAGACACCGGCTCCCGCTCCCCACCAGTACAGCAGAAACATGTTTTTTTTTTTTTTCAAATAGAATATATGTACAAAGGAATACTGATTATGCCAAGCCACAATGAAAAACCTTGATTTGAATGAAGGCTACTGAAGAAATTACTGTACAATTCAGATGAGAGTCCGGGTCAGCATACATTATGGTGTCCGCAAATGTTAATTATGAGCGGAAATGAGATGAGAGAGAAGTTCTGCACTTCCAAGGATGAATGAGGCAACTCACTCAAACCTTAGACTGAAGAGTGACGTATGCTTGGCACTAACGGTGTGCAATACTGCAAGACTGGACATCAATCCAATACCAAATAAATACAGGGCCAGTATTGCCAGTACCGATATGATACCAATGCTTTTTTTTTAATTAAGTAGAATGTCTAATAACATTGCTAAATTAGAATGAATTTCCATGACCTTGAAGAGTTTTTGTGATTTCCCCCCCGCCCCCGTGTGGATTGAATAGTTAATTTCAAGGACAGGGTTCGGACATTTTAGGTAAATAGAGACTACTGGTCTACGTCTACTAACCCATTCAATGCTTTTCACACCTTTAGATAGCTGCTGGTTGTTTGCCCTGCATTCAGTTTTTTTCTACTTGGAGTTACTGGTAAAGCAAAATAAACAAGCCAACAAACATTTTATTCCAAATTAATGTAGTTAAAACATAATCAATGAATATCTCGATATAAATTGAAAATATCGCTCTCTAATATCAATCAATACCCATACCAGCACTGTTATTGATATGAACGATAATGTTTTATTTTGAGACGGAGAGCTTGATCTTGGGATTCCTTTTAGAGAAAACGTGTAGCACTGTATTTAATTGCAATAAAAAAAGATAAAAGCTTGTACCGAGGAATCAGCCCTTCCGCTGCGACGTAATTCCTGAATTGGCTCTGCTGGGGACAAGGGAGGCTGCGAGTGCGCGCCGGGGCATAAATTCAAGAGAGGCAAATTGGCCATTACTCATTCAAAGGTGAAATCGATAAAGTGACATTAACCACTTGAGAGGGCTGACTCATTAAAGACATTCGGCCCATCTGCCTTGTTTACGGCACGCATCATTACATAACAGGGGCCGTAAAAAAAAACAATGTGGGGACTCTATTATCCCGACATGCAGCATGTCTGTCCCGGCGGCTGTCTCGCCTGGCGTTTCACCTCCTTCCCCATGTAACAGGCATGTCGCGGCTCTGCTGAAAATGTCTCGATCTGACCCTACTTCAAGTCTACAACGTCCCACTACTCTAAAAGAGGTTTAAATACATATCCAGCCCTCATTACTGAGACTTATTGTCCACGCCGGTGTTCCCCGAGTGCAAAACAAATGTGATCGTTTAAAGCTGCCGAGCACTCGTGGTGGTGGATTGCGGGGCGCAAAGTGCTGTCAACCGGTGGCTGGTGGGGGAAGGGGGTTGAGGCCTCCGCCGCACAGGCACCGCCCACCCCACAGGAGGTGTAATGAAAGTTTCTATATGCAAAGCCATGTCCATAAAAGAGAGAGCGCTTCAGCGGCTAAGAGCTCATAAGTGGGAGGATAGGTGATTATCCAGCGCTGGATTTATCCAATGGTGGATTAGATAATGGCGCTGAATCTCCATAATGTCATGGTAGCTTCCCTACCAGCGGGGAGAAGGTTGTTACCTTTACACTGTCTGCCGAGTAACACTTGATTTTCTTTTCTTGGTCTTTTTTTTGTCTCACACTCCTCTGTTTTTGTGCCGTGTGACGGAGAGTCAACACATTCGAAACAAAAGTCACTTTCAAAACTCGACGGTGCCTACCGTGTATTCGCCTCTGGGCTCGCCGGGCTCTCCCTTAGGGCCTGGGGATCCTTGTGGTCCCACTGCACCACCAGGATCCCCCTGCAGAGAAAGAATGGCAAAGAGAATTTTGATGAATGAAAGACGGGCTCTCAAATCTCAGCCGCAGAGAGAGAATCCATGTACTGGAGGGAACAATTTTTTTTGTACAGCATTTGTAAACATGGGGACTGTTTCTATGAAGAAAAGTTTCAAGATCTGTACTCTCTCTACTTCAAATTTCTTAGTAACTTTTATAAGAGAAATGGATTCATTCAAGCAAATTCCAACGAAAAAAAAAAATGTTGTTCTGCAAAGAAGCATTTATTATTTTTGCTCGACCATTTTGCTTAAAAAAACCCCAAAAAAACCCCAAAACAAAAAAAAGCACTGACTAATAGTACATTTTGCGCCATCTGTGAGGTCTCAAGAGAGCAAAACTTTCCAAATCTCCAACATTACATTCTCCAACAGCTCGGTAAACAGTTCAGTGGTTGTTTTATGCATTTTATGCTCAGAAAAAAAAAGATGATCTTCCCGCCAGCTGTGTTTTCATAACTACTTAGTAAGCATGGAACATGCTAGTCAAAAACGGGGGACGAAGTGCGACTATGTAAAATGGGGTGGCCACATGTCCTGGTTTGACCACTGCAGAACCAGTTCCAAGCCTCCTGTCCCTTTTCCTAATAATAGTAGTCCATGAAACACAGTGCACCACAGTTTACAACACGTGTCTGTGCATTGTCAGTAGAGCTGCAATGGCTGATGTATTTGTAACCAATACTAAAGCATGAGTAATGCAATGAAAGTCCATGCTGTCTACTGACTTGGTTCATTGAATCAAATGAACACATTCAATTACATCAGTCAATGACTTCCTGCTGTTTTGTACTCACAAATTTCAATTATGTTTTACCCTATTGTTGTCAAGTAAAGTGACCTTGACATTGACGTTGATCTTGCTTGAGTTTGCAAAGCATGACAGAGCCTCAGTTTGAGCTTTTGGATATTTGGTCGCATTACCAATTTGGTAATGTTACTGTAGATGGTATGTTGGCAAAAGCCCTGTGCACATTATATTGTATTATATATGCATTTCAGAAGACAAAGCTACATTTGGAACAGCGAACCGTAAGTGGACTGAAAGGATCACACCATGAAATAAAGCCATAACTCACACCAGTGTTCTAACTGCTATTAAGATGTGTGTCAGTGAGTCCTTGGAGGTGTTTCAGTTGCAATCTCATGTTCATGCCGGTCCGTGGTGCTGTGGTGCTAAAAAGGTTGGGGACCATTGCTTTAGAACATAAAGCCTTCAGAGGTCCATGTTAAGGTTGACTGGGAGTCGTGCCAGTGAAAGTTCGCTAACATATTTGTCATTTAGGTTTCCTGCCTCAATATCCCAGTCCGCCGACCCAAAAGAAAATAAATAAAAAGTAAAACAGGAGGTTTGCAAATCGCTTTTGTTGTGTTTATTTTCACTTTGCACACAATCCACAATGGATCCACGGAGCACCGTCTGTTATCGTTTACTATTGTTTGTGGTTCGTTGTAGTTGAGGTTAATGGGAAGACTGCAGGCTGGTCATTAGTAGCAGTAACAAGTCCGTTGCCAGAGGTGGTTGTTGTTGTGGTGAGTGGTTGTCTGCACCTCACGGTGGCTCAGGTTGAAAGGCAGTGGAGGGGTTTAGAACTGTGACATCAGCGTTTCCAAAAAAGATCGGTTTCGGCGTTTACACGAAGCTGGGCAAGACAGCGTTTTCAAACTTATCCACCCTGAGGAACGTTTTCGAAAATGTGCGATTTCGGTCTGTGTGGTTTCAGCGAAAACGATGGCTTTGTGCAAACAGAAGGTCAAACCGCATAAATGTTTCTGCATTTTCAGAGAAACCCGTCTTCCTGCAAACGGGGCCTGAGTTTGCTCACCTTCTCTCCTCTTGCTCCGTCTCTCCCTGGGGCCCCTTCCCTGCCTGGCGATCCCTGCACGAGGAGACAAAGGGAAACGCATCTATCGACGGACAGTCATCTACTTTGTCGGCCTGCTGTGTTCCAACATGATTTTTCCCTTAGCCAAGATTTTATAAAATGCCTCCTCCTCCTCCTCCTTGCTTGGGAGCGAAGACAGATGCTGATTACCAAGGCAGGTGCGGTGAACAGATTGGGCCTCTGCCTCCGTTCCTCCAATAAAGCGCTTAGCTTTGCCTTTTTCCACTAATTAATTCTTAAATTTGATTACTGATGGTGTGTGTAAAAAAAAAAAATCACCGGACTTCTCTTTATTCCTCCCCTCTGACTCTGCCTGTTGGTGTTTATCTGTGCGTATCCCTCTTTCCTGGCAGGGCGACCGGGCACGGCAGAGCGATAAAAACTCAGCAGCAGCAAGACAGGCTGACTTGGAGCGCCGCAGTTTAACAGCAATATACTTACAGGCTCGCCTGGGAGTCCGGGCAGACCCTGCTTTCCCTGGAAAAACACACAGCAGAACTTAGTTTAGACCTTTTATCCTCTTAAAGATTACGACGGAAGTGGTCTGCCGTCTTTTACTTTTAAAGTAATAATCTAGTTAGCTGCTATCTTACTTTTTAAAAGGATTCTTTGTACAACAGTGTTCTACAACACTGCCCATAATGCCTTCTTGATAAGGTTTATTGCAATATAAGTGGCTCGACTTGCACTTGTTACTTCTTATAAAAGCCTTGTTGCTGCACATTGTGTTTTGCCAGCTGCTGGTTTACATCTCTGCTATCAATTATATCACTTGCAGACGGAAATGGACTTGGAAACAGATCCGAGGTTTGATTGATGGATGCAGCTTAAAGCAATTCTTGATAATATGATAAATAATTTATTTTTTAGATTAAAATTTTGTTTCGGGAATGTGAGGTGAGGCTACTTCTCGGAAACTGTGTCTCCCTTCACCGACAGGACAAGCGACTTCTGTTGAAAAGTCCAATTAAAATTGAACGTTGTGGTCTTTTTTTTTTCATCAACATTATTTTTTTGCCCTTTAATTGTTAAGGGGCTTTTATGGAGAGACATTTTATTGGTAGTTTTCTTTATTTTGTTAGATGGCATAAACATGTCAGGACAGTCAATTATGTTCCCTGTAATGGACCCATCCTCTTGTGAGGACCAGTGGCCCAGATCCAGAATAGTGTATTTAGTCAGAGAGACTTGATTGATTGATTGATTGATTATTAGGAACTGGAATTATTTGACCGTACTCTGATTAGATCTTCTCTCAGCCTTTTAGCCCTTTTACAGCTAAATGCTACAGTGTCTCTCAGTCCTATCATCATATTTTTCATATATATATATATATATATATATATATATATATATATGCATTTAACTTTGAGAAAGGTCACAGGAGCAAGATAAATAAAAAGTATAACTTACAACAAAGACATTTCTATAGCAAATGATACTAACAAGCCACCTGCAACTTAGATGACGGGATCCTTGCTATTATATTTTGAGTTAGACTGGAACATCTTGCATTGTTTTATTGTCATCGTTTCATCATCGGACGGATTAAAACTCTAACAAACTGTATCTGTTGTCTTACCTCAAGTCCTGGATCTCCCTTTTGCCCTGGTATCCCAAAGGATCCCTGTCACATGAAGAGATGCACGTTCAACCAAAAAAAGGACTGCAGATGGAAACTTTGACTTCTTGTCTCAAACAAAATAACAAGAAAAAGCTGAGCTCTTATGGTGTGTGACGCTGTTGTCTTAAAATCCATAAATCCATGATATCACTCTGTGTACTGTGTAGAGAGTCACCCCAAGATACACAAGCATCCGGTCTCTGTTACCTTGAGGCCCTGTGGTCCAGGAGCTCCTCTCTCTCCCTGCAGGGGAAAAAAAAATAAAAAAAATAATTTTGGCATGTGCATGAAGGTTAATTGTCAAGTGAATCATTATTCTCACTGCCTGGGTCGAGGTGAAGAAGAATAAAAAAATCCCCCCAAAAAATCCAACAAACAGAAGAACTTTCAAGTGTTAGTTCTTATGGTAAGTGAAGGTTAAGAACTTGAATAATTTCCTTTGGAGGTTTGAGAAGATGAATAGAAACTTTGCAATGTCATTGTTAGGCCTCTGTATCAGCATGAAAAGTCAGATGTGTTAGAATTGCTGCTGTGGTTTTAAATCATTGACAGAAAAAGAAAAAGTTGAATAAGTGAACTTTACATGAAATCGACCTTTAAAATGTGATTGATTTTCCCCCCCCAAAAAAACAGCTAGCGGACTCGGAGAGAGTGTCAGCGTGACAAATCGGAGCGCCGCAGTAACTTTATCCTTTGTTAGACAAACACAAAAGGACGCGCAGCTAAAAGCGAATTGAACAATTTTCTCTGCAATTGCAACGGCGCTCGGGAGTAAAGAAATCCAGGCAAGTGTTATAATTATAATTGGACCTTAAACTTTCACTTTGTGATTGCATTAGTGACCTTTGCCACCTGCTCGCAGCGCCATGAATTGTCCCCCCTTTGAGTTGTGGCTAATCACCGAACGTAGGTGAAGCACACAATACTGTGCGCTTCACCTTTTGCACAGGCGACAAAGGCAGATCTGAACACAGAGACGCAGGTGAAGTTTAATTGTTCTTCCCGGAACAAAAAGTCATGCTGTGCGTGCACCAGCCACACAGGCAACGGAGATATATATATATTTTTTTCTCGAGCCGTTCGAGGGTGTTCAAACGTGGAATGCGAATAACGATTTTTCCCTCGGCACAGTGATGAGGGAAACAGTTACCTGATCCCCCTTCTCTCCTTTTTGCGTGCTCCCCTTTGTTTCGTCCTCAAAGACAAGACAAAAAGAAATTACTTCAAGACAAAACAAAAAAACAACAACACGCGACTGACTGCGTGCCAAGTGTATAATTCACGGCAGAGCCAGGGATAGCGGGACAACATACATAAACATTTCAAGAGTTTTTGAGAAAAAAAAAACAAAAACGAAAACAGCGAAAACAAAAACAAAACATCCGCTTACAGTTGGGGGAAGTTGTCTCAGCCCGTGAGCCGTCATCACCTGGAGGTGAGAGGAAAACAGTCAGTGGACGTCTTCACAACTAGAAAGCTCTTACTACAAATTGGAATTCATTAGAAACACACCAGTCGGGCCTTTTTGGTTTTGGATTGGAAACAATCCAAAGTATATATAGTACAGTATGAGAATTTTCTTATAATTTTGCTTTATTGCCCTCTTCACGTGCCTTTATTTTATTTATTTAGTCTGAATCAGATTTTCAATGGTGGACACCAATGGACTGTCAGACATTGTCATTTCACTGCACATCCAATATAAGCATGTGACAGCTAATGTTCTTGAATCTTGATATGTATTTCCAGGCAGCAGCATATTTAGCCCTCTACTCCCTGCTTGAAAATGTATGCCTCGTTGAACCTTTCACATGCTTGTAAAGGGAACAAAATGCACAGAAGCCTGTGAGGGCAGATCAAACACCTGGCTGCGGGCGCCGTCACTAGCCTGGTAGTGGCATCAGAGCCCTCTGTGACATCACAAAGGGCCAGTTCAGCTCTCCGCTTCTGAAAATCGGGGTGAGCAAAAGGCGTCGCGGGCGGGCTTTCACGAAGAGGTGAGAGACGTATTATGATGAGGACGCAATGGGGTGCTTTCCATCCCTACTTTTACTCTACATTCTGTGTCAGGGCCACGAGGAAAACCCCTTCGACAATTCTATTAATTCAATAAAAGGTAAAAGGTCAAGTCGAATCACGCTGCGATGGAATGAAGGCTGCCGGGGACTCGAGGCGTTTCTCCGAGTGCCACTTGATCTTTGGCCCTCGGACAAGGAAGGCATAAAATTGCAGCAGGGATGAATATACACAGAGTGCAAACAAGAAGCGCACACACGTTTCAATGGACAGGCGACACAGTGAGGATTCGAGTTTAACGAGCGTTAAAGCCACACAGTGAAAAAAACACACCGCAAGTTCACTGTATATGCAGATGACACTTCTTTTATTTTATTAATATATAAAAACCGACACAAGACAAGGCAGATCAGGGAGAACGTGGAAGCAGTTTTATCTGAACTGATGGCAATGACTGGTTGCACAATGCAGAACAGGCTGATACAGAGTGCATAGAAATAATGAAAAAAAAGCATTGTGTAAATCAAATGTTTCCCTTTGTCGGTGACCATAACCTCCTCGGCCAGAAATGATTTAAGCGTAATGATAAAAGCACCACGACACAAAGGAAACAATTTCATGGGCGACAAAAGCTTGTTTTCACTGATGGGGGAACATCAGCGCCTCCATAACAGCTTCCACCCATTCTCCTCTTTTTGATGCGCCTCTGGTTAGGGGGTTTACGATTTTCTCTTTCTCTCTTTCGCTATCTGCCTCTGCCTTTGTTTTACAACTTTGTCATTCTGCGTGTGTCACTTGTGATTGAGAGGTCCCACTGGACAAAAAGCAGCAAGGTCAAGTCAGCCTTCAGCGGAGCACCTGCCCACCGCAGACTGTGCAGTCACTCGCTGAAGCTTATCGCTAGTTTTGTAGCCAAGGCCGCACCAACCAAGACCAAGACGTTATCAAGACTGGAGAGTCTTGATAACGTCGAGACTGAGGCAAGACCAAGACATTTGGAGTTCGAAACAAAGACAAGAGCAAGATTTCCTATATCAAAGATATAAAATAACAACAAAACAGAAAAAAATGACCATGAATTCAAGTTTGTTTCCGAATTGAACAGCAACATTTATTTTCAGCAAGGTATCTTTTAATAAGTTTCGAAAACATTTTGCTGCTTTGAAACATTTTCAAAAAACTCTGCTTCATGAAATTAAGAAATAAATTAACTAGAAATAAAGGGGTGTTTCACTCTGGGTGTCACAAACAGAGCGTAAAACGGCAGCAGCTGGATTATTTTCTGTTACTTATCGTGTCATTGCAGTGTTGTCATTGCAGTCCGAGACTGAGACAAGACCGAGTAAAAATGCCTCCAAGTCCTAGACGAGGCTGAGACCCTTAAAAAGTGGTCTCGAGACGATCGGTACATACCTGCATACATATCTGTCAATAATTCAGTTTTTCAGACGCAGGGAACAAAAAAAAACAGCAACCTTTAAGAGGCAGAACTCGGAAAAACTGACAAATGTTAAACTCGAAGAACCTCAGTGGCTAAGCAGGCAACTTCGCCGGGTTAAAAGCGAGAGTGCGGCTGGCCGTAAGAGGACGGGAGGTCGCTGTCAGACGGTGAACCTTTGCCTCTGGGAGGGAAATCAATTTTTAACTGGCAAAATTATCTGCAGCAGGAATGCAAAGAGCGCAGACGGTGACTGGTACTAAATATTTAAACAGTCTCGTTCATCAAGCTGCAGATGTTTCCCCACCCCCTTTCTGCCGCCTGTATCACACATCCAGGGTGGCCCATCGTTTCCTACAATACAAAGCAACACAACACCACCACCAACAACAACAACATCCATCCATTTTCTGTACCCGCTTCTTCCTGAGCCTATCCCAGCTGCCATAGGGCGAAGGCAGGGTGACACCCTGGACAAGTCGCCAGTTCATCGCAGGGCCACATAGAGACAAACATTCGCACTGACACTCACACCTATGGTCAGAGTTCCCAATTCACCTCACATGCAAGCTTTTGGACTGTGGGAGGAAGCCAGAGAACCCACAACAGCAATTTTTGAAAAATCCCTACTGACAGAAGAGTTGCTCTTCTCTTTCATGCAAAGCAAGATCTGAATTTTTTCAATCGCCGTTTGAAAAAACAAACAAATAAATAAATAAATAAATAAATAAATCCTGGCAATATCTCAGACTTTGAATGAACGCAGTAGGAGCAGAGCACAGTGACACATTTTTCCCAGTGTGTAATTAAGCTGTCCGATATCAAACCACTTCCACACCACGTCGACGACAACCAGAGTGAAATCCTAATCCTTCAAACTTCAATTTTATTTTTTTTTAGCCTGTGCCAGACACTTCCAAAGAGCCGATATGCAGGAGGTATTTAAAAGAAATGTGTGACTAAGTTATCCTAATGTCAACCCTCTCACCCGGGCTCAAAAAGCTACTTTTTCTTTTTTTTCCTTTTTTCTTTTAAATTTGTCATGTTTCATGTTTTTTTCCCCCACCATGATTAATCTAATTGCGATGTCTGTGGAGTCTTTCCAGCCCCCTCACATATCTTAAATTGATTTCTCATGGTGTGTGCGTGTGTGGGGGTCTTTTTTTTTTTTTTTATTATTTTTAAAAAAAAAACAACAACTTTAAAACGTCTCAGCAATGAGTTCTACCATCAGAGCGCCGCCCACTCCGTGTCACCTTCAGCGCTCCTCACAAAGCCGCCGTGACGTCAGGGATTTTGATTTCCTTTTTTCCCCCCTCGCCGCCACTAAAAGTGGCATTGGATTTTTTTTTTTTTTTTTCGCCAACATTTTTCTACAAATTCCAGCCGTGAAGATTATGAAGGTTCCATTTGCTGCAGGGCAAACATTCATTAATAAACGCTAGTAAGATGTTTTCCCTTTTTTTTTCCGCAGCGTCAAAAGATTGGCGCAGTCAGTGGGTGGACGGTGCCAATGTCTCAATTTGATGGTGGGAAGAGGGAGCACACAGAGTTTAATGACTGTGCAAGATATTTTTCTTTGCATATGTGGATAACGCCTGACTGGAATTAGGGCCTTATTTCAGTTTGCGCCTCTGGCAACTCTGGTAACATCACAAGGCGAGAAATACTTAGAAGTCATGGGTGTTTTCATGAGACCGACAGTTAACAATTAACAGCGGGAAAAATGTTCAAAAAGGCCAAAACGAGATTTCACAAGAATCCAGCAGCAACCTTTCATTTTAGGCTGCAGCCAAACACCTTCATAAGTGCTTCCAAAGGCAAGGCAGCCAATCATCAGTGTTTAATCAGAGGATGTTTACGCCAAATACAACAGAGTTCCCTATGGATTTGCAGGCTGACACCGCCGGGGTCGGACATATTGGCTGATAAGACAACAACGGTGGTATTTGAAAAAATACAATGCCATTGTTGGAAAAAAGGCAGAAACAAGGTTTTCCTCTGAGAACATCTATTCTAAACTGCAATGAAAAGGGAGCATGATTCATGCCCTTTATCGCAACAGATCCTCTGTTTGTAAAATTAAAAAAAAGGTTCTCGTTTCATTTATTTATTTATTTATTTTTATATAAGACGTATCTAAAGATAGCACGCCCCTGCCGGCAAAGAGCGGAAATCACTTGTCGCAAGGCAATATGCCACCATGTTGGGGGTAAGCGAATGTGACAAAGGTAAACAATGTGTCCCCGCTGCTTATTCCTGGTCATATTTCCTCAGAGGACGTGAGCGGCTTGCCGATGCACAAAAAAGTTTGACATTTTCATCCGCCAAAATATGCAGCAGAAACAAACAGCGGCCGAAAAGACAGAAGAAAACAAAGCGTGCTTCGCCGTAGCCATCTGTTTTGCTGTGACTCAATCAGTAACAATTCTCAAGGGGCTTTTCGAAAGCGAAGCACAAACACACACAAAACAAATGGATGAGACCACTTATAAGTGATACATGTTAGTCTGTAGCTGGACTTCTATTGCTTTATTGTACTTACAGGACCAGGAGGACCGGGGGGGCCCGCATCGCCCTGAAAGAACAACAGCAACAAAATATCAATCATAGCAGACGTGTAGCTGCACACACACACACACACAAAGACAAGCGCGAGAAGGGGGCAGAAACACGGCATTAAACTCTACAAGGGAAAGTACATGGGAGAGTGAGTCGCCACAGATGACCTCAAGCGGGGCGAGGAGCTGGAGCAACAATAAAGGAGGCAAGTGATGCAGGAAGGGCCATGAGATAAGGACCAAAAAAAGAACATTTATATTTGAAAAAAATAAAATAAAATAAAAAAAAGCTTCCCATTTAATATCGCTGCACTTGTCTTCCGTGTGCACACAGAAGAGTATAACCCATTATAATTGGTGTAATTGGTGCTTGGGGGAACAATACAGTTTTTAATTGTGATGCATTACCATTGGGAGTTTCATAAATTCACAGGCTACGACTTGAATTAAATAAATGTACCGTTTATCGTCAACATTTATGCAGCGCAAAACAAAAGAAATGTATGAGAGCCAGTGCAATGGGAGACTCTTTTTTTTTTTTTTTAATTTGCATGAGTGAGAGTTTTATCTCCATCTGGAGTGGGTTTAGCATGCACGCAATGGTACAAAATCATGGTGATTTCCATTGTAGCTACGACTACAAAGTTCATGATTGTTTTTTTTCCGATCTGTACCCTGGTGAAGTGTCCAAATATCCAATAACAACCGCAAGTAAAAGCAAAAAAAAACAAAACATCTATTAGTGCCCATAAAACAAGTTTTTAGCACTTTGTTTATCGTCTCCAGTGAAAAAGCGTCCTGTTCGAAAGGAACTTCATGGGAGGCTGGTATTATTATTGTCAGAAAGCATCGGCGGAGTGAACTTTGCACAGCGTGAGACCTTTAACTTCAACTGTGAGACGCTCACTTCAATCGTCTCCACAACACAAAACTCCCCTGGCCGGAACTTTGGTCCGTTGCGGGAGGAGCAATTTAATGAGCAGTCTTGACATTCATTCAGACAGTTCTTGGTGTTAGGAGCAAAAAGGCGCAAAAAAAGAAAGTTAGTGCTGACACAGTTCCCATGATGCACACTGAAAAAACAACAACAACAGAATCTCTTTTATTTGCTATCTTAGCATTTTAGCCGCTGTATTCAGTGTCCAATCAGTCTTCCCATTCTGACCTCTGACCCCCTGCACGTCAACGAGGCCTTTTGTTCCATACAACTGCTGCTCACTGGATAGCTTTTTCGTTTTTGGGACCGTTCTCTGTAAACCCCGAGAGGCGGTTGGGATGTGGTGGAAATCCCAGCGGACGAGCGGTTAGTCAAACGCTCCCACCGTCTGGCGCCTACAACCGTGTTCGCCACGTTCAAAGCCACTTCAGTCCCCCTTTCTTCCCCGTTCTGAACCTCAGCTCCTCCACTTCAGCAGGTCTACGTGAGCCGAGCTGCTGTCGTGTGATTGGCTGCTTAGCTATTAGTTTCAACAAGCTGTTGAGCATTTTTCCAAATAAAGTTTCCAAATAAACCTGAGAAATACAGGCTGGACTGCTTCCTGTAGACTCTCAGAGGAAGGAGAAAAGTTCAGCCTCTGTATTATCGGTATAATTCAGCCTGAGCAGCGCCCACTGCGCCCCCTCGCCTCCTCGCTAATCGAGGCGCGGGCAGCACAAACAGAGGTAATAATCATATATGACACCTCCCGCCGGCGTGACTCACTTTTTGTCCTTTCATCCCAGCGGTGCCCGCCGCACCTTGCTGACCCTGCAGGAGAAGACCTCGGTTAATGACTGCGGAGCACAACAGCCGCGGAAATGTCATTTCAGGGAAATACATACGGGCTCGCCCTCCTCTCCTCTCTCCCCCTTCTCCCCCGGGGTCCCGGCCTCACCCTGCGTGTGAAAAGAGCAGATCACTGGCGGTGAGCGACAGCAGTGGCGGCGAATCCAGAAGACAACAAGCTGGGAGAAAATTTGAGCGCGGGGAGGGGAGGAGAGGGAAGGGAGGGAGGCGAGGGGAAGGGAAGGGAGAGGCCGGTGCTTCATATAATAAATGAGAGAAAAAGTTGTTTTTAATTAAGTCTGAATTTGAGGAAAAGAGTGAGATCCACAGCTCGGAAATAATCTGGAGTTCTAAGTATATCATAATAATAATAATTTTAAAAAAAAGAAAAAAAGAGGGAGAGTCCTGTTGCATTGCAGCATTTTTCAACCACCCAACCATCAGCTTGTTAAAAGTGTTCCCTTGACTGCCAATAGATGGCACTTTATGACTGTGAGTGATCAGTCCATGCAGTATTTTTTTTTAATGATGATTGTTCCTGTCCGTTAAGAGAACACACACACACACACACACACACACACACACACACAAAAACTGTAAGGCAAATAAAGCTGTCCTTTGGTCAACGAGCAATTAGTAAATACTGTGGAAAATGTATTCATTTTTCTTTTACCCACAGATGGACAGATGGACCAGAGGTTCTACCAGACTCACTCATAATCCCCAACACTTTCAAGATGACATGCAGCAAATAACAGAAAAGATGTAAAAAAAAAAAAAGAAAGAAAAGAAATGTTAAATCCAGACACTAAGAGACAGACGGGTCTTTCACTCTAAACCTTGCTGTGTACAGCTAATTTAATTGCCCAGTTATAGTTGAAATTCCCTTGAACAAATGTCTGTCGTCTGCTGATGAATGATAAAAGCCAAATCCTTCACTCTTAGTCTTCTTTTTTGGTTTGCTCCACTTTTCAC
Source organism: Nelusetta ayraudi (assembly GCF_046127955.1). Lineage (NCBI taxonomy): Eukaryota > Metazoa > Chordata > Actinopteri > Tetraodontiformes > Monacanthidae > Nelusetta > Nelusetta ayraudi. Next base: position 3,236,280 of record NW_027466058.1, on the reverse strand, counting down.
AATGTGTATGCTAGGATTTGTTGTTCAGGATTTGAGCCCTTTGTGATGTCACAAAGGTATTAGCTCACTGACAGGTCTGGAACGACAATGTCAGCCAAGTGACTGTACCATCGCCTGGACCTGCCTCTTGGATTGTTTTTATCCCCTTCTATGCAAATAAAAGGTAAGAAAAAGTGTATTTTGCAGTTTTCGCACTTAGCTAAAACCACAGCCTTTTCTGCATGGTGCTGCAAACAGAGGGCTAAGCACACTGTTTTATGACGCTTTAGATATTCTTCTTGGATGTTTCCATATAAGAAAAGACACAAGGATTAAACACCAAAGATGGGGACACAGGCACGTTGTTGGGTCTTTAAACACATTACGATCAAGACTTGAAAGAGGATTTAGAGAAAATAAAAGAGGGGGCGAATGAAACGCTCGCTGCGTGACACGTGCAGATTTGCCGGTTGCCTCCGACGCCCCGGCCGTTCATCTCTTTAACAATCTGTGAGCACGTCTGAGACGGACTGCAGCATATTTGCGCACAGACCCCGAGCAGAGCAGCCCCCCGGACTTCGGCAGACAATTATTTCCCTTCTGCCTTCCTTCCTCCCCCTCCCCCTCCCCCCCCCCCCCCAAAACCCTCCCTTCAGCTTTCACTGGCTGGCTCACGGCCACTGTGACGCCGTTCATTAATGAGATGTAGCCACTGTTGCCTTGCCCAAATTATGAGCTGCTAATCAGGAAGCAGACTGCTCCCATGTATGAACAGATGGATTGTTCTATTATTATTTTGAAGCAGATGACATGGCAAGGCACTTTTGGGTTTGGGGGTGGGAAATCTTTAAGGGCTCTGTCAAGCACGTGGGTCCCCCCCCCCCTCACTCCAAAGTCACCAATCACACTGCATTGACTAGTCAGCACCCTTTCACACACTGGATTTGCACCTTGACCAATATATATATATTTTTTTTTTCTTAGCCTTTTCCCTCTCTGTTAAATTAATCAAATTTTTTTTTTTTTTTTTTAGAGTGGGACTGATGAGTTAATAACCCTCTCAAACGAGATTAACCGTGGCGCAGTGATTATTTATCCGGATTATCGCCGTGTTTGCACGAGGCGAAACCCAGCGTGTGTGTGTGTGTGTGTGTGTGTGTGTGTGTGTGCGCGCGGCGGCGGTGGGAGATGCGGTCCACCTGCGCGAGGACCCCGCGCGCGATATTGACTTTGAGACGCCGCGAGCCATCAAGCCGCAATTAAGCCCGCGGGCGTCTCGCCCCAGCTCTCCGTCAATATCTGACGGCGTTCGGTCGGCGCCCGTTTGAGACGGGCTGGCGGGAGACCGCCGTCACGGTGGGATGTGATTCATGAAGAAACGCCGTCATGCCGGCGAGTCGTCCTTCCTTCCTGCCTGCCTCCTCCTCCTCTTCGTTCCCCTGCCACTTTAAACACTGACACTCTGCTGAGTGAGGGGGAGTGGAGGGAGGGAGGAAGGAGGAAGGGGGGGGGGGGGCTCGGCTCACGCAGATGCTACATGAGCTGCAGTTTAGTTGAAATCGCATCCGTTTTGTCCAGGCTGAAAAATGCACAAGCGCATTCGCCGAGATGCAGGCAGCATCCCAGCCGCTGCTCAATTATTACTGCTCCGCGAAAGCCTCCCCGTCTCCTTTTTGTCTCCAAGGTGGGAAGGTTTAGCTCCCCAGGCTTATCCTGCAGCTGGAAGTCCAGAAAATCGAGGGCAACCGGGCTTGGCGATTTTGCAAGATCGAGTGGATGTTTTATTAACAAATACACCAAGGAGAGAGCGACGGTATCGCTGAGGAGAAAACCGATACAACGGTTCAACAGAGCAGCAGCTGACAAAACCAGCAAGACTTGAGAGAACTTCTTAGTTGATGCCTTGTGTCTCATTTTTCAGATTCTATTCAGGAAAATGTAGCCACAGGATTTTCATCACAACAATCACCATCCTCGTTATATTAGCTGTCGAAGCTACTTTCATTTCATCAATTTTGGCTTAAACGTTCATTAAGGTTTGTGCCCGATTGATCACCATGACGATTATTGATCATTAACCGTCACTCTTCCAATATAGGGAACCAAACTGTCGACTGGTGACGACACCAATACTGTAAAAATGTCACAGGTCTAAATTAAACACCCCTGAGTTTTCAATCAGCCTTAGGATTGTATTGGATTCCACAACCAATTAGCTTCAGTGTGACAGAACCAGGAAGGTTGGGTCAGTAATCCTATTCTTTGGAGATAAATGAAAGAAAAAAAAGGAAATGCTAAAAAAACAAAAACAAGTTCAGTTTAACAGATATTACAGTAGTCTGTGCTCTTTTGTCACTTTCCATAAAGGAAATGCTATGTCCTGCATTCAACAAGACACTTTTTTAAAGATCTTCAACCACTCCCGTTCAATCAGCAATCCGACACCTCCTTGGCTTTCGTCATCCTCTCCACTGGATCACCACCTGCCGCTGACTCTCTCTTCAGATCACTCCGGCTCACTCCAGCTCGGACACGCCCCGTCTCCGTGTGCTCACTCAGCTGTCATCAGCCTGATCGGTTTCCGCTCAGCCCACCCTCCTCGCCTCCTCCACCCCAACAAGGACGCTGGACAAAAGCTTCCGCCCGGTGAACTCGTCTCGAGGTGGAGCCTCACTTCCTCCGGAGCGCCGCTGACGTTGCGTCTCGTCTCGAGACCCTGTTCGTGGGAGGCGCAGGCTCCATTAAGCAGCTCTCTTCCTGCTTGGCTTTGAAAGGGGACGTTGTTCGAAACCAACTCAACCCTGCTACGCCACTTCACAATTGATCACCATTAACCAGAGAATTCGATGACAAGGACCTTGCGTCAGGACACTTTGTAGACCTCATCCAAGTCGTTTCCTCTGAAACGCACGTCCTTGAACAGATCAATCTTAACCACCGAGTACTTTTCCTGCTCAGAGACAACATAAGAGTGAACATCCCTCACATGCAACAATCCACTTGACAATATCTTTCACTGTCACATTGATGGTGGATGGACCACCTGGGGGTCCGGGGGTATCGGCTTGGAAAAGATTGTGGAGGTAGTAGATAGTGTGAAACCTGGTCCGGACCCATGGATAAGTTTTTCTTTTTCTTTTTTTCCCAAACTGCATATCTGTTAAGCTGCGGTTAGGGTACAGCACCCCTGGGCCCCATAAAAATGATTGCACCCTCTTTTTTTATTTTATCCTTGCTAAAGCACTGTACGCAGCGGCCATCTGTCTGCTTGGCATGTGAGCCCTGCGCAGCGCCGCTGCAGGGGGCAGAAGGTGGGAGCAGCTATTTAACTTGCGCGGCAGGTACGCCACGATTGACCGAAAGCTGCCGATGCTTTCCGATGCCAGAGATCCAACACTGACTGCAAAGCACAAAGAGTCAGACAAGGACAGGGGGTCCGTAGCCACACGTAACTCAAAGGCTTATAATACACATGATATTATATCATATATAAATACATAATATTAACATGAAGGGAAACAATAATGTGTGAACTTTGCTAAAACAAATAGTTCTTGAAGTTCTCCATTTGTAATGTCACAAAGGGCACTGCTTGCTCTCTTCAGCCTCTTGGTTTCGTCCACTTGTGAAAACTCGGATGCTCAAAGAAGCACCAGAGTTTTTAGCTGGAACCGAAATGACCATTTTCTATGACGGCCGTAAACAGGGGGCTAACTATGTGTTTTTATTTTTTTCCGGTGAGCTAAAGAGGTTTTAAATAATCAACTGAACGAGGCTGCTGCACCAGAGTTCAGCATGAAAAAAAACAAGACTTGGGTTTAGTGTGTTCTCATCAGTTCAATCCAGCTATAAAAAAAAAAAACACATAGATCGTTCATAAAGTTAATAATTCAGCGCGCTGTATTGGCCTTGATGGTACGTTTTCTGAATGCTCTGTTTGTTTTGTAACTCTCTATACTGGTGTTAAGCTGAGCAATGCTTTTATTCAGCGCACCAAAGTTATTGCTGGTTAATTATGAATGTGGGAACGGAGACTCCCAGCGGTAATGCATCACAATTAAGAACCCTCCCCCCTTACTGTTCCTTTAAGAGCCAGATGCATCTACCGCTGCTCTGTATGAGCAGAATGAGTAAATGTTGTATGCACACTCGGAGATAAGCACTGTGATATTACGAGGAATTTAAAATTCAATATTGGCTGCTTTAGTTGTAAACAGCTGGTTTACTGCCGTAAACAGAGGGCTAACTAAATACGATGTTTACTGGAAATCCATACAATTTTCCTGGACGGCTTCTAACGCACTCCGCTGGGGGGTCTGGGGGGGAAATCATAGCTCGGAAACACAAGAAAAAAGACAGCGGATTGATGAATCGTGTGTGCTGCCGCGACCTTGATGGTTTACCTCTGCCGTCGGCTCGGGCCGGGCCTGGTTTATCAGCATTAAATGCCGCCTGCAGGCGGTGTTTTTTTTCCGGAATCGCGGACGCGGTGGGCGACGCCTGCTCCTTCAGGTTTTCCCGGAGGGAGAGTGCGAGCGGCTAAGTCTCCTCGCACATGGAGACGATGATGGGATTGTGGCACGAAGACGACGTGTCTCATCATAACAAATAAACCACCCACAGCTTCTGCCCCCCCCCCCCCTCCCCCTCTTTTATTCAAACTGGCAAATTCATTCATTCATTCAGCGTAGTGACGCACCGTACATCCCGGAGCCCTCTGCTGATTATTGTCCCGCGACTCTCCTGCTGCGGGCCTTTTGCAGCTGTCAAACGAAACCAATTTGACTCTTGAGGAACGCCCCTCTCCAGCCCCCTGGACAAGAGGAAGCGACGTACCAGACCACGCGTCCTGAATTGTCGATTTCTGCCTCCCCGCCTTCTCTCCGAAAGATCCGCCTTGGCGAAAACAGGCGACTCGTAAAATGCCAGTACCGTCGGAAAAAAAGCAGGTGAAGCCGGCTGAGGGGTGTCATCATCGGCACGCTGCCATTTAGAAATGTCACACCTTCCAACCCCCGCGCCGTCTTTAATCCCGCCCCGTAACTCCGTGTCCTGCAAAATTTACGAGTTATTAAAAAGTCAGCCTCTGTGAGTCATCCGGGAGAGGTTTAACAGTGAGCAACTCCATTATGCTAAAGATAATTGAAGCTATTGTGCTTAACAGTGACAGCAGCGAGGGGGAGCCGTCTTTCAAAAAATAATAATAAAATAATAAAATAAAAAAGTGAAATGGAATAAGACAAAGCCGACGTGCAGACCGGGGCAGCAGGGCATGAAAATAATTGGACACCCGAAGCATCTGAGCTACAGTTGCCGCCCTAGACGGTCCTGTCTGTCGCTGACATGGAGGCGGCGGAGCGTCTGACGAGCTGCACTCCTTGAACGCATCGCGGCATCGTCGGCGCCCCCTTTCAGCGTCTGGGTCACTAAGCCAGGCGCACAAAACAGTGTGTGTGATTGACTCGGACGCCCCGAGGAAAACGCCATAACTCATTGAGTCAATGGACCTTCAGACGGACTCCTTCCACTCATCGATACAGACTTTCTTAAGGGATACCAGAACACACACACACACACACACACACACACACACACACACACACACAGACACATACACACTCGTGGTTTTGTGGCTAATAACACGGCTTGCTGGCGGCGGTCAGCAGGGGTCCTCAGACAGACGGAGACGTTTAGGGAGATCGATGCGGCCGCAGCCGTTCCTTTGGGGGTTTTTTTCAGCCCGCGTCCGAATCCACGCTTTGCTTGGCTATGCTTTTATAAATACAAGTGCCGTAACTTTGGGTAATGGGACCAATTACAGCCGGGCGAACAAAAAAAAAAAACAAAAAAAGAAAGAAAGCAAAGCAAAAGCGACGATTTTGGCCTTTTGGTGAAAATGAATTTCATTTCTTGTCAAATTGATTCTCGACGACACAAAGGGTCTCGGGTAAGAAAGTAAATAATGGCAAGATGACGGCGTCTCAGTTCAGCCGTTGGTGCTCGTCATCGGGTTTAGTTTGCAATCAGACATTGAAACGAGGGCTTTGGATTTCATCCCTTTCGCTTTGAATCGATAGCGGAGAGATGAAAACATTTGCGTAGGACACGTGTGCGTGTGCGTGTGCGTGTGTGTGTGTGCGTGTCGTTCTGGTGTCGTTCACTTACAGCCGGGCCTTTGGGTCCTGGTTCGCCGGCCTTTCCTCTCCGTCCCTGCACCCACACACACACACACACACACACACACACACACACACACACACACACACACACACACACACACACACAAACAGACAAGAAAAGAACCAGCATGAGTGGAGAAGACAGACCGACAGGTGTGGCTGCTGGCTGGGCACACTTTCTGCCTGCAATTAAGGCCCGACAGCCTCTGCTGTCAGCGTCTCTAATTTGCTTTTAATTAACAAGAAGAAAACAGCTTAATTGCTGCACCCCGTGTGGCCCGCTGCTCTTTGTTCTCTCCCCCTGGTTTACCGCCTCTCCTCCAGCTGTGCCATTCCCCCGGCGCATTAATCAACCCCGGGAGCAGAAAAATAAAACAGCAAAACAAACAGGTCAGTTGCCACCCCGAAAACCTTCCACCCCCCAGATCTGTCCGACGACGCCGCAAAACCAGGTCACAAGGAAACAAATATTTTGATGTTCAATTTACTGACACGCGGCGGAAAGAAAAAAAAAAAGAGCAGGAATCTTGAAAAGCTGACATCTTAATGAGCTGTAACGCCATCCGAAGCGGACCAAAGTTGCTATAATTCGCAGCAAAGAGGGCTCGTGCGCGCCCGTGCCAGGAAAGAGGATGAAACTCCATCACGGCTGTCCCATAAACTGGCAGAACATCACTGGCGGCGCCTTACAAGGAGCGCCTTGGAATTAGCCCGCTCCTCGCGGGCGCGAAGCGGGTGCAGAATCAACTCAATTATGAGATTTTAATACTCTGGCCAATATCAATTCACTGTACGGCAGCTCTAATCAACTGCCGGGGCGTGAGACAAAGCAGATATCTTAAGTGCTAAATATGATTACCGCTCGCCTTAATAGGAGTTTCATCATCCGACGCAGTTGCCGCGCCGGGCCCTTTTCTTTTCTTTTGCTCTGCTGTCTGTGTCGGCGCACGTGCACGCGCTCGCGCACGCGCACTGCCTTTAACGTCGGGTTGAGCGGCGATGCAGATCTGCGGCTGGAAATAAAAAAAAAAAAAAAAAAAAAAAGACAGAAGCGGAGAATCTCAAAGCGCCGCCCCCCCGATTCTTCCCTCTGACACTCCACGTGTTCGCACACACACACACGCACACGCACACTTTAGTAAACTGGGTCGCCATTTGGCATGTGCATTTGCCTGGGAGAAAAAAAAACTTCACTGAGAGACTCAGACCTCGCATTTCATCATCTGTTTGCATGTGCACTCGCGCATATGTTTGCTTTCTATGTTGATCTCTTTGAGGTGCGCAGATTATAGAACGATAAAAAACATGACAGGCCAAAGTGTAGAATTATTAACCTTAATAGCGGCACAGTGGGACTGGCGCAGGTTCCGCTCAGGGGAGATGAGAGCTGCCGTTTGATGTGCCAACGCAACCTTGGCCAGCGTCTTTTCATCCTCTGCTAATGTTAGCCTTGATGCGACGCGCGCTTGATGGTGAGCGGAGATGAGCGGGGTTGCTATGTGTTACTGCTGGAGCAGAGGCAGCAGCGGAGTCTATGAACGTTAGAGGTCTTTATGTGGATCACATTAGGCTCCGATGACTGTGTGACCGCATTTGAGGTGACCAATCAAAATGTTTTACATCGTTTAGGCCAGTTACAAACTACTTGAGGCTCGCTATTGGTATTAAGTGGCAATTAGTGAGGCTATTAGCGACATTAGCAATGTGACTGCCTTGTGCAACATGAGCAAAACTCAAGCGGTAGCTATGCTAGCAATTGCTTTTATGTGAGTTTCAGTATCTTTCTGTCATCTACCATCTATCATGTCCTCTCTCTCTTCTTTTAAAAAGGGCCCTGTTATGGCCCCTTCCAGATTTGAAGGTCCAGTGTGTAACATTCATTACTTTTATATTGGTTAAAAGCTTAAAATACTGATCATAAATACATTAATAGAAGTGTATACTCGCAGAACAATAAAAGTAATTTGGTTTTCTTACCCATAAAATGGTTCTTATTTATGTATAAGAATATAAAAATAGCAAGGGTCTTGCTCCCAGTGAGCTGCCATCTTGCACCGCCATATTTTTAAGGAAGCCCAATGTGGACAATTCAGCCCGCCTGACAGCGTGTTTTGTAATTGGGGTGACAGCTTGGGTCTTCAAATAAACACGAGGAAGAAAGTGGATGAGCTATACAGGTTTGAGTGCTCAGGGGAGAGAGAGTGAAAGATGCTGCAATCTGAAATCTAACCACTTGATGTCGCTGTTTCTTCTTCAAAATCTCCGCATATAAAACCCTTATCCTTTAAATGTTTCGGTCAAAAAGCTGTACAGGCCTTACAAAACTGTTTCTCTCATGCATTTGAACCAGCCAACTCCTTTGCAACAGGCTAGCTGCTCACAGCTAGCGCTAGCTACAGCTCATTTCAGAGCAGTAAAACTCAGAAAAAACAGCCAACGTTGAAAAGCGCAAGTTGTCATTTTTCGTGCTTGGTGTTTTAATTTGCATGCCAGTAGTATCATAATAGGTCAACAAGTCATTCATAATAGGATCCCTTTAGGGTGCAGCTAGCAGCAGCTGCTTCCCACTTTAATGACAACTAAATGGGAGTAGATTGGTTTTGGAATTCAGTGCAATTTTAAAGCCAGTTAAAAACAGTGTTTGTTTGACGCTGGTGAGATGGATAAGTACGATTTCCCAGTAGAAAAAAAAAGAAAGAAGGGAAAGTCGTTGGGCTACAGCGTTGTAGCCAAATGTATTGTGCAGCCTGTGACTCACAAACTAAATTGGTGATGCTCTTATTAGTGCACTTTCACAGAAAAAGCACAGGCCCACTCCAAATCATTACGGCTGCAAAAGCAGACCATTCTGTTTGTTCTCCCCTCAAGCTCTGCCGCTGCCCTTTCTTGATGAGCAACAAAAGCAGATTACGCAAATAAGTAATTTGGCTAATGAATATTTCATACGCCATTATGCCAAGTAGGTCATAAATTATGCAGCTCTTCAGAAATTATTTCTCCACATCTGCCATTAAATGTCTCTAAGTGCCAAATTGCATGCAAATGTTATGTCCACATACGAATTAGCGCAACAAGGCATAGGGCGGCGGGCTGCGGCTCGGCTTCTATTAATATGGAGTCAGAGTGCGGTTAAACACAGGGCTGGAGCAAAGCGGCGCAGCGAGGGGCAATTTATGCAACCAATAACAACACGCTAATGTTACTTTTCAATGTATTTGTCTTGGAGAGTGTAATTTACACGTTCTACTCGCTTTTAAATTATGGATTGGAGCCTTCGTGAAAACACATTTCAATACAGGTGCTGCTGTCATGTGTTTGGACGGCAGTGCCATAATAGAAATGACTGCACTGCTTATATGCTTATATGTGTAAACAACAATGCTCGGTTTTCTGTAGACCAACGTTTCAGTGTTTCAATTTTATTGACAGTGATTAAAGTTTTTCGGGTTTTTTTTGGTGCCTGAGAGAAAGAGAACACCGAGCATAGCTCAAATATTTCATTTGTATCACTTTTAGTCATTTATTTGCCTGGGACACCAAGAGTTCATTTTCCCAGTAAAAGCAAAAAGCATGTGTTAAAAACCAGCGTGACCTTGTGTTTTCTTCTTTTTCTTTTTTCCCCCCGCCGTCACTTAGCAGACTGCTCCGGACAAAAATCACTGCACGCTGACACAAAATCATTTGTCCGGAGCAAAGCCGTCATCCCTGTTTGCACTCGGTCGACTCTCCAAACTTTAACCACCTGCCAGTGACACGCGAGGAACTGCCCGCTCTGGCTTTCGGACCCGATGACGGACAAATGTGTGAAGCGTTAACGCCGGGCTTTAAGTTCGCTTCTGTGTAAATGCAATTTTATCGACTTTATCATTTGTCACAGAGTATGTTGTAACCCGACACGGCGTGGACGGCGAACACCTTTCGCCCGGAGGACGGCGCCGACTTAAGTAACGCCTTGGGATTGGACGGGAAATTGGTATTTTGTGGACTGACCTTTTGCCGTCTGCGAGCCGTGTGATAGCTGCCTCCACCGCACAGACATTTAATAATAGGGAAAATGACTTATCTGGTTTCGTAGAACCAACAGGTGAGATGGCAGATTCTCAAATGCCCGACCTCTTTGTAAAAAAAAAAAACGTCCGCGTGGCAGCGAAGCGGAGCAAATCTTCAGCTCTTTGTGTCCTGTTTTCGCCGGGTTGTTTCTGGTTGAATCTACCTTATTGAGCGGTGCAGTATTGCACTATGCACTGCCAAGTTTGAGCTCGTTTTCATTTGTGTACACTGAGTCAAAACTGCAACAAGCCTCATGAAGTCAATGGTGCGCATATCATTTAATAATCCAGCTCTTTCAAAACTATGCTCAAATTTTCCGTACGCCTTCATACTCCAATTCAATCTGTTATTATTGGATCATAGAACAAAAAAGGATTGTAAACTCTTTGTCTACGTATGTGTTCGTAGATACGATTGAGAGTTTCTGGCCAAAGTTCCTTCGATCTTACAAGCCGCCGTCTCCGCACACCTTTGGTTGCGCTCGCTTATTCCTCGTCCTCTCTGCATAATGTCACCATCCTATTACTCCAGTCTCAGCCCTTCTGTTTCCCCTGTCACCTCCTCTTCACTCTCCCACTTCGTCTCCTGTCACTCAAGCCGCTCCTTCCCTTCCGCCGACTTCCAGTTCCTGTCGGATCACCCGGCTGTCCCTGTTGCTAAGCGACGCCTCGCCGTCCTATGAATTTGACAACATCTTAGCGCTCGATTATTATTTGAGTGCTGCAGTATGGAGCCCCGCTTTAGGTCGCTGCAGTAGATTAAAGGAGGGGGGGTGGTGGAGGGAGACAAAGAGGAATGGAGGGACTTGAGGGGAGGGAACGATGGGAGAAGGTGGGTGGGGAAATTGGAAAAGAGGGAACCGTCAGCGTGCGTCGCTTTTAGTCTCAAAGCTAGACGTGCAACCAGGCTCAGTGCAGCCTGCCTCGAACCTACAGGCAAAGTCAAGAAGAAGCAGCAGCAGCAGCAGCAGCAGTGAGCCGTCGTTTATGATCACTCTATAATCCTTATCCCAAATGTCAACACATTCTGGGCTGAGACTGGACTCTCCGCGTCCGACGGGCCGCCACGCGTCGGCCGAAATGCACGTCGCGTTTCTTTTTCTTTTTTTTTAAGCAATAAAGCAGATATACCATCAGAAAGCTGCGGTAATCCACCTGACAAACGCCCTTGTCAAGAGGGGTCAGTCGATAAGCTGCATGAGCCTTCAGAAACCAACACCACAGGTGGCGACTCGCACCTGACACACAGCTTACGGCGACAACGTGATGGATGATTCCCCCCCCCCCCCTTCCTCCTCTTCCCCCTCTTCCCCCTCGCCCCGTCCTACACGCAGAGATAATCGTTAGCAGGTAAATCAACTCGATGTAACACCCCCCCCCCCCCCCCCCACACACACACACACACACACCCTCCCCCCCCCCCCCCCCTCCTGACATTTGATCTCTTATCCTTTGCGCTGTGCTAATTTGAATCTCTGCAGGAAAGATAAGGGAGCTATGAATAAAAGGGCTTTGGCTCAGGTCTTAGCACTGAGCTCGCCTCCTTTTCCTGCAGAGTTGCATTCAAGTCATTTAGATTTATTTTTGAAGCGTTCATCCAGCGGCGTGGCGAAAGACGTGGGAGAGGATTCTGGGGCAGAGCGAGCAGACTCGCGTGCGGGAGGAGCAGGATTTATCATCAGTTAAGTGTAGGGCTCGCTATCATTAGAATGTTTCTGATACCAAGCCAATTTTGATACCGGTTCAAGAGGAATACCTTTTTTTTTCTGATGCCGGATGTTTTAAAACCAAAAATAGATTGGAATCACATCCAAAAACTTGAACCCATTTTAACGGCTGATTCAATTCAGGATTTGCTCCAAATCTGGTTTGTTGTCTTCCCGTCCTTTGCCGCTACATCTTCGGCATGAATGCTGCATTTTGCTTTATTATTATTTTCTTTAAACTAACCTTAACGAAGTGGAGCCACACTTCATTAAGACAATAGTTTTCACTCCGATGCAAACAAAGGTTTGAGGGCATCTTTGGTTTACGCCTCTATCATGTGAAAGTCAATCGCCAGCGACTTTAGAGTCGATACAATCGGAGCTACAAATGTATCGAAGTTTGGTACCCAGCCCTAGTTAGGAGTGCTCATATTGCTGCCATTCTCCCCCAGTGGTTACATGTGGTATTACCACCAAAATCAAATTACAGCCTTCTAAACCCCCATTGTAACAAGAACGTTATTCAGTGACATACATTTCAGCAGTCTGATTGAAATTCACGTGTTCATGCTGTATGTGATGTACATAAAAGTGTCAACGCTGCCTGTGCACCAATTAAATCTGCCTTCACAGCTTCAAATAAAAGTGACCTGAGCCTGTAGAACATCATCAACTGGAGCCACGACTCTTGCCGTCACATCGTTTTTCATTGTGAGGTTTCTTGTTTCCTGAGCTGAGAAATCTGATGCTGAAATCTCTTACGACATCGCAATGTCACGTCTGAATGCCGTGTGGGAACTCGCAGGTGCACTTCTGCAAGAAATAGGGCGATAAACCATCCAAATACCGCCTGCAGCATCGGAAAATATTTTGGCCAAAGTGTGAGAAAAGTTTCCTGCGACGACAAGGCAACAACTTAGCACTCTCTTCCAGCTGAATCCAAATAATTGACTGGCCCGGCCGTCAGCACCGTTGTTCTTCCCTTCTTCCACCAACTGCCTGTGTGTTGGCGCAGCCTGAAAGTCCTGGAGGGGCACCGTGCGACTTCCTTCAGCCAACTCGGCGCGAGACGTTATGTCGCTCATGGGAGAGATGACCTTTTCATAACTGCAATCCTCACATGCCACTCCCACTCTCTCTGGCTGAGATGAGGGCCCGTCTCCCTGCAGGGGACGCGCACGTCGGCCATCTGAGCCTTTTGTCTAAAGCGCATTTGGCTGGACCGCAGTATTAAGCTGATGAGGAGCAGCTGTGTTTGCTTAGCAGGCACAACTGTGAGGATGATGAAGTCATCTCATTTCTCCGCGCCATTTAGGAATTAAAAGAAAAAAAAGAACATGCGGCGATGGAATCTATAAATATCAATCTATAGATCAAACAGTCAGTCAGTCAGTCAGTCAGTCAGTCAATCAATACTTCAATTAATCTAATCTAATTAATCTAACAGTGTCTTAATCACGATCATTCAATTGTGATAAAATTCTAATAACAAACAGATAAAAACGTTATTGGCAAAATTATGGATATATTTATCAATCACTACGTTGAGACACTCAAATTACTTTTCGGCTGTGGTGTTGTCATGTGACTGGTTGTTTTGCATTTCATGTCACAACATCCATGTTAAAAGGTCAACTGTTTAAATAAACCAACCCCACTCTCTGTTATTTGTCTGTGTATATTTCTCTTTTATCATTGTCAACTCGGCCTCTGCATTGTCTATAGAACGGCCAGTCTATAGGGTTGCGCAGCTGTACTGAGCATCATCAAGGTGTGATGACCTTCAGCTGACCTGTTGATCCATCCAACTTAGATCACACAGTTATATTTAGCCAAGTAGAATTATCTGTATTTTTGTAAATATACAATATAGTTCAAGTCTTGGGAACTAGGAAGGATGTTTTATAAAAAAAAAAAAAAAAGAAGACACAAGACTGCATCATTGAAAGCATCTTTTCCTGTAACAATTCCTCGGAAGTGACGGAGAGGCTGCTGCCTGTATGTTTTTTCGCCCCCCCCTTGTTGTGATATTTTCCTGGTTGCTTCATGAGGGAAGGCAGGACTAGCAGTGCTGGTTGCTAGGTAACAAACATTTATGTCTATTAGCAGTTTTGGGATTAACTGCCTGGGATTTCACAACCTGGGATAAGATCTAAAAATTAGCAAAGATTTGCTTCTGCAAAAAAAAGAAAAAAAAAAAAAAAAGCAAAGTGTGAAAAATCCAATCTCTGCATCCTCTTATCTGGGCTTAAGACTTTAGATCAAAGTTTCTGTAATACGGGCCCCTGTGTCAACTCTGTCCCTTTGTCAACTGCTGTATTAATTAAGCACTCTTTGAGATTTGGTTTGTTAATTGGACGGGGGAAGCAATTCAAGGAGTTCATCCCCGACTCGCTGGGACTCGATTCACTTTTACCTTTGAGAGATTAATTATTAATGAAGCAACCGTGAAAAGCGTGGAGATATTTTGGAGAGAGGGGGAGAGCGTTCAGCATCTGGGCCGCCGCCGGTCTCAGCTCATTCCCATGGGGGGGGGGGGATGGAGATGTTTGTCGTGTTGTGTGAAAGAGGGACCAACCCGCACCAGGATGCATCTGCAGCCCCTCAGACATCCACACAACTAAGAGCAAAAAAAAAAAAAACGAAAAAAAAAAAAAAAAAAACGGCGATTGAGATACGGGCGATAATTGGCGCCACTGTCACAAGCTAATTTATTCGGCAATTAATTCTGAAATGTCATCCTTTATCCACCCCCTGAAGGAACTTGCTAATTTTTCATTCCAAATGTTTGCACCGCGAACCATAATGAGGAGGCCAGTAAAAACGCTTGTAATCGAGCTTCACAACACCAGTTCTATGGTTTAACATGCAAGTAAGTGGGAACAAATAAAACGCACGCGGCTCGTCTTCAAGAGGCATTACAATAACTTTAACCCCCCGGCCCTCCAAAAAAACCCAAAAAAACAACAACAATTCAGTGTGATTTCGTCAGGACACACAACTAACAATCTCACTAGAACAATCTGAGGAAGCTCTTGTGCTGTCTCCCCCCCCCCCCCCCCACCCCGGTGAGCCCAGTGTGTAAACCGCTCAGCTGCTTCTGGGCGTCTTTGCCGCCCGTCAGCTGAGAAAGGAGGACAGACGCTCCACACATCCACCTCCTCGGCTGCCGCCGCAGCTGCTGCTGCTGCTGCTGCTGCCGCCGCCGCCGCCGCCAGAGGAATTTCGCAGCGAAAACCTGCTTTTCACGGTGTCAAGTCAGCTGTCAGCGTCGCCCGAGGTAAATATCGATTGCGCGCTGGTTCGCTCCAAATGTCAGAAAAACACACGCGGTCGAACCGCGCGGGCCCTCACCTGCTTTGATTAAGAATCCAATTAAGCAGAGTGAGAAGGCAAATCCAACTTTCCCCTCGACCACCACACACACACACACACACACGCACACACACACTCCTGACTACCATTGCTTGTTTGGATGCCATCTTAGGATGCAGCACAAGCACAGAAGGAGGAGTCGGGGGGGTTGCTGGGCACTGGAGCTGCAGAGATCCTTTGCACTTTGGTAAGAGCCTCAATAAAATAGGATTTGTTCCAGTTGTTTACTGAGGGTGAAGAGGAGCGGCCAGGGCAGGAAGAGAACGGCAAAGCCGACAGCTGCCTGGCAGGGACTCAAATGCAGCTTAGCGGGTTTTTTTCTTTCCCTTTCTCCCCCCCCACCCCACTCCAATCGTTCCTGAGTGGCACACAATGCTGCCTTTAACTCACAGCCATCTAAATATTCCCGGGATGTTAGAAAAGGAGGCGGCTGACGCCGCACAGGAGACCGGAGCCGGCCAAATGCTGCACCTATGGCTCTCGGCTCTGGAGGATCCTATATATATATGTATGTATATATATATATATATATATATATATATATATATATATATATATATATATATACATATATATATATACATATATATGTATATATATATATATATATATATATATATATATATATATATATATATATATATATATATATATATATATATATATATATATATATATGCGGCTCCGCGGGAGCGATTCGCACCGCCGCCACTAGATGGCAAACTAGCTTCGTGGCAAACGCATTGCGCAGGGGGGAGGGGGGCGCGGCGGAAAGGGACGGAGTCAGCAGGGATGACTGTACGCTCTCCATCCGAGTGGATGGATGTCCTCGGCACACGGAAGTATGTGCGTGTTGGGTACAATGACTAATTAGGCAGCCTGGCAATTAGGCACAGAATACCATAAAGGATATTTTTTTTTTCTGTCTTTCTGCAGAGGGTTTTGCAATGAAGAGCACGCATCTCCACAGAGGAGACGGCAAAGGAAAGAAAAAACACAGTGGAGCTTGAGTGAGAGTGACAATCATTTCCATACCGCATCACGCCTCCCCTTCGGCTGCCGCGCGACACACAAAAAAGGGGGACGCAGGTGGCATGACAAGGGATGTAGCATATCAATGCGTTAAAAAAATTAAATAAAATCACCATTTCAGGGCCATTTTTTTTGTTTGTTTTTTTGGCAACCGGGACGGGGGACGCATCGCCCCGGCTCTGTGTGCAAACACTCGAGGCGGAGGCAAAACACACGGGAGGCGCTGCAGACGGCGGGGAGGGGGGAGAGCGCGAGAGAAGAAGAAGAAGAAGAAGAAGAAGAAGAAGAAGAAGTCTTTACAGCGGCCGCACCCGAGGCCGTGAGTTTTAAGAGCTCGTTGACTTTAACAACTCCTAAGGAGAGGAAAGAGGCCCGCAGATATGATCGGAATTTGCATTTTTATGCGGCAAAGTCGATAAATCTATATTAAATCACAAACCCAGTTCCTTCACTTCACGCCGTACTCCCCCCCCCCCTCCCCTCGCACCCTCCCGCCTGCTGGCTCTCCTTTTGGCTGGCACGGCTGGGCCTCGCCGAATGTTCTCATCTCCTAATGGATGCTGTTATTAGTCTTGGCTCTTGGAGAAATTTCACAGTCTCATCTGGACTTTTTGGCCGGCGTTATTCTGCCGCTTTGCAGCTACCGGGCCACTCGCGTTTACAGACGCGCCAGTGTTTCATTACAAGGCGTTATCCACGGCCGAGGAGAGAAAAGAACGAGGCGGACACATTTAAAAAAAAAAAAAAAAAAAAAATCCTTTCAATAAAACCCAGCGTGCTTCATTTTACAAACCAAATATTTGAGGTCATGGAGAATACGCTGTGCAAAGACTCCACGGGCGTGCCGACTGGGTAGCTAGCCCTCGGCAAGTCTTACGCTTCGCATCACTCATCGCCGTGCATAACAAATTGCGCGCGCGCGCGCGCTCGATGCCGCGCTACCATCTGTATAATATCAAGCCGCCCTAAACGCGCTGCCGCTCCCTGGCAGGGCCCATTAAAGTGGACGCAGACGAATGTATCTGAATCGGTCGCGGGGCAGGATGAAAGTGTGAAGAATCGGAATATGTGGCTGCAGCGGCGCTGCTCTCAAGCGATGCAGCCTCCCACCGCCGCCGCCGCCGCTACTGCTACTGCGCTCCAGTGTTTTGCCGCATGCATGCAGGGCTCGGCTGCCTCCCCTCCTCCCCTCCTGTGCCCGGAGATGCTTCCTGTCCTCGTCCCTCCAAAAAAAACAAAAAAAACAAAATAGCTCAGGCAATACGGAGATGTTTGAAAGCAAAACCGTCAATTTTCACACAGTTTTGGAAGGAAAAAAGCAGCAATTTCTCAAAATTTCCGTCCAACCCCAAAGTGCCCGACGATTACAGGCAATTTTGTTTTGTGCGGTCGCCATGGCTTCCACCCCCCCCCCCCCCCCCCGCTTTTCACCTTTCCTCTTCCGCTTCACGTGTTACACTTTGGGATTTCAGAATGGCAGTAGGTATGAGAGCATACATTTTAGAGGCGGCGCGCTAGCCGATAACTGTTGCTAGCTGCTATCTTTCGGACGTGCCTCGGCCTACCTGGCGAGCCCCCAAACTGGGCCGCCGTCGGCCCGCAGGGTTAACTTGCAACTGGCTAGCATTGCTCGGCCGAGGCGGCTCAGGGGATGGAATGTACTCTTCTCACCCTCCGTCTTCACTTCTCGGAGGTCAGAGTGTAAACGCAGTAATCTCACCACCTAAAAGGTTACATGTTGAAAGACTGCACTTGGGCAAGAGTGTTTATTTGCACTGAAACATGGCCTTCCAAAGTGTTTTCTTTTGCTTTTTTTTTTTGTTGTTGCAATCATCACGTTGTGATGAAAACCTTGAAGCAACGCGCATGCCTCAGTGTTTTAAAGTCAGAAGTGGCTAAATGTTGCGGCATATGAGTCATCAATAATGCGTCTTGTTGTTTTCACCTTTTCTGTTTTCAATAGTTTTCTCCATTTTCTTAGGTAAGGAAACATCAGGTGATAAGGTGACCAAGAAGACGAAAGACGGTCTCTCAAAACTGTAAGGTATTTACGAAACCTTATTTACCCTTTATAGAAGAAAATGAAGAAAAAAAATGTCTTTGCCATCTCGGAAAAAAAACTCTAATATTGCGTATTGCGTGAAAAGGCCCCATACTGATACCTGCCATTAAACATCGGGCTGTGTTAACATACAGGGGGCTAAAAGCTTTGTAAAAAGACTGTGATATTCCTTTTATACGTGTACGGTAATAGCTCGTGGCTGGATAATGTTCAAGCTTTTAGCGCGTTATAGAGAAATTGGGTCTCTGTAAAAGAATATCGATCTCAACACGGCAACAACATCTGCCGCACTCCACCGTCACTCTGCGATCCTGCGCCGCGAGTTATTGGAAAAATTTTCTTCTCAAGACTGGAAAAAAAAAACAAAAAAAAACTCAGCTCGCCCTTGGGCGCCCGCCGGAGTTTTCTTGCGTATCGAGATCGTGTTTTGGTAGCGAGATGAGAGACGTCTGAAAAGGCGAAGCCAAACAGCGTCGGCCGGCCAGCGGTCACCTGGTCTCGTCACCTCCCGTCCGCCCGCGTAACTCAGCGAATTCATTCCGGCCGACCCGCTCTGACACGCGGCGCCGCATTAGCGCGCCGCTGACCCGGCTGGCGCGGAAGCGGAGAACGTCGGCGAGGAGGGCACCGGCTCTGGGGGCAGGGGTGGGGTAGCTGGGGCAGCCGCTCGGAGGGCTCGGCGAGCGGCCCTGCCTGCGGCTCCGTCACCAGAGGAAGTCAACGCGCCAGGCTACGCTGCTGCGCCGGGCCTGGCGAAAGCTCGGAGGATGTTTTGGCCTACATTAGCCCTTGTTGAACAGCGGGCTTGTTACAGGTGAGCGTGCACAGATCGGGTTGGCCCTTTTCAAAGTCCTCCCCCCCCTCACCCCCCAGTATTTGTTCCCCTTTTAATTAAGTGGGGGACTAATGTGTGTTTATTCAGGACACCCCAAAGATGTTTCTTCATCCTGGGGAAACGACATGAGTCAGACAGATAAATCAAAAGCTCTTTGCATTTGTCCTTGTCCTGTGCACGATGCTTCCTGCCCCCCCCCCCCCGACCTCCCTTCCTTCCACCCTCCCGCCCTCCGTGGCCCTCCCATTTCCCCAGCTGGGCCCGAACGCGAGACCTTTTCACAGCCAATCAGGTCAAATCTTTGTTTCATCCTCCGTCCCAATGCACTTGACATTGTCAAGATTAATTGCCTTGTGCACTGGGCAAACGTGTTGCCTTCCTGGTGCGATACAGATGTCAAAAGCACGGCTCGTTGGGTTTTTTATTTTTTTTTATTTCTTAATTTGAATGTTGGACGGGAGCAGAGAAGGCGAGGGGGATTTTCTGCGCGCACGGCAAAGGGTTAAAGCGCCGCCCCCGCCGCTTGTAAAAGGCACAGGGGGTGTAAATCTCACCGTAAAGTCTCAGCTGTGAGTCCTGCTGACCTGTAAATTCTTCCCTCCGTGCCACGCTGCAGCACTGAGCTCCGGTAAGGTCGGGCCAAAAGTGTAACTACATATCCACGTCATGTTACTGTATTTAAACACGGCTTTAAAGACGCAGCGCATCAATAAGAGCCAGTCGCCTGCTCCACCTGCACAGCGGGAATAAAGACAAACTTACACCTCCATTGCCACAGGTGAATCAGGGAGTTTTGACTCCTGATAAACTGCACTTGACCTCCTTGAGTTCGAAGCTTTTTCACAAGTTTGACAAAAACTGAGCATTTCAGTTCAGGTTTAAAGGTCCCACATTATTCATATTATTCACATTTTCAGATTTAATTTTACTCCAGCAGAGCAGCTTCAGACAATCAACTGTCAAAGAAAAAGTCTACTTAGCCCTCTGTTTACAGCCAAGTTTTAGCTTACTGCTAAAACCGTAGGGCCAAAAACCAATAGTGGAACAAAAAAGCCTGGAGGCTTTTGCCAGTAATTTGCCAGACATATCTGCCGGCTTTCTAAGCTGCCCTTTGTGACATCATAAATGGCACATTTCCAAAACTGCCTGTGTTTCAGGCCGCACTTTCCGATAAGTGGAGCGAGCAGAACAAGTGAGGGTGGACGCTCCTCATTTCTCAGTATTCTGTTTGGGTGACATAATGTGGAGCTTTTGTGGGAGATTTTTGTTCAATGACATAACAGGCGGCGGCGGCGGCGGCGGCGGCACATCGCTGAAAGAAAGAAAGATGAAGGCAGCGAGTGCACAGATCTCTAACCCGCCTGTGGGCTCCTGATGAAAGATTCTCACTAAATAATAAAATATTTATTATCATTGCTGTGGAGTGATAAAATAATTAAAAAAATAAAAAACAACGAAAAAGTGCTGTAATTTTATGCCATTTTTTCCCCCTCTGTATCGCCCAAATCAGCGGCAGCCTCCTGTGGAGAACTTCTGGCAGTGAGGCTGGTGTTCTCACCAGGGACTCGTTACTTAATAATCTCTCCCTGCAGGTGCTGCGGTGGAGGTCAGCAGTCTGTTACAGCCGGCCGCGTGGCTGCGCACGTCTGCCTCCTACACCTATGGCGCAGGAAGCTGCTGCCAAATGTTCCGGCCCTCCCACCAACGAGCTCATAACTCCTCCCACCTCGGAGGAGGAGGACGGGGGGGTGGGGGGGGGGGGGGTTGGGCTGACTGATCCAAGTGAACCGCTGCCAAGTCCATCGGATAAAATATGAATATACGATACACTGCGGTGGCCCAATTATCTCGGAACAACATTAGCTCGTTCTTGCGCGGAGGCATCGAAATTCCGGTTGCGGCGTGCGTTCTCCCCAGCCCCCGGGGTGAACGCTGCACTTTTGCGGGCCAAATTAGGTTAACTGACAGAGGCCATTACGCGCTCGACAAGGATACTTGGATTTAACCGAATGAATGACATCGTATACGAGCTGACGCTAATGTTTAGGCCGCGGCGCACCTGCATTAGGCCGTCCAGCCGAAGAGGAGCAGTGGCATTTTTGAAAAGGGTCGTTTGTTCCGCGCATATTCGCGATCCAACGCGCGCACGTGGGCTCCCAGCTAAAAGGGGGGGGGGGCAGAAAAAAAAGGGCAAACCACCAGCTGCTTGGGAGCGAGTTGTTCCTGCTTCCTGTGGACAGGCTACCGTTGCGGCAAGCAGGAGGGTGACGGAGGGAGAGGCACGGCGGTGCTGCGGTGACTTACAGGCAGCTGTCCTGCTCTGTCAATGCAGGGCTTCTTGAATCCTCAAACACCACCATCACCCCCCGCCCCCTCCCCCCCCTCTCGCCGCACCCCCCCCCCCCCCCCCAAAAAAAAAAGACAGCAATTACGTCCCTCGTCTTCAGAAGTGTGGACCTCAACTGTCCCCAAACGGCGGCGAGACGAACGATCCTCCCAACTGTTTTGACAGATTATACACACGCGTGACTTTAAAGTGCCCGGGCAGCTGTTGTAGTCATTAGTTACATTCCTTCACTTTTCTGACACATGAGAGGAAACCAAGAAAGTGTGCGTGCGCCGCACTTTCTGACGCGCATTGATCTGGGGGGCCGCGCCGCCCCGTGATCTCGGGCGATGGCGGATGACAAATGTGACGCGAGAGCGCAGGAAGAAGGCTGGAGACGGAGGCTCTGCTGAATAATTCTCTCAAGAGAGCCGAGCCGGGATGGGGAAACGGATCGGAGTTGTTTTTTTTCACCGCCTCTCGAATCCCCGACGAGAGGAATCGCGTGTCAAAGAAGCCCTGTGTGCACCAAATGCACTGACAGACACCGAGAAATGATCGTAATAATCAGGCACTGAGTAAATTGATCTTCAGAAAACAGCAGATTTACAGTCTTCTGTAAAAACAATGACGTCTCGCAGCGCCTGCTGAAAAGAACAAAATGAGCGTGAGCCAGTTTCAGTGGACGGGAGGAACGACAGACTGGCAGTGCCTCCTGTGACATCACAAAGGGCTTAAAGAGTTATACTAATAGGTATAGATAGGCTTTTTTAATATCCAGGGCTCACTGACTACACTGGAAACATTGTTAATTTGGCCCAATATGGTGCTTTCTTTCCGGAAGTCATCCAATAGATGAACATTTTGAAGGAAATAAGTCCTGCGTTTCTTCTGTTTTGAACGAGTGGTCTGGTCCTGTCTGAAATATTGCGGTGGGCTCCAGGCAGGATTGGGCGTTTTCTTTTTTTTTTCTTTTCTCAAACCATCTCATGACACCTGCAGCAGTTGCCTCGTACAGTTCAGTGTCAACAGACCGAAACCTCAGACAACCTCTGCAGATGGTCACTCCCACGGGAAAAAAACACAAGTCAGGAGGAGGAAGATTCGCCACAGAATCTAAACAACAACAAAACAACAAAAACAACAGGCAACGCTCCTCCAAGACCAGATGCTTGAGCCCCGCCAAGTTAAGACAACTTAAAACTACTCCGACCCAGCGAAACGAGCTGACTAACTATTTTAATCATTAGGTCAAAATTAATTAATGAAAAAGTGAGAGGATGTGCGCTGCATTATTCATCCGACGTTGACAGATGATGCGCCGCTCTCCTTCCTCCGGGGCTCGCTGGAGTTTCATCATCTCTGCGCCCCGCGCGGCTTTGTCGAAGAACAAACACCGCGCAGCACATCTGTCGCACACGAGCATTCCCCAAAGCAGGACACAATGAATCCTTTGACGCGGCGCCGGGCTCTCGGCAAAACTGGAGGGGGATTTTTAATTGCTCCGCATTTGTGCTATTTTGCGACATAACATACGACGGTGAGAACACAAAAAGCAAAACAAAAAAAAAGGTGCATCTTTGTGGTTGTTTACTGAGCTTTGGAGGAAAAAGCAAAAAAGGAATCATATTCAGCGAGGACTTATTTTATTTTAATACAGGTATATTTATCCAGCTAATAAGGCTTAAAGCAGTGGATTAAATCTCCAATACCTATCCTGTAATAGGGGGATTTTGAAGGTGATTATTTATTAATCCACGGGAGCCTGCCACCGCGGAGGGGATGCGGCCGCGTCTGAAAGCGAGCCCACACATGTCCTTCCCCCGAACGCTGCGAAGCGCTGAGGGCGACGCGAGGAAGTCCTGGCAACGCATGAATAAACCGGCCCTGCCGCGCCACGTTCCCGTACGTTTTCGGCTTTAAGGAGGCATGCGAGCGCCTCCTGACCGAGCGTGGGTTGGTTTTCTTACCCTCCCCTCCAGCTTATTTAGAGCATAGCGAAATGAAAGCCACTTTTCCGTCGCCGCTCTTCCCTCGCTCGCCCCGTTCGAATGCGGCGAAGGCTTTGGAACGCTCCCTCGTACATATACGTGCGCGCCGTGTGAGCGTCTCCTGGCGTGAACACGGCTCTAAAATTAAGAGGCGGCCCTACTGCCTCCATGACCTGCGTTATGAGGGCGCTGTGATTACAACACAGGGCTTAGCGCCTCATTAAAATTGCTTGATCAAAGTTTTTCGCCCATTACGTTTTGCAAGTGGGACGTATCCTTTTACACAATCCTATTTTTTCTTCTTCTTTTTTTTAAACATGCTGCAAGCGTCCTGCTTGGTGCCTCCAACTCTCTGCATTACTATTAATGGGGACGTGGAGGGGAAATGCATTTCCCCTTAATTCCTGGACATCTTTGGCGAAATGAAATCAGGATTCTGTGAAGGTCACAGAACGGACCCGCGTGTGCTCGTTGCTTTGAGCTTCACGGAGGATTTGAGGCAAATGGCGACATTCTCGACCGCCCCCTTTACATTCCCCCCGCCCTCCTTCTGAGGTGTCCTACGCATCTCCTTGAAGTAAATCTAAATAGCTTTGAGTACTTGTACTTTTCCCTCGACAATAAATTGAAGCGGACAGTGTGAAAGATAGTCCCGCTTGAATCTAAGGCCTTGTGAAAGCTCTCCACTCCCGGCTATTGTATGAAGGATGCTGAGTGGTCACTGTGTGTCAGGCTATTCTGCGTCCCTGCCCCCCCTCCTCCACAACCCTCCACTTCCCCGCCTCCCTCCCCACCCAGTACAGGAGCCACGGCTCGCGGGCGAAACCAATGAGCTACTACAAGCGCGGACAAGAGTTGCTAATTGGGTGAGATTGTCTTGCTTGTCTCAGCTCGGCCACAAGCTGGCACCCTGATAACGATACACACACGCCCCGGCGCCGCCACCCATCCTGAAACAGGACACATCAGAGCCGCAGAGATGCACCAGTTGGTCAACAACCCCCCGGACCACATGGGTGCTCCTGGAGCTAAGAATAAGCAGAAACCTTAGCAGATTAACAGCCAGCGTGAAGTCATCCCGTCATCAAAGACGAGGTATTAATAGGTCAGGACTGCGTCTTCAGCAACAACAACAACAGCAGCGGCAGCAGCAGCGGCGGCGGCAGTGGTGGCAGCAGGACATGTGTCAACTTTCTGGTCTGTTTTTTGCACAGGAGACATAGGGAGAAATTGGAAAGAAGGCACAACACTGAGTGCGGAGGCAGCTATTTTATCGAAAATAATTATCACGGGGGGAACATATTGCACAGGTGCAGTGCACGCTATAATTGATAGCTGTGACACTCAGGCAGATGAGCTATAATACAGCCCTTTACTAATGAGGCAGGGAGATACCGCCGCCGCTGCAGCCTCAGAGCACATTTTTCCTATGCTGCCAATATAGTGGTTGTGTGTGTGTGTGTGCGCGCATTGCATTTCAGTAAATGGCTGCATGAGTCATACACTGCTACTGTTTTTGCATTTGCTCACAGAAGGGGTTAAAATTCCTGAAAGTCCAAATGCCTCAAGTTAAAAAGACGAAAAACAAAAACAAAAAACAAAAACAAAAAAAAAAAGCCCAAAACATTTGCCTGACCTAGTTACGGCTTCTCCATGGCTCAATCGACTATATATTTTACAGTCTGCTGCGGCGGATCCAAATGTTTTGCCCGCTGCTTTGTGACCATTCCCCGTCAGACATTCAAAAGCGCTCACACACTCGGAGACTGTGCTGGCCCAGTCAACAGGGTGGTACACAAAGGAGACAATCTCCACCCGTCCTTGACGACCGCCTCTCCGCCGCGATGTCGAGGGACGGCAGCATATTTCCACAGCTCATTTAAGGCCTGCCTCAATATTGGCTGTAACGCACGAATGAAGAGAAAAGCAAACCAGCATAAGGTTTCGGAGTGTCATAGTTTTCATACCTCGTTAAATATACTGGCTCTTAAACTCCAACCGGCGGTTAATGGACTGCACAAACAGATGCGTAGCGATTTTTTTAAAAACATGTTGTTTTTTTTCCCAGCCTCTGATGCACAGAGGAAGCGTTTAAACACAGTCGAATGCACAGCTAAGTGTATGTCCAGGCTGTAAGATGACGTTAAGTACTCACCAAATGAACAGGTGACCATCAATTCTCTGATTATTCGCACTGGTCAATCAGAAGCCTTGAGAAACGCACAACAGAAGGCGCAACAACAGTAGCTGCGTTTCCCCTAAAATTGTGCAAAACCTAAATATCGCAATAAAAAACTCGCAATGGAAACACCTAAACTTCAAAAAACCTCTCAAAAGTCGCTAATGGGTTTTTAATGCTCTCATGAGGTGGTTTTTCAGAGGTATCGATAAAGAAGTATGCCGCAAAATGTGTAATAGAAACACTTTATTTGCATTTACACGTCACCAGACGTGACATACGGGGGGGGGGGTCACGTGACCAGTTCAGACGGAATATTTTTAAAGTAATCAAAGAGAAAAAAATAGCAACCATTCTTGACAGCAAACAAACGTAAACAAACGAAAGCAATTGCGGCGTATGCGCTTCGCACCATTCGATGGAAACACCTGCAAATCGCAATGGTACTTTGTCGAAATTCTAGAAATATCGCTTTTATTTAGCGAAAATCTGTAATGAAACGCAGCTACTGAGCGCAGCACAAGGAGCGCAGCACAAGGAGCGCTCTAAGTATGGACTGACAATAAAGTAGATTTACTTCTGGTTATTCCATGGCAATAAAAAGTTAATAAAATGTTGTCCTGTGTGTAAAGGATGAGGACGTTCATTTATCCATACAGATGGGAAAAATTCCTGTTTGAGAGGTTGAAACTAGCACTGTTTTGTTGATATCTGCCGGTGGACAAAAAACTCGAGCTGCATTGAAGGTAACATGTCTTTACAGAGCGACCAACCAAAAGGGCCAAAGTATGTTTTTTTTTCACAGACTGTACCTTTATTTCAAATCGAATCTGGCCTGAGGACTAGAGAGGAAGGGACTGAAAACCCAGCCAGCGGGACTCGACCATTTGTGCTGCCAGTCACACTGTGAGTGTGTGTGTGTGTGTAGTGTGACCCCTTAACCTTGACGACTATATATTAATTGTCACACAGCCAACCCTGCAGCTCCCCTTGACTCTTTGCGGGCCTACAGATCATCTTTGCCTATTCCCAGACGACAAAAGCCACTCAGCTGCCGTTTGGCCTTTTCCCTGGGCCGGAACCCTTGCAGTCAGGCCACACAACAGCCCTAGTGTCTCTGTTTACTCACCCTTTTGCCCTCTTTGCCTGGTTCCCCGGGCTGACCTGGCACTCCCGCCAATCCCTGCAGTAACGACATGCGACATATTGAACGGGGGGGTGTTACATCCTCGTGTATTTGGCAACGGCGGCGGGAGATTACGGCTCGCTTCTGGTGCAAAAAAAAAAGAAAAAAAGAAGCTGAGGACAGATGTTTGTGCCACATGTTCTCGGCAGATTTGCAGTCAAAGTTGACACAGTGTTAGCCGGGGTTTCAAAAAAAAGAGAAAGCAAGAGGCGCGAACAGAAAGGAGTGAGGTTGTCCAGCTGCAGTTTCAAATCGCCCTCGTTTCTGAGGCTTTGAAGCCATTTCACTGCGTACGAGGCAATTTGCAGCCTTCTTTAATCAGAGCCCAGGCCTATTATTAAGGTATGCGCTGCAGCCGTGATGGTGTTTTGAAGTACCTGTTAAGCGGCGCGCTAACGGCCTTTTTCCAAGTGCCTGTTGAACCTAATTGTGCTGCATGTTGTGTTTGTTTGTTTGTCTTTAGTCCGACAAGAAAAAAGAAAACATATGCAGGCGACATCTCTTGCTTGGAAATAGTAAGTAATTGAATTACCTTGTCTCCCTTGATGCCTTGAGAGCCCTGCGTGAGCAAAATAAAGATTTATTTTCACAGAGCGAAACACGATGAAGATCACAAACAGTAGGAGGGATTTCTTTTTTTGATTTTAGGGAAAAGTAATGTGTTCTGAAAGTACCTGTTCCCCCTTGAGACACTCGCTCTCGGCCTTAGGAACGGAAGGAACAAAGCGAGAAACGTCAGTAAGCGTTTAAAAGAGGTGATAAAGGAGTGACAAATCACACGACCCGTGTATATTTTTACGGTACGCATGCTTGCCGGTTATAGGCGGGCGACACAATTGGTCATGAGGTAATTATCCTTGGCTGCCCTGACCCGGCAGAGAAGTTAGGCCTCCGACTATAACAACTCTGCCGGCACCCCGCTGGCTACTGTCAGGAAAGGGCAGACAGAGGCGTCGGGGTGGCCGGCGCACGCAAGCGACACAAGGCCGACGTGAAACATCTCGGCTTTCAAATGCGAGCCGAATGCCGGTAATTGGTGTCTTCTTTCGATTGGCATCCAAAAGTCAAACGCTGTTGACTTTTCTTGGCAGCGTCCGCAGAAACGGACAAACATAGATCTCTCTCGTCAGGCGCGGGGGCGTCTGGTTGTGGGGGGGGGGCGCTCGTTCAAAGAACAAGAAAACACACACAAAAAAACCACAATAGGCGAGAGTGTTTAACTAGAGAACAATCCTGGGGCATTTTGTTTTTTTCTCCTTTTTTTTTTTTGCAGCCTAGTGATAAAAGAGTAACAGCGCTGACCTGATGCCACGCTCCCTGCTAATAAATCAATTATTCATGCGAAGGCATGCATCTTTAGCTGCCTTGTAAGCGCACTGCCTAGTCTGACCTTCTGGTAACAAGAGACAGCAGTAAATCTACTCGCAGCAAGCCCGCGACTTTCCCCGAGTCCTGCCCAACACGATTCTGCCAACCAATTTACTGGCACGACGTGAGAAAGTTTTGTCTCTCGCTTGGCTGAGGGGAGGCTGCTCTCGTCCTCGTAAATGTGAAAATAGCACGATGAAAGACAAGGCAAGGCAAGGTGGCGGCGGCGGCGCTTTCGGGATTTTGCCGCGGCGTGAGGGGGGCGGAACCGGGGGGGAGCCGCAGGTCTGGTGTTGATGTGAAACCTCCAGACTGATCCCCCTCATGTTGAGAGCATAATTAGCTAAACCCTTTAATCTTCCGCAGCCGTCGGCTCCCCGGGTACAATGCGTTGATGGCGTGTCACCCGCACAATCACTCCGCGCGTTGATAGGTAACTATGCCGGCATCTGGCCGCGTGCATAGTTTCCTTTGAGCGGGGCGCTGGAGCCAAACTGGAAGAATGCCCCCCCGCCCCCCCGGGGGAGAATGTGTGAGGAGTGAGTTCACAAGGAAAGGTGCCGCCTTAAATGGTTGTTGCTGCCACCGGGTTCAGGTGCTGAAAAGGGGGGATTTATAGATGGCACGGCTGACACATTTACTAAATTTACGAAATGCAAAATTCGCTGTGACTGTCAGTGTCAACGAACTTCCCGGAAAGAACAGCGCCGCAGATTCAAAGGTCTCGCGGTTGGCAGCGTTCACTTTGAACAATGTTTGTTTTTTTATTTAACCTTTTAGCGATCTTGGAAATGAGAAAAGTCTGTCTTTTGTTTTGGGGACACATTTTTTTGGAGTCTGTGCGCTGAACCGAAATGTTACAGAAAGGACACCGGTATGTCTTCCGGGGTCAGAGACAACAGCGCTGACCACGTCGTCCCTCCACCTTGGCACGGTGCCTCGTTATTTTTTGCCGTGGTCTGCAAAAGTGAGGGGTTAATCTGCTGTTTTCTGGAGGTCGACACAGTTTTGATAAATGATGTATGGCTGCTACACTGGAGTCTGGGATGAGAAATAAGTTTTAGAAAAAATGAAGTGTGTGTTCAATTTGGGTGTGCACTGACACAGAACGCTTGTTTGTCCTCTAAGTTTACACGAGACCAAAGAGACAATAACATCAAGGCTTGTCCAATTAAATGTTCCGACCTCGTAAAGCCTTTCGAGTGAAACGAGGACGGCTCCCTCGTACTTCACCCCGTAAAAAACCTGCCCCGCAACAACCTGTTGACCTCTGGCCCCTCCACCGCAACACCTGGAGCACCGCGTCCCTTTGCCTCACCGCTGTCCTTTATCTCCGTCCAAGTGAGGAAGCCTACCGGTCAGTCCAATCCATGGGATGCTAATTAGGCACCGCGACTGGGCACTGAAGAGGTGAGTGTGACCGAGCGTGGCGTCGGCTCAAACAAACGTATTTACAAAAGCTCGGAGCCACCATTTCAGGTGGCGTTTTCAACTTTCCCGTAGACTTCCATGTCCCGGCAGCATAATGAGATGTAAATGAAACACTGTGAACTTACAGGCAGCCCCGGAACTCCAGCCACACCAGAATCGCCCTGTGAAGGAAAACTGCAATTAGTCATAATTCCTCTGCACTTTGCAAGAGCTGGGTTGAGAAGAGACGCTCGGCCCTGGCTGCACATACGTGCACTGTTTACTGTCGGGGCTCAGACTATTTAGAGTACGACTTGAAATGAAGCCTTTTAAGATGACTTCCATGCAATCAGTGGAGAGGGGTACCTTGTTACAACTGCACATGGGCGGCACCTTTAAATAAACTCCCTGATCGCGTGAAAGCCCGGCGGGATTAGCAAAGAATGGGCAGGATAACTTTGTCTTGGCGACTTTGACACACGCGCGGCTTTGAAAAAGTCCCACAAGGCAGGACTCGATGCCTTTCTAACCCCACTGTGGCCCAGTGTAAGCAACGAGCAAACATCAGGCCTTTCAACCGCCTGGCTTTGCTTTCTCTATATTTCAGACAGAGCTCATCCATCGGCAGCCGGGTGCTCCCGCAGTTGTTCCCCATTGTCACCACAAAACTACATCGTACATCAAAGAAAAAAAAAAAAAGGGCCGGCGAGATGAGAGCAGTGGCGGACTTCACAGCTGCTGGTGTGTTTTTTGGTGAGATAAAGTTGAAAGCAAGGAGAGAGAGAAAGGTGGAGAGAATTGTGGCTCATAGTGATGTCGAAAATGCGCCTGTTATGAGATATTAAGGCAAATATTAGAATAAAATAGAATAGACTAGAACAGAATAGAATAGGATCTACCTCAATTAGTCCCGTGTGGGGAAACTGCAAGTCACGGCAGCAAAGATAATATTTAATTGGACCAATTAAATACTAAGAACTAAAACAATATAAACAACAACTGCCTGCTCTTGTATTGAGCTTGGTTAGTGCAGCTGGATGTTCACTGGGAGTTTCTTATGGAGTCTAACAATATAACATATATTAACAGCTGCAGGAAGGACCGACCTGCGGTACCTCTCCTTCACACACTCTGGGTGGAGCAGACTGTCTCTGGATGGAGCTCCCCAATTGATGCCAGTGTGCGGCGGAGGGGGACGGGAGATGTTTGGACAGCCTGGCAGTGGTCCTCCTCTCTCCCGCCACCTCCGCCACAGTCCAGAGGTCATCCCGGGACACAGCCGGATTACTCCATGCTTCCAAATTGCGCCGCCAACCCCGCTCCCGTCGGCTTCGATACAAACAAACAAACCTCCACTCCAAGCCCTCCCTGAGCCGCCAGCCGGAAAATAGGATAAAATACCCTGTGATTCTCTCTTGTCTTCGCGGGAAACACACAGACCTCATTATAACTTCAAGGCTGGCAGACGGAGCGATGCACCTACAATTACGTGGCGAGCTCTTCCCAAAGACAATAACAATAACAGCAGCGGCGACGAGCGAAGGAAAGGGGGCTACGGGAGGGAAGCTGAAAGAGTCAGAGATATGGAAACTAATTACAGCGGGTGGAAAAAAACAACATCTCGCATACGGGATATAAAGCCAGGGTTGGTTGAAAAGAAAAGAAAGTTTAAAAAGACCGGTATTTTTCTTGTTTGCCGTTGAGGCAAGAGCGCGACAGACGATGAAGTAGGAACGAGCCTCCTCTTCATGCTCGTTCTTCCCAGGTGCATTTTCATTAACCCTGAAAACTGTCCAAATTGAAAATGACGAGTAAAGAGTGCGTCTAAAGGAAATGCAAAAGGAAAAACCCCAATGTGACGCTGCGTAATGAGACAACCTCGATAGCTTTTCACCTCATTATGTAATAATGCTGCAGCGCTTCTTGAATGCAGTATATGATATAGACTTTGCTGCATTTTGCATAACATTATTATAAATTGTACGTTTGTCATAAAGCAAAATGGTGATTAATTACATACAAAACATACTTTTTTTGCTCGTATAAGGTGGCGTTTCATTGCCTTGATTTGAAAACACATCACAAAGCTGTAATTGAAAAACCTTTTTTACATGCAGGTCACATAATACATTCATTGCGTGGCCCTTGGGCTGTCCAGACCACGATTCATGGACAGGTGGTGGCGCCACAAGGTCCTTTGGCATTTCCTAACTTTTTTTTCTTTTTTAAGTTTTGGATCCACAGTTGTTTGTTGAAATTGTGGACTACAATCGCTCTCATGTGGCCAGTCAGCGCTAACGGGCACACGCAAATTTTTCCCCTGATCGTGACTTCACATAGCACTGCTTAATGTAAAACGCAGCGATTTCGCAACGGTGTTTTCGTCGATATTTCTACGATAGGATTTACATTATGTGCACGTCTTTACTAGAAACCCGGCTGTCGGCCATTTGGACTCCATCACGGTCGACATACCTTCTGTATATACAGCAACTGTTTGAAGGCCAGCTATTCCAAACACACAGGCAATAGTAAGCACACCTGGCCGCGGGCTTTAGAAACTGTTTAAAGGAAGCACGATAAAGGGATTTAGCTCGGTATGCCCATTCTAAACAGGTGTCCCTATGAATACATAAACACTGCCTCTGCGCCGGGATAAAAATGACTCCGTATGACCATTAATAAGGTCCTGCTAAGTTATGCCCGCAATAACAGTATTCTTTATCTGTCCGTGTTTCAAGAAGCAATCAAAGCTGCTCTTCAAGCAGATGGTCAGACCTGCTACTGAGACGGGGATTACTGCTCCTGAAAGTCAAGCAGGTTCCCTCAAGTGTCTACTTTTATGGAGAGGAGGAGGGTGGCGTGGGGGGGAATTCATGAGGTCATTTCTGTCCAGGTTTGCAGGTGACGGCGCACTCACTCACTTTGTTTCCTTTGGGACCAACTGGGCCAAGTGGGCCAACTGGCCCCAGGTCACCTTTCAGACCCTGGGGAACAGAAGCGCACAATATATTATAAGTTTCTGTTTGAAGACAATGCAACATGTAAAAGGTCTTTATTCCTTTCTGCCACTGCACAACAGAGGGCTTCAAGGAAATGGCATACCCTCTCCCACTCACCCCCCGCCAAAATAAAAAAAAAAACCTGCTGGAGGAGTTCAACTCAGCTGGAGTACCACCGACGCTCTCCCTTCCTTTTTTTTTTTTTTTCCTGTCACCTTGCCGCGCTCGGTTCCCCCTCACCAAGGGTTGTCATTGCTTCTCACCTCAAAGCGGATGACCTGGAGGTGGAATTGAACCGCGCGAGCCCGGGGCAAAGTCAAGCCCTCTCGGTGGTGAAATGTGAAAGAGGGAAGGACAGCTGAGATAAAGAGCGATAGCTGATGAATGAGCCTTGACGCGTATTGACAGGCTAAATTTGCGGCAAGCCTTGTTAGGTGTGACACATTCGGGCCAGCAGGAGCAGGAGCAGCAGCAGCAGCAGCAGCGGCGGCGGCGGTGGCGTTGGCGGCGGCGCGGCTTTGAAATGGGTTAGAGGGGGAGAAAACGGGGGAGACGGGGAGCGCAGGGAGGCATCTGTGGAATGACGCAGAAATACGGGAGTTCGTCACGGTTAAAATTAGACTCAGGGAGGCTATTAATAGTAAGTTATATCTCCGCTGAAGATGATTGCGCACCTTTTATCACATTAGGTCCGGCTGCACAAGAGATGTGACTAATGCAGTGCCAGCCTCTTATTAAACACTACCATTCAAAAAAAAAAAAGGAAGGAAAAAAACAGAAGTTACGGTAAAAATGGAGCCAAAAGAATGTTCCTTCCCCACTGCAATGTGAGGAACTATACTATACGATGCTCTTTAGGTGGTACGATGGTGACGTGACGTTTTCGTGCCTTTAGGCCCTCCAGCACACACAGAGCAAAACGTCCAGGATTGCTTTATTTAATAGGTACCCATCTCAAGTTATTGTTTTTCATCCTTGATACCAGTGGAGCAGCTTTGAAAAATGTTACATCCCCACAGAGCTCCAAAAAAGACTTTTGTTTAAAGCCTTCCAACTCCGGCTTAATCATGTTGGATTTAAAAATGAGGCAGCTGCAGGGCAGAATTAGAGGGCTGAACCGGCACCGGGTGTGGGATTCTTGTCACTGCACCATGAAATTGGTGTCAGTGCCCTTCATGACGTCACAAAGACGCTTTTCAGTAAAAGCGGAGCAGGTCCAAGAACAATGGACTTTGCTTATTTTTTTGGGAAGACACGTGTGCTGACTGACACATTGGAGACACATGAATCGCGTAAAATCTTGCAAAACTATGCAGCCCTTAAATCAATACGGCGTAACCTCTTTACTGAGGCAATCAGGCCACAGCGGGATCTAGAGCCGTTTATTACCCCACTTATGACCAGCCAGTGTCAGCATGCACAGCTCACACGACGACAAGGACACTTAAATCTCCTCGTCCTGTCAATTATATTCCAGTGTGTGACTTGCAATTTGAGAGATTTTGCACCTTTTTCGCCACAAGGACATTTTGTCTCGTCTTGTCGAAGGGAGTCTTTGATTTTAAAATGGTCCTTTGCAGCCGTAATGTCAGTTTTCGTTTTCCTCACACTGCAAGGCCGACTTCTGCTCCGGCATTTGTAAGAGATGGCACATGTCTGATACCTTATTACTGTGCACTGAGCACCACAGACAAGCGGGAGGGGAACTGTACGGGAGTTAAATTGAAGCTTTTTGTACGGACCTCTGTAACGTAACACTTGAAAGTGCGTCGTGATTCTGCCCCGCTTTGAGTTCAAACCCTCAGACGTGTGCCGTTCAGCTCCTTGCAACTCATTTACAGCGGCATCATTCCATTAACTGCATTTAATAACCGCAAAGTGCTTCCGCCGTCAGTACGTTCACGTCTCCAGCCACGACTCTCTCGACGTTCGCGTCTCTCCAGACCCCCTTTTAACACTGCAGCCCACTAGGTTCATGCCAGAGATCACTCTACATCGATCTGTACCAAGTGCTGCCAACGTCTGGAAATAAACTGAAGCCATACATACATACATACATACATACGGCAAAGAATGCACTCTCAGAATTGGACTCTTTCAGAACAGACACACTGGAATGGGTGTATGAGAACATTGGCCTTCTGTCACTGATCACCTGAGTGATGATCTCACAACTTCAACTGTAATTACATGTTAGATGAAGAAATTATATTCGATTGTTGGACTCTAATCCAATTTTCTTTTCCCAGCAGTGACCCAACTTCACATATTCTGGATGTTTCTCTCTGCGACATCCGACTTTATTGTAGTATTTAAAAAAACATTTCATATTTTGGGCCTCTGCTTTCCAAACAAACAAGTCCTCACAACATTAGTTATACAGTAAGTATTTCGGCATCCTCGCAACAACAGTCAGTCGAGGAAATACAAATTAGGTTAGAATGACAAAATTACATCATCACAACTCAGGGTTGTTGTAACGAGGAATGAATATTTAAGGCTCTGTTTCCCCGTGCATCATTATTGTGAAATGAGCGTTTCCTCAGCAGCATCCTCTCTCCGGCAGACTGCAGACACAAGACAAAGGGCTGACGGGGAAGAAGACATAATTCAAACTGAATAATGCATTGACAATTGGCCAGGGTGGAAAGTTATTTCCCCCCGTGGCATAGACCTCTTATCAGAAACCAAATTCAGGTCAAAGAAGAATCTCAGTCAATCCAAAAGTCACTCTCCCACCGCACATATATAACTATATTGATTCTGTCACCCGATTTGTTGCTTTGTGTGCCACAGAAATATGCCATGAATACATAATTACAAGTTACAAATGAATCACAAAGTTTTCGTTTAGGTTTGTCCGTCAGTTCAATCTAATAGTTTAAAGATCCAGTGTGTCAAAGTTGGTGGCACATAGTGGTCAGAAAACTTGTTAGAGGACCGTTGAGATCTTTTTATCCACCTCCTCACTGAATGTCCTGACTGGACATCTCCAGTGTCTGGACTTGGGTACAGTGCGCATCACATGACATAAGAGCTGTTAAGATGGATCAGGAATTTAAAAAAGAGGTGGCTTCACTATTTAAAATATCATCATAGTTGGTAGTAAAAGAAGAAAGAAAATGTCTAATACCTCAATACTGCCACAGTAAGTGACGCAACATCGGAAATAAAGACTGCTTCCAAAAAATAGGCAATTAACTGCCTGTCTAAGTGCTCTGGAGAAAAAAATAAATCGCTCTCAAAAATAATGCACTCAAGCGTTACTTTCCAGCTTAATAAAGCTGAGAGTGCTTGAAGTTGTGCCAGACTTTGTTCCTCTTACAAGTCTTAAAATGTAAAATGTCAGTCCGGGCAGATCTTTTACATTGGAACGGTTTGAATCAAACTGCTAAAAGTTTTAAATGAATAAAACGTTTTACAACTATATAGAGTTCCGAGTGTATTCTGTGGCTTCAGGTACATCATATAAACCTGTGTTCTCAGTGCAGTAGAGTCTAACGCTATGCCAAACCAACCCACACCTAAACCTAAAGACACTTTTAAACAAAGCTTGAAAAAAAAAAAAAAGGTGAGGCTTTAACATTACACGAAGGTGATCAGCAAGCAATATTTTACATACAAAGCCTCAACTGACCAACACCAAATTAAAATCAAATGAAAATGACTGATGTCGGTGATTGTCGAGTGGATTCCTTTGAATAAGGAAACACTGAATGACCCCTTATGGGATGCTGCATCCCCGCCGCCCTCCCCTTATATTTTTAGTCAACCTACATTCTGCTCTGCAGCTCATTTAAGTTAATGACCGTCTGTCCGACGGACCTGGTCGCCGGCCAGCCGCGACGAGGAAGCGAGGCAGGGTGCGTCGTTGGCTTTTGCTGATAGTCTGGGTGCAGGGAGGAGTGTGGGGGGGGGGGGGGGGGGGCTTCTGGGCCGTCGCCCCTGCAGCACGGGGTCAGAACGCTGTGGGGAGCTGTGTACACTCGGCTGCTAATTACACACACTGCGGTGCGTCGTGGCGCCGCCGCGACCCAATCTGGCAAACCGGCCGGCGCCGCCACAGCGAGGGGATGAGCGCGGCCAGAGAGGCAAAGAAGTACACCGAAAGCGAGCCTAATTACATTTGCTTATATCTTTTACCGGGCGCGACAGCTGCGAGTCAGCGGCCCTGCGTGAAGGGAGGTGAAGCAACTGCGCGTTTTGTTTTTCTTTCAGTTGTCGCGCTGCAATTCAATTATGGCGCACCGGGCTCGTCCTGTTGGGGGAGAGGCTGCATTAAAATTGCGGCCGCATTAAAAATTCAGAAGGGTTCCAGTGGGAGAGGTGGAGGGCGGGGGCGTTGTGACGGTGAATGACAGGCCTTTCGGGGCTTCTTGGAACTGGATCTCCGTGTAACTTCAGACATCTTGAGCGCCGGCCGGATGCCGAAGGGGTTACGGCAGGAAATGCCTTTTGTGACTTTCCATTTGCTCAGCAGGGCTCCCACCCGATACAGTGTGGCAAAAGACTTATCAAAGTGACATCGGGCGTGGCAAAAAGCGTATTATTAGCACGTCTACTACGGCCGGGTGCGTAAATATAGCTCACAACTCTCCAGACGCGGAGGTTGCGCGAGGATATCGGAGCGCAACCGCCGCGTTCAGAGATGCCGCGGTCCAGGTCGGATCACGTTCTGTCGGTGCCGCTTCGCTCGCCTTTGTGCCGCGCCAACCCCTCTTCGAGCGTACAGAAAGTATCCGCGAATGTCACTTGGACTCCTTTCAAGACAACACGCTGAGCGCCGCCTCTGTCTCGAAGGGCTGCTAAACGATACCCGATCACATGCTCATACGCAGAATTCCAGCTTCTCAGGTGTCCACTCCAGACATAAATAACACACTAGCTTTAAAATTGGAATATGAGCTAAATGCAGTGGAGGAGAGGGGCGTTGGGGGAGTAGCATTCGGAGTAAATAGGTGAACTGAAATCATCAAGGAATTACTCGCTCAACTTTGGAAGGTTTCATGCCTTGGCAGTTAGCGCGTCTGTTCTAAAGATGATGTTGATGCAGTAGCCAAATGCATTGGAGGCTAAAGTTGAGCATGAGGTACATTTTCTTCTATTTTTTCTCAAAATGATTCATGATGCAAGGCTGCACCACTTGATAAAAAATAAATAAATATCAGAATATGCAAAATGGAACCTTTAAGCCAAGACTGGTCTCAGTGTTGCATCTGATAAATCAGTGAAATTAAGCTTCGGAGGTGTTTACTGACTCTTACAAACTAGTCACCTCGTCTCAGGCCAACCTCTCAATGCCAAGTTCATGATTAAAACTGAAAAGTTTCAAATTTAACTTAACATAAAACATTGGGATTTCTCACATTAATTAACCCGTTGGCCCAGATTTGGCTCAGTTTGGACATGCATTACTGTCCTCCACCATCTGCACAGTAGCTTTTTGCTAAAAATGTATTTTGGACCCTCTGGTCTCTTAGGACTGATTGCTGTAGGTGATTAACTGGTTGAGAACAGGCAGTCTTATTTAGCTGATGAGGTTCAACTTCATCCCCTCTCTTTCGGAGGCACTGGGGATACTGGTTTTAACCCATTAATCCTGGAGCCGCTCGCCGCTCACTGATGAGACATGGGACTCTGTGACCTCATATTTTATTCCACGTCCTGCCTCCCGTATTAATCTAAATCAAATGCGAGGCTTAGGGTCAAGAAATCAAATAAATCACGGCTTTCAGCAGCCGTGGATGAGACTAATAACGAGCGTCCCGTCGCAACGTGATTTATGTTGTTATTTCACAGGGATGAAGATTGCGTTACATTGCGGATTTTCCGGCCTGGCGCAGAGCTTTTTGAGCACGTGCGCGGGAGAGAAGAGTCGCGGCCGGGGTTAATGTTGCCTGATGTGTTGCGTCCCGGGAGAGAAACGCCACTTGGACTAAGACAGAGTATCTCCGCAAAAAGAGAAAGTGCTTTCTGTTCATCTAACAGAAATGCTCGACTCTCCATGCATACATATTGCTCTATGCATTAAATTGGAAGCGGCTAAACAGCCCACTTGACATTCAACGAGCAGACAATAACATTTAAATGAGTCCGCGGTTATCTTTGCTGTCTGCTCTCTGGCGGCGGCCTGCTAATAAGTTTAATTGACAGCGCCAAATGATTGTTCATAACAATTGCGCTTGCAACAAGGTGACCTGGCAAGACTTCATCAGCAGACGCCAGTCCGGCGGAATGTGATTGGTCTAGGGCAGAGCTGTTTTCTCAACAACAACAACAAAAAAAAAACCTTGTTTGGCAAAAAATAATTATGTCACTATAACATAATAAACACTCCCTATGTGATGAGTTTTTTTTTTTTATCACTTACAGAAAGCCTCATTTGCATGCTGCTCGGCTAGAGGAGTGGATAGACGGGAACACACATGGGAAACACTTAAAGCATCACAAAATGATCGCGGCGAGCCTGGTGGAGGACTACCTTACTTTGCTCGCCCCCTTGTGAGAACGAACCTGTCTCATCTATTGAATTTCTCCAATTAAAGAGGGTGTTGTGGTCTCTCAGCACCGAGCTGAAGCTTCTTACTACCAGGCAGGTTCTCGCAAGAGAAGTGCCGGGCAGGCATTCGCAGCTATGCAGTCCTACACCAAGCCAGCAGGGGGCGCTGTGACAATGGCAAGGGTGTTATACTCGCTTGATACAAGTCCACGTGTTGTAAATTATTTTGAATTATTTTGAGGCAAAGAGGAGGAAAGCACGAGGAAAGCAAGCGAGATTGAGTTAAAAAAAAATGGGATCAGAGGTTAAGGGAGAGTTAAAATGGGATTTAAATACCAACAACAAGTAGATTTTCCAAAAAAAAAAGCAAAGGAAGCGATTTGCTCTTGCTATGAAAGATGGGTTTTCAGAAGCATGAGATAAGCTTGAACACCGAGCAGACACTTTAAATCACACAGTGGACAGTTTCGAGCAACAGATTTTCTCGTTCAAAAGTTTGTCATCGCTGCCTTCCTGACTGAACGAGCGTCCCGCTGTTTCCATTTCTGTACCACTTGATATCCAGGCAGCCAAGGAGTGAGGTGAGTGGAGAGCTGCCGCTGGCAAAACCACTAAACTCCTTGATTGCTGCGGCATGGTCCGCTAAGCACGCACAGTTAAACAACAAATATGAAACGAAACAGACCCACTGAATGACAAAGACTCAACTCATCTGAAGTAAATACTGTTACATCTCGGATAAAAAGTGGGTTTTTAGTCGGAGCAGATATAATGAACAATTCTGCAAACATCAGCCGCCTTTGAAGTAGGAAGTCATGCTGGTTTTGGAAAAACAAACTAGGTGGTAACATCATATCTATTTATTCTCCTTTCTCTTGAGGCTGAATTCATTTTTTGCAAAGGATGGCTCACACTGCACGAATGCTATTGTGGATAATTGTGTCACTGACGGCTTTTCAAGACACATGACACATCTCTGACTTCTTGCATTTCATTTGTCTGTCTTGCTTGTCTGTCTTCTTTTTTTTTTTTTTTCTTAAAACCTGGATGCTGCAGAACAGAAAATTTGTAGAGCTATCATTTTCTGTGTATTTTTTTTTTAACTAAAACCTCATTCTTCCGATCAATATTTTTGAACGGGCGTCTTTGCCAGTGTCTTTGTGCGTCTGATTCCCCCTCTGATTTCTATTAGATGTGCTGCCGGCAGTGAGTGCAGCTCCAGCAGGGAGGCTGATTTCTGTGGAAGCTGTTTTCTTGTCAGGAGAGCAGCGGTGATGAAACCCATTCTCCCTGTCAAGTCGCTCTCAACTGACCATCTGCACAGCAACCGCATCCCCTGAGATTCTAACCACAGTGAGCGGACATCACACATGCTTCACATCTTAGGAATAAAGGCTCGCGCATTCATTCGCCCCATTAAGAATAGGGATTCATTTACGACTGTTGTGCCTTTGAGTTTGAGTGAGCGGAAAACGCAGCTAGCTGGTTGTAGCTGATGCTCTGGCTGCGTGGGCTGTATTACTTAAGCTGGATTTAAAAGCGCACGATAAAGTTTGACCTGACACGACATTCGAGGGGCTAAAAGTAATTTTAAAAATTAGTTTGCTCCATTAGTATTACGAGCCCATGGCAGCACATATATATGAAATCATTTCACAGCAGAAGGACATTAAGGCTCTGGATCTACTTCACATTTGACAGGCATCTGAAAACGGCCCCACAGAAAACTGTGCGCCGCTCCCACCCTCAGGGCATCGCGCAGAAAATGAAAAGCCTATAAGAATTGATTCCCTGACGAAACTAGATCTGGCTGATGTGCCATGTATGGAATATATGTCTGCTGGAGATAGTGGTACTTACCTTCCCCCCATCGATTCCCTTTTGCCCTTCGGATCCGGGCTCGCCCTGCAATCACAAGATTGAAAGTTAAAAGGCAAAGGAAGACCCTTGAAAAGTTCTTATTTTTCTATTTCTTGTAGGCCTTGAGGGGGTCATGTTATAAATAATATGTTTCACAAAGACCTTGCGATGAGTGCGACGTGACGTCTCGATTGCGCCAGACACGATCATGTCAGTATAGCTATAGTAGCTGCATTGATCTTGAACTAAATTAGCCGATAAAAGAGAATTTTTATTTTTCAACATTAGGAACAATTATGAAAGAAATAATGACGCCTGATCTGAGTTGTTCTTGACGAGTATATCTCTCTCTCACACACACACACACACACACACACACACACACACACACACACACACACACACACAAAAGGGAATTCACGTTTTTCCGAAACACAGCTTCTCATCATAATGTTAGAGACTGACTGAACTGACTGAATGGCTTTCTATGCTATCACTTCTTTCGTGAGCTCAGTGCATAATTCAAGCTTCAGCAAAGTCTTCTTTGTTGTTTATTACCACAGACAGTCCTCTGAAGCCACCCCACCCTGACTTTCCGCACTCTCTGCCAAGAATATATGTGATGTACTAGGGATTGTTGACCTCAGCCGGTCCATAAAACTCGAGCAAACTACCATATAATAGTTTCCAAGGGCAACCATTACTCCTATGATATTGGCAG
This sequence comes from Nelusetta ayraudi, assembly GCF_046127955.1. Lineage (NCBI taxonomy): Eukaryota > Metazoa > Chordata > Actinopteri > Tetraodontiformes > Monacanthidae > Nelusetta > Nelusetta ayraudi. The sequence continues at coordinate 3,194,521 of NW_027466058.1, read as the reverse complement.
ATGCGTGAAATTCTTGTAATACGGCTACCAAAGGGCCTGAAAATGAGTGTCAAACATTTGTTTTTATTTATTTTTTCCAGGCAAAGGAACAATTTCACGCAGAAGCAGCGGGCACATCAAACATGTGCTCAATCTATACGCGCCCAAAACAAAGATACGGGCTCACATACGATACCGCGGACACAAACAGAAAATCGTTGCGGGGGTTAAGTCAGTAAACAGGTTTAATAAAATATCTCTAGGACAGAAAGGGCTGTTATTGACCACGAATCGAGTTCTGGTGTGAAATAGTCCAGGGAGGCGCCGTTCGTTAGCGTCGCTATTGATGCCACTCGTGGCGCGGCCGATGGAGGCTTTGCGTGTTCGCTGTTGCGCAACAGAAAAGGGCTTTAGCGGGCTCTCCAGCGACGCGACGGAGAAGCGCACGAGCGCTGGCTTTAAGTGATATTCCATATTGCACGTGTCACGGTTCACCGATAAAGATGTCACCCCACAGGGGGCTTAGCTTCTCCGGCGGATATAGGTTCGGGATTAAGACGACCTCTTCATGAAGGAATTCTATCCTATTACTCCTCGCGCCTTAAACAGCTGACACAACAGTCTCTAGGACCCATTGACACCTGGCAGCAGAACAGCGGTTTCCTAGGAATTCACAAATGCCGTCGTTTTGTGTTAAAGAAAAATGAAATGGATTAAACTTGCAGTTGCTCTGAGGGGATGCAGAGATGGTTTAACATTTTTGGCAAACTCGCCTCTTGCCATAACCCCTGCAGTCATCTGGGTAGGTGCATTCCCTTAATTATCCGCGTCTGTTATTTTCGAGCTGGCAATAATAAAGGTGTATGGTACAGATTCAGATTCAGAATACTTTGTTAGGGAGAATTATGCCTGCACGCCTGCCAAAATATCAAAACAAAAACAAAAACAAATGGGAGTTAGTTTTGTTACTTCTCTGTTAAACGCACCACGTTGCCATGGGAGGAAAACATATAAGGACTGCCCGCTTTTCTCGACCACTGATCGCCACCACCGGATCATTCTCAGCCGTCAGTCGGGTTAATCGGTTCTTGATCACTACAGTCAGTCTTCTCACAGTGACTGACGTGTTGTAGTCGCTAATTAGTTAGTATGGTTGGAGTGACAGCTAAAGTCCCCCACTACTTGCAAAGCTAAGCTTGCAGGCATTGGCTAGTTTATCGTTCTCTCTGTCCCTCCTGTCTTTTCTTTGCACCATTTTCCGTAACGGTGGGCAATGCCTACTGCTTTTCAGTCAGCAAGTCCCAGGCAATTTGTGTTCACTACCCTGCAATCCGAGTTCACATCAGCTGCCTTGGAATCTCATTGACTTTTTAGGCAAAGTATGAAAGCCACAAATTAGTCCTAAAATGGAAATGCAATGCATGGCAATTTCTCTCTCTCAATGTCTTCCAAATTCCCAAACCTAATTCGCCTAAATAATGCAGCCTGTTTTTTAGTTTTTTTTTTATTTAAGACAAACCTTAAACAACAAACTACTCGCAAAATAAACTGGGTTTGTGGAATCACAAGTGTTGAATGAATTGACTGATTACATCATCACTCCCTGCAGTAGCCTAGCAGCAAAACAGGGATCAAGTGAAATGTTGATTTTCTTCTCTCTACACACAGGATGTTTAGGTTTGGTGATTTTCTCGTCTCCCCGAGAGTGCGATGAATCCAAATCACCACTTTCGGAACAAACATGTAGAAATGTGAAAGCTCTCATTGACGGTATGCGCGTATTTCTCCCACTTAAAACGTCCGAACCGTCAGCGACAGCTACGACTCCTGACCCCTTCTTCTCTTCTTCTTCTTCTTCTACCACTTATCCTGACCCCTTCTGTCAGCCTAAAAGGAATGCAGACAACTACTTAGTCCAGAAATATCCCTCATCTTATGCACGGCATTTGTTTTCCCGGGAAAAGCGATAAGCTTTGTCCTCGAATGGCAGCAAAGATGATACTCTGCAACCTTTTCCAGCCGACAGCCAAAACGTCCCGCTGAACGTCCAGTAGGAATTGCGAGTGTAGCGACAAGGACACAATCCCTCGTTGGCTCGCCCCCCTGCGCAAACACTGCCGACTGTGTCCAACGGTGCGGCCGAGCCAAAAACCGGCAGCGCCAGTGCATTGGACCGGCCCTGGATCCGCGCGTTCGCCTTTCCGCCAGTGGGCCCTCTCGCTGCTTTAATTTGATTTTGAGATTGCTTTATTTTCTGTGTCAGTGTGACGAAGGGGTCGGCGCGGCGCAAAGCCGCTGATTCAATCCGCGGATGGAAAATCAGCTCAGAGAGGCACGGCGACAGATTCTACAAGCCGCCGCGCAGGAAAAAACAAACAAAACAAAAACCAGCCACCTGCCCAGTGTGAATTCACCCAATGTGGAAGCAGTGCAGGGAAGACAATCATTTTAAACGTTTGAATTAGGGAACCTGACAGCCAAGGAAACGTCAATAACAGCTTCTTGTGCGGGGCAAACGCTGCGAGACGTCTGATGGTGGGATTGAATCATCGGTGGGTGGCCTACCTTTTGTCCGGCGATTCCTTCACCCCCGGCCTCCCCCGTCTCCCCCTGCGGCACAAACAACACACAAAGGAGGGGGGCGGGGGGGTTAGCGGAAAAACAGTCTCTCCTTCACACGTTAGTGAATGGTCTTGTCATGTCATATGCGATCTCTCTCTCTCTCTCTCTCTCTCTCTCTCTCTCTCTCTCTCTCTCTCTCTCTCTCCTACACCTGTTTCGCTTGGCAGCTGCAAACCGAGAACGCCGCATTCCCCAACAACTGGGGAAACACAGTCATGGACCTTGTCGACCCTCATTGTATTATGATCTAACCGCGTTGAAGAGAAATAGGGCAGAATGAAGCGAAGCAGGGAAGAAACGCATTAGAAGCACTAAAGCCTCTCCTCTCCTCTCTCTTTTTTTTGAACAACAAGATAAAACAGACTGAGAAAGCAGAGAAGGAACAAAAGAGGCGGGCCAGATATTATTAAGAGGGGGCAGATGAAACCAGATAGTTACTCAACGAATTAAGCAAACGCCAAATTTGCCGCAAGCTAGGAATCTAATTAAACATGATGGCATTTCATGGTCACATTGTCATTTCAAGGCCTGTTTGTTGGAGACTGAAAAAAGGCTTAAGAGGGAAGATGAGCGAGGAACAAAAGGCTTTTAGCCAAACATAGAAACCGAGATGTCATCAGTATTGTGAGGACTAAGGAGTCGCCTTCCTGACTCTGTACTTGAGCTTGGCTTTCGATTCATAACGGAAACATAAATTAAAGCTATTTAATTTTTATGGAAAGAGGAACAGGCACATTCATTTCACCATTGTGCTATTTTCTTCGGGCGGGGTTATTTGTTTTCTTTTTCCACATGTGCGAACATGCAGAAGCTGTGAATCTGGTAATACCAGGGTTTATGCGCAAGGCCTCAGAAAAATGGATTTTTCCTCTTAAGCAAGCCTCATTCTTATAGCCCAGTCCTTATCTGTTTAATTTCCTGAGGGATTCGGGATTAATCATAGCAGTTTAATCCCTTAGCAGTGCATTACAATCCTCCATCAAACTGACTGTAATGCAGGATAGTACTCGCTGCTGGAGTTTCACAGCCGGAGTAATCCACAGACACACTTTGCCCGGCAAACCCGCTGTGTCGGTCACGATGATTGGCCCCCAGGCAACATTATGGCTGTTTCCAAAAGGCCCTAAATTGCAAAGATGTCATTGACTAATCCCGACAAAGTCATGCCTAATTGATAAACTGTTAAGTACACCCTGACTCTGTTTCAATCTTTATTGATTTAGATTTGCATGTTAAACTGGCGACTTGTCCAGGGTGGACCCCGCCCCCCGCCCAATCACAACTGGCGTATCATCCAGCAAACCTCAGTTCAGGAGAAGTCCATATGGAAAACAGTTGGAAGGAATGATTTTTATAATTTCCTGCAAATTCAGTGATGGACTAGAGACACGTATATGTTTTTTTTTCCGAAACCAACACTGGTGCAGTGACTCTTGCTAAATACAGGACCTTTAAATCAATACGGCGCAACCTCTTTACTGAGGCAATCAGGCCACAACGGGATCTAAAGCCATTTATTACCCCACTTATGACCAGCCTGTGTCAGCATGCAGAGTTCACACGATGACAAGGACACTTACATCTCCACGTTCTGTCAATTACATTTCAGTGTGTGACTATCATCTTTGCACCTTTTTTGCCACAAGGACATTTTCCCCTCTTCTCGTCAAATGGATTTGCTCATTTAACTTTTTTTTTCTTTTTTTTTCACACTGCAAAGGCCGACTGTGGCCCAACTTTGTGACTGTTTGGCAGGTCTGATACCACACCGAGCACCTTCGGCAGGTGGAACCGCATGACTCGCGAGACACTTAAGAGCAAAAGTCGAAGCTCTTTGTACCTTTGCAACCTATCGTGTAAAAGGAAGTTGTGGTTGTACTTTACCTGGTCACCTTGTTCATTTTTAACTAAATTACCCTATACAGCTAGCTAGCAGCTAACCAATCAAATTTCAGTCTCTGACTACATTTTGAAAATACATACATTTCATTCAGCTACACTCAGAGTAAGTAATTAATAAAGGTCAATAAAGCTCTGCCGCATCAACAATTTTTATAACATTCCTACAAATGATCACAGATACGTGCCACCCCTGAACCTTTTACTATTGTATTTTATTTTCTTTCTTTCAGCATAATACGAGAAATGAATTCCAAACAGCTTTGCAGTTTCGCTGTTAAATATTTAAGTAACAGCTCCAGGCTTGTCAGTGGTCACTGCTCTTTTTCAGGTGTCAATATCCAGCTGGACGTTTTTCAAAAAGAGAAAAACCACTGTCGTCAACATGTGAAGCTCCACTCCACCTTCCATCCAAGTGTCAAGACTGTGTTTGTGTCTCAGCGTAATCCCTAGTGTTCACATGGATTCTCAAGGACCACACTGCTCGTCGTCATACTGATGTGTGCCTGTTGCAGATGACTCAACATTCTTCACTAACCCTGACCTGAGAAACCAGGACCCCGTCTTGAACCTCTGCATCGCGAGCTGCCACCACTTGGAGGAGGTGTGCGCATCACCAAGAAATGTAACACTAACAAGGCCAGGAAGCTCATGTTCTGGAGGAGGCGAACGCATCTACGACGTTCACTTACAGTGAGAACTCGGCAGAGTGTGAGACTCTTTTGTGACCTGCTGTCTAGTGTGGAAAGCATATCCTGCGGATTCCTCCTCCAAGAAAACACGAGTGCATCTGTTCTTTATGCAGGGCCGAGTGTGTGTTCTGCCAGAGGACGCCTTGGCTTGTCTTTGCTTTACCCAGCATCTCAGCGTCAGTGCTCCTTGTCCATCCTGCACAGCGAGTGGCTTGAGTCCAATTCAACTTTCATGGTCATGTTCAGTACACCAAACTGCTCGCAGCGCATTAGCCACAAGTCAGACGCGACGTCCTCATTCTGTTCTTGAAGAGTCGACAGACAGATCGGTGCTATCACACCGCGCACTCGATCTGGCTAAGCACTTTACAAAATCCAAAAGCTATGCAAAGGGTGGGTGAGGTCCGAATTGAAATGCAAAAATTGCTACTACACATGCTCTGCCATGGTCTTAAAACATCTGTTGAGGCTGCATCTTGATCCAAGTTTTTATTATCCCAAAAGCATCACTACTAATGTAACCTGTGTATTCTATAGCTAGTACTGCCACATTTGTTACATAATCATATCAAGATACATATGTATGTAATATAGGTGAAAAGAACTAAAGTGGGAAGACATCTGTGAGGAAGCAATGGAGAATCAGGAAGTTTGAACATTTGCAAGCAGGACGTTTAAGATTAGCACCTCGAAGGCCTGTTTAGCCCGCTGTTTATTAGCCTCCTGAAAAAAACGGAGGTTCTATTCGACCTTCCATAGCTTTCAAGAAGGAAACCAAAACAAAAACCACCTGTGTAGGTATACATGTGGTATGTATGTATATAAAGATACATACCACATACATACATTCACACAGGTGTGCAGCTATTCATAGTAGGAAATTCAGGATTTCTTTAAACTTAACAATAGTGAGAGAGAGTGATAGTTAAATTATGCCTTTTATTATTTTTTACGATGTACACAAAGAAAAGAGCATACATAACTGTGAAGGTCATTATGAAGGAAAACATTTATAATCTTAAGAAGGGTTTCAATTAAATTGTAAGAACATAAACTGGTACACACTATGGTTTTCCTGCTCTCTAAAAAGGAAAATAGGAAAATAGAATCTCCTTGACTTGTTCACTTCCACCAGACTCGGGGGCTCAGTGTGGAGCATGTTCTTCTTGATCAAGATTAACCATAACTCCATTGATTTGGTGTTGAAGTCAGTAATAGGATTTGTTATGAATTTTGCTGCTCAGCAAGTAAACAATTGGTGCCTGGTATTGATTTGTTGAAGAGGGCCTGAAATTAGATTCTGGCTGTGAACAGTACGAGCCACTGACTAATAGTGCAAGACATGGGCCGCAGAGTTAATGGGGGGGGGCGGGGGGGGGGATGAAATGGCTTGTTCTCCTTTAGAGCATCTGTAAATAACTGTGATGGGTTTTAATAAAAGGGCACAGTGATCAACTACCCAAAGCTGCAATTCCATGTTCATTAATAATGAATGAGTAGCAGGGTGAATTTTAACAAAATCAGGGCGTATAAATAGTTTTTTTTTTTGCAAAGATGCAAAAAACACAACGATTCTCATCCATCCATCTGATGAAATGCTTTCAAAGAATTTTGGAATTTGTGCAACACAGCCAACTGGACAGGTCACCGTAGAAAACATGTTCAAAGCGGAGGTATGCACTCTGTCAGTCCCATCCCTACCAGGCTAATCAGGTTTATTCACAGCCAGGTGAGCGAGCTGGCAACGGCAGAAACCTTCCTAGTGATGCGCCTCTACAAGCTTCAGTGCACGGCTGTGTGATACTCGCTTCCAAAGAAAACAATTCAGATCGGAAATGTCAAAGCCATCTCCAGTGATCCAGCTGCAGGGTTGCTTCTCCGTTGAAAAGCATCATATCAAATGTGCGAGTACAATTTATCCGACGCTAGAGAAATCCATTGGCACTTGAGTGCAAGTCTTGCTTTTAGTCAGGACTGACTTTGCTGCCTTTTTTTTCCTCTGGATTTCATTGACTGAGGATGTGTGTGGGAGTTGCTGGGTTGGAGAGCAGGGAGTGATTTGTTCTCCAAAAATAAAATAAAATAAAAAAAATCTAACCAAAACATTTCCCATTTATTGGCTAAGTATTCAGCCACATGTGCAAATAAGCATCTTTCTCAGAAGAACTTTGACAGCACACAACGTCCGCAGAGAATCCCAGCAGTTCCGGCAGCGGTGCTCTCTTTCAATGCCGGACCAATTTCAGGAATTGTTATAAGCAACAAAACCTTGAAAACGTGGGGAAATGGGATCCAAGCTGAGAAATACTGACTTTTTTTTTCTTTCCAAAACCTTCAAATGTTGTACTAACCTGACAATAATGGCAAGTCACTTTTTATACAAGTGCAGAAAATGCACTATAGTTCGTGCTCTGTGGGGCTCTACAGGTGTTTCTGTGCACTCCTATATGCCAAATGTGAATTGTGAAGCCTCCCAAGAACTTGTGAACTGTATCCAAAAACCACTTCTTAACAACAGAAACGCATCGCAGTAATTAAGATGCCGATCTTACGGCCTTGTCAGACATCCAGTAACGCCATCTGTTCATCCCAACGAGTTCCACTCATAACTGTGAATGTAAACCAGCTCCCCCCCCCCTTTTTTTTTTAGCATCGAGCTTGCAAAGACAGCAAGAGTTGGAAAAAAAAAAATTCCCACCCTTGCTCTCCTCCAAACTGCAAAACACCCACGGCGATCTTTTAAGAGGGTTTTTACTTCCAGCTGTCAATTCAGCCTTCATGGAGAAAAGGTTCCGCCCTCTCTAGAGAGCCTGTGTCTCCCGATTGGACGGATGCAGGAACCGCCAGTACATGAACCTTGGGATATTCAGAAGACTATTTATCGTGGGGAGATTATGGTATGGCTGCGTTTCTCCAGGACCTTGAGTGGTGAACCTTAAACTTTGTCAGGCGCCACTCAGTCGTCATTTGCTTGCAGCGAGTTTGATGGTTTTTGGCTGTTTTTATTTCCTTCCCCACACCCACCTGACATTGAGCAAGTGTAAATTCAATTTGCGCGGGTGGGACGAGCGTGATATTTAGACCTTGTATCTGTCCGGAAAAGTGGCTACAGAGAAAACCAATCAAGCCAGCCGAAGGTATCATTGCAGAGAGAAAATATGGTTATTTACAAGAGAGAAAAGCGAGGTGGTCTGGTGATGATACCGCCCGAGATAGAAATCAATATTTCTGCATTATGTATGACTAACGGTGAACCGTGGGTGTCGAACGTGACGCTGCCCACGTGTGAAGAAAGTCTAGACTGCATCTCGCGCAGCCACTTAACCTCTGCATAACTAGAAATAAATAACGGGCGCGGGGTGGCTTCAGGCAGCGTTGGGGGCCGCTTTCATACCTTATCGCCCTTCTCTCCCATTTGTCCCGCCACTCCAGCCACACCCGGCAGGCCAGCGTCTCCCTGTGTTGCAGAGGAGAAGAGTGAATCATCAGTCATTTTGAATCACAAACGAAGAGTCTTGCGGCCGCTGTGGGGGGCGCTTTCATGACGTAAACCCCGAAAGAAAGCCATCATTAATCCAACTTCCAAAGTGGAAACGCACGGTGCGAGCCGTCCGCGTGTCCTGCGTTTGTCTAATTGGTTTATGACTGTGTTCTCTGCTAAGAAGATCGCTGGGAGTGAGTGGGTGTACCATTCCAGACTTTGATAATATGAAAGCGAAAAGGGAAACCAACAAGCAGCTGGAGATAATTGGGAGAAAACAATATTTGTTAACTCAAAGGTTCGACAAAAACCCAACTCCGTTCAACCTCTCCTCATTATCCGCAAGCTTCATCCGGGGCTGTTCAAAACAAACCGGGGACATCAAGGCCCATCAAAACAGGAAACTGCTTATTTTTATCATAAAACCACCTATTTGTGACACAATGGCACGCAGTGCGACTGCTGCCACTGCCGTGGATCTCACACTCCGCATATACTCACATCAAGAGGGAACTCTGGCGATACAATCAAAAGGCAAAAGGATGCTATAGTGCACAAATACGCAGGATGCTGTTCATCATTGGGATAAACAGCAACACGCTCAAGAGGAAAAGTCTAAAGTGCAAAAAAAAAAAAAAATCCACACAAAAAGCATTAATTTCATCAATTTTTATCTCAAAACAATGATAATTTGAGAATGCTACTACCTTTAAAAGCTGTTTGTGGTATAAAAATCATCTAATGCTGCTGCGGTGTGACACATTAAGTTTTCTGTTTTGATTCAGGTTCGCAAACTGTTGACGTAACTGCTTTTTTTCCAAAAATAAAAAAAGGGAGTCTGTTTTTGCTCTGAGGCAAAAATGTAACATTCATAAAATGTTGAGTCTGGAGGTTGGTCATCTCCTTGGAGCGGTGCCATCTGCTCCCTGCACAGAGCGCTCCCAGCTTTTAGGTCGCAGTCAGCATTTGCATCTAAAATTAGCTTTTTGTGGTTGAAGTAATCCTGCATTTTCTGAAATTTCGTCTGGCTGCTGATTTTTACAAACTGCAACGGTTCAGGAGGTTTATACCTGTGTGTTTACAAAACCCGACAACCCTGTTAAAAATTGATTTATCTTTTTTTTCAAATTGTCTAGACATCTCACAAATAATAGGCTTTCAGATAAAATTAAAGAATGTGCTAAAAAAAAAAAAAAAAAGCACCACAACCTTTGCAGGTGAACTTAATTTGACCTTCTCGAAACAGTTGAACACACATGTCCACCTGTTCAGTGTTTCAGTACTTGGCGAAAGGTCACATGACAAATTAACGAGACGCCAACATTTTTTGTTGTGGCTTACCCACCGCTGTTGTTTCTATAAATATAAAAATACCATATTTGAATTGAAATGCCCTTCTATCATGCTATAACATCCCTGTCGCATCAGCTTTGTATATTTTCCATACATTCCAACCCAAAGTTAGATATCCTGACTGTTTGTGAGTCATGTATATGTTACTTTTAACTGACTACATGGTGCCTTTCCACTCACCGAGTGCATGGTGGTGTTTCAGTTGCAATCGCCCTCACAGTTACTCACTTAAAGACCGCTGTTGGGTGGAATTGATCGTACCTTCTCGGCTGGACAGTGACATCTGTCACTTTTTGGCGGTGGAGGTTGGGACAGCATCTGAGGGAGGTGGGCCATAACCATGGGAGGGGAAGTTCCATTAAAGGTCCTCTTGGCTTCACACTGGATCAATAAAGAGATTTCACCAATTTACACATCGGCCTTTGTGGCAAACAGAAACAGAACCAACCGAATTTTGCAGCAATGGCGCACATTCAGCCTGCTGGAGCTTGTTTTTTTTTTTTTTACTTTTTGTTTTTTTTTAGTGTATGAATTGAATAAGCATTCATTCAGAGCAGAGAAACTGAGCTCAAGACTGCGATGATTCCCTCGGCGTAACTCAACACTGACGTGACAGCACGCTTATGGAGACTTGTAGTGGTTGGGGGGGTCAAAGGTCATTTCTCCATTTGGCATCGCTGAAACGTGAGCTTTTATTGATCTGACGCTGATGTAAGGTCTTTGTTATTAAGTTTCTATCAGGGGATTCTTACCACCATGACCAGAAGAGATTTAAAAAAAAATAGCAGACACAACGAAGCAAAACGGCTCCAGCCCTGCATTTCGTATGCAGGAATACTGAGCAAAATGTATTATCAATGATAGAGGACGAAAAAGTCATAAACTTCTTCCTGCTCATTACTTCTTGTTACCCGTTTTAAGCGGTGGGTGTTCGCGCTGTGATGAAACATCAAAGCGCCTTACCTTTGGCTCCAGAAGCTCGCAGCAATTTTCCATCTCAGCGATGTAAGGGTCACAGTAGATCAGAAATTGTTTCATTTCAATCTGTGGGAAAAAGAGTTCTCATTAGCGCACTTTATTTCGGCATCATTCAACAGAATCATCTTTACACCGCCGCTCCTTTTTACCTGACAAAAATGAAATGACGCGCTCTTTACTGGTTCAGACAGAAAATTATTTCTTTTTTTTTTTTTTTATGTCTGACTGAGCTGAAAGTAAAAATAATGCATTTGGTTTGCTTGCTTACATTTCCCCAAACAAAAAGACCCAAAAAGACAAAATGAGATGTCAAAGCAAAATAGTCCCTAATCTGCAATGGGTGAAAAATGCAAAGCTGTCATGACTTCATTTATATTGGAAGCTGGCAGGGAATGCGTGATGATGCATAACGCAGAAGAGAAAATGTGCCCCTCCAGTCCAGTCCAGTCCATTTTGAGAGTTTTCAAAAACATGCTGGACTCTAACTTGTGCTAATAAATAATAAAACAAAACAGACGCTTTGGAGTTTTTAACAAGTGGCCTTGACAAACTCAGGGATAGTTTTGGTTGCCCGGCACGTACGTCCACAGGCCGTCCATCCTCCACCCGTGTGGTGATGAGCGTGCGCCCGGTGGGGTCAATGCCGTCCCTCTCGTCGGTCAGCCTTCTCTCCAAGAGCTTGCAGTCCATGTAAATGGACACTATGTTGCTCTGCACAGAAATGCTCAGCTTGTGCCACTGGCGATCAAAGAGGGTGTGGAGGTCACGGCTCTTGAAAGTGTAGCGGAGGGTGTTCTTCAGCAGGCCCAGGAAGGAGAACTCCACCGTCCTTTTGCCACCGTCGACCACTATGGACAACTGCAGAGACACGGTGGACACACAGACTCCTCCATGTAATAATAATCTTCTCCATTATGACTGCCACGCATGTTTATAGTTTAAATCATAGGAGAGTGTTTTCTCCTTTTAAACACATTCACAGCTGCTATGGGTCTGCCAATCAGTCTTTACGCTACACATGCATATGCAGAGCTAGTAGCAGAGCCAAAGTGCCACAGGGAGAACCGAGCGACTAAGAAACTATGGCTGCTCCACCATATGTTGAATCTTTTTTAAAAAAAAATTCATGTCAGAAAATGCGAAAATATGATAGGCATCGAACAATATGTACATTCTAAAACAAACCCACTTCTCTTTTTGTATATTTATTAATGTTTGGGCTTCAGTTGTTTCCCTTCTTCCGTTGCTTCATTGGCTTTCACAAGTGCTATTTCACAAGTGCTATTGTGAGTTGAGATTTTGATATCCTTGCGTCCACACCAGACACAGCTTGGCTCACCTGGCTGCCTCCTGTCTGGTCAAATATCTGCCAAAGGTACCAGCGATCTTTTTTTGTTGTCCTTCTAGCCCGGATTGTGGTGACAATGGAGTATTCATCCGGTAGCCCATTTGGATATAGTAGCCTGCAAAAAAACATGGGAAAAATCGCTGTCAGAGTCTCTGAGAGTGCTCATGCAAAATTTGTCGTTTTGCCGCGTTAAAATGAAGGATATCGGCGTTGAGTGTCGGCGCTCCATCTTGAATGCGCACCATTCCGGAGCTCTGAGTGGCTGAACAATGAACCAGTCAGCGTGCGTCCATGATTGATAAAACGCTTCAGTATCTCCACGCCGCCGAGCCGTTCACATTAATAAACCTGACAAACGTGATTCCATTTAGCCCGATGAATTTTATACGAGGCCAGTCTGTCATTCACGTAATGAAAACACATAGAAATTGATCCAAAGTCACCCGAGCCAATCTTTTACCTCAACTGTGGTATGAGTTGCTACAGTGACTGGAATTGCCCTGTGGGTTTATGCACATGACCTCAGCGGCGTTAAAGGATCCACGTTATGAAAAATTCACTTTAACAATCTTTTCTCATATTAATGATGAACCTCTAACTTGTCAGGGAACTCTCCAGAAATCCACATATATTCCTTTCTGTTCAGAAAGTACAGCATGTGCTAAAACACACAGTTCTGGAAATCTGCCCTTCGTGATGTCACTATGGGTACTGAGACCTTTCCCTAGCAACCACAGCCACTTCATTCCACTCTTTAAAGGTCCCTTTCAGCCACCTTGTTTGTTTGTCCCCTTCCCGACATATGGGCAGTGCTTAACACTTTATTGTGGGAGGCTGTAAACAGATTGCTTAACATGTTGTTTTATTTGCATTTATATATATATATTTTTTAAAAACTATAGGGAACTTTTGGATTATTGATTTGTGAGGCTGCTCCACTGGTATCCAGAATGAAAAATCGACATGTGAATCCGAATTTAATATTGGATATTTAAAGCTCAAGCTATGCAGGAAAATACTGTTGACAATACTTCAAAGAAATTCTCGTAGGAAATTAGGGAGTAGTTAGGGGGAAGTAGGGAGTAAAACAAGACCATATTTCAAACTGCACAATTTACACCTTACTGGGTAATTCACCTCTTGTCCCCTTTCTTATTTTAAATAATGCCTAAAAATAAATAAGCCCCCTCCTCCTCCTCCCTCCCAAAGTAGAAAAAAATGGAAAAACCCTTTACCCTTCAAAATGTTCTACCCCTTGCCCTAACTCCATGCTGACATTAACAGTTAAAAGTGGAGGGCCATAAACATAATAAATCAAGATCAGCAAAAAATAATAATAATGTAATGATAAGGTCATTGAGAAGGCAGAGCGCAGCCTGCAGGGGGGAGAGAGCGTTCTCAGACAGTTTGGAAATTAGTTTTTGCTCCAATACATCATCCCCCATTCTCTCGGAGCTTCACTCCTTCTCCCATTGTGTTCCTTGAATTCCGCTAGATTCCCGAGTAAACGGGTATACATGCCCGAAATGATAAAGTCCCAGAGTTAAAGCTCTTGGAAAAATCAACCGCGTCTTTTGGAGGCCAAGGACTACCAGGTTATTCGTCGCTCATGGGTTGACGCGGCCATTTGGGCAGTGAATCAACATGAGAAATGGAAGGGCGGCACATTTAAAAAAAAAAAGCGGGAGAGTTTCTATGTAATAAACCTAATGCGGAATGAGCCAATGCAAAGCACAGCTTAAGAGCTTGAAATAAATAGTGCGCCATTTTCAGAGGCAGGACTTAACGAGAAAGAAAAATGTGACCAACCATCAATATAAGTCAGAGGCACTGCAGAATAGATCACAGGGCAGTTTTCTAGCAGGGCCCGGAGGTTAACAGTCTTCTATGTAAAGTGTGCTCTTATTTCAAAACACGCTCTGTCTCCCGAGCCGTATAGATGTACCCAGAGGGCATGAAGGGTTAAAGTTCTTCACCTCCTGTTGACGGCCCTCAGTGGCTAAATGGCCAAAGCCGGAGCTCGGTGCTTGTTTTCAACCATGCTTAGCCTTTTGCGACACACAGTCCCTCTAGCAAAATGGTATAGACCCCTTCATTGTATACAAATGTTTCAAGTCTAGCGATGATGCGCAGCATGGGGTCAGAAACTGTCATTGCCGATATGCAAAGAGCATGGCCGCCCACGGCACTCACCAAGTATTTCCGAACATGAGCGCTGGCCGACGGCTAATTGCAAGCTAGCTGGCTACATCCACCACAAAATAACTTTAGGCAGTATAGGTGCTATATGTTTCATATGAGTCTCCAGCTTTTCATCGTAATCTAACAGAAATGGATGATAAATAATAACTTGCCTGAAATTAAGTGAGCACCAACAAACACGAGCCTCTGACTGGTTGAACTTCATTCACTGTTCCGCCAACGCAATTTCAACTGAATATCAACATTCGAATTGGTTGGAATGTTGACTGACAATGGTTTTAGCCAGTCAGAATCCAGGAATGTTGTGCCTTTTGTTGCTGTTGCTGTTTTTTTTTTTGTTTTTTTTTTAAGAGAAACTTGACAAAATAACAAGCAAAACAGCACAGATCTTTATGATTTTGTTGTGTGTTTGGTTAAATCAGACCAAAAGAATGGTCCCTCGGTATTTGGCTTTTCATTTAGAGCTTATGCAAAGTGACGTTCTCCCATGGTCTTAGTGAGAATCCAGTTGTATTCTGTGCATATTTTCTGTGATGTTGCACTCACAGAAGGAGTGTATAATGATAGTTTATTTTGGTCATGTTTGATCGTGAAACACAACAACCTTCCTTAAAACTATACAAAGATGCCGTCTAGTTTCAGTTCCATCTCATGATTCTATTACCTGTCAGGATAAAATCCCAGCACTTGTCCCGGATTGGGAAAATTTGATTCTCTCAGTTTATATTTTTAGCATTGAATCAATATATGTTCCGTGTTCTGTCCCCCCCCCCCCCCCTAAATAGAGAGCATCCACAATCATGAAGAGAACAAAAGATTACAGACAGGCACTTTGGCTGCCACCGGAATCTCAATATTATCATAAATTTCCATATTTACAAGGGACAGTCGGGCACTTTTATGGAGACTGTCACCACTCTTGGGATGTCTTTGAGTCGCATCTTGTTTGGCTGACAGGAGCACTTAGACACAATGGCGTGACAGGATGTCAGTGCGACAGTACTACCGACCGGTGGAGAAGCTCCTGGAAGCGGATTTGGTGTCCTTGTTTTGGAGAAATCCTCTCCAGTGAGGATTCTTCCAAGTGACTCAGAGGAATCAGATTTCCTCGGCTGAAAGAATCAGAACCCTAAAACGTCACCTGCTTGGCTTCGCATCCTTGGTGCTCGCTGGCTCTGCTCGAACGGATCAAAGTGGTCGAAAAACATTGGGCCGGATGCAAAATCGCATGTATGATGCATGCAGGCAAGTCCCTGAGTTTTCTCTCAGTGGGAAGCTTCTTTGCTCTTTGGATGTGAAGGTGGTGCATAGTTGAGGATTCCCACTCATGCTGCTTAATCGAATGCGGGCCTGTGGTCTGGAAGACGGCTGCTTTACAAACAGCCCTTCTTTAAGTCATTTGAGGCAGGATGTATTGCTGCCACCGTGGCTTCATGCCATAAAAGTAGTTGAGGGTAATTAGATTTTACTAATATTTTATAAAATGCTAATTAAGTCTCAGAAGTGCTTAAATAAATAATGTTTTTTACAGTATGATAATTAAAGTCAGCCACTTCCCATGCTCACACAGGTTATTAATTCTGCCCTGCACTTTCGCTGTAAAGTAACTTTGGACACTGCCAGAACTCGGAAGATTTAGGGCAGAAATCATCTGCACGCTTCACATGTTTGAAATTTTAAAGCTGTAACCTGGATTTGAGTGTTTATGTGGCGAATCAGAGCACTCTATAGTGCCAGTGTGGGTGAGTTCAAGCTAAAAAAAAAAAAATTCTCCCACATTTTTAAAATAAATCATACATTTATACCATGAAAAACCACAGGCTTGGTTATCAAACTGACCCCGAAGCCACAGAACAACAGACAGTGCCTGGTGGTGTGACAATACCTCAGCTCCTTCTTGTCGTCTGCATTTTGAATGTAGAGCAAATTACATGTCAGATTTAATATCTGTCTCGTTACGGTTTGCTCCGACGGCTGCTTGTTTGCGGTCCCATTTTAGGGACCATATTTTTTTAATGCTTGCGTTCTAGAGAAGAACAGCTCTAAATGTAAGCCTGACGCGGATTTATGCCCATCAGACACGAATAAAGCAGATGTAGTGTACATGTAAGCTTAAAATGTTCAAACGAGACAGACAGGCTCCTAAAAAAAAACAAAAAAAAAAAAACGTCTGCACTCATATTCAGCTACGACGCGAGTGCATGCATTTCGTAGGGCAATTTGTCACTTTGCATGAATGTTTCATTCAACGCCATGCACACTGTGCACAGAAGCTGGCACAACGTGTTGTTTTTGTGAATATCCTGCAAGCGAGACGAGGTTTTAGAAGCTGCGGCGGGGCAGAGGGGGGCCTCCCGCTTCATGCAATTGCCCTGGCTCTCCCTCCTCAGCTGACACGCAGTATCACCTGTCAGAGTACTTAGATAATTGGATATGAGCAGGATCGCGGTCAGGCCACTATAACCAATGACACTGTCAGCAGTGTCATTGGGAGCCAGCATCTTCTCGCGCTATGGGCCTCCTAGACTGAGGGAGGGGAAGGGGACTGAAGTAAATGTATTTTCAGCAAGCTGACCGGACAGGCAAGGGAGATCACAAATCATCTGGCTGAAAAATTCTATCAGCTAGCTAGCCAGTAGGTGTGTGGATAGGAGGGGGAGAGGACGGGCTGTAAATGTTTACAGTTGCATGTCATGTAAAAGCGCTAAAAATACCCCCCGCCCTCCTGCGAAAAAAAGAAAATGGCAACGTGTTCCCTTTCACAACCTCAGGACACAAGGCAATAAACATCTCAGCATGCACGTTTTAAAAAATCCAAAACAGCACCCAGGAGTCACGTTCGGCATTTGAGCAGAAGTTTGTATGTGTGATGCAACATTTTTTTAAAGTGCTAAAGGGTAAAACCAAAATGGGCATTAACAAAAATCAAATGAAGTTAAAACACATGATGATGACATCACAGGGCAGTTCAATCTCCTGACCAGCTCTACGCAGATGACACCATTTATATGGTTATATTAATATTTCTCTCTTGCTGCACATCTTCAGACTTTCTTTTTTCTATCACTCGACAATTACGTCCCACTTTTCACTCTTGGGACATTTCTAGAATAAACGCGACATATGTTAATTCCGTCCACAATATTCCCTGTCTAACTCCTCACCTCAGAGCTTGGCCTTATTAGCTGAAGCAACCGGAGCCGCTGCTCTGAGTGGAGCGTATCTGTTTTGCTTCAAGCTTCGGACAGTGCGACAAAAAGATCGAAAAGAAGAAACAAGCAAGCGACACCTATATGGCGGGGATGTTTAGATTTTACTCCGGCATGATCCGGCGCTACACCCCCTCGGTATAGAGTCTCCTCTTCGCGAGGAAGCAAAGTCGTATGATAATAGCCTTGGTGGTAATCCAAATAAACGCCGCAGTTCAATACTGCTGATAGCCTCGGTCAAGCATGAGTGGCTGCATTTTATAGCCTCCTTGCACTGTGGTACAGACACGGGGAGAACACTGGTACAGTAGGAACGAGGCAGAGGGAGATTGTTTAGGGAGGTTGTAAATGGTGTAAAAGTCTTGTTGTGTGCGCGTTATTCTCCAGTGGCACCTGGAACCGGAGTCCAAGATCTGAGCTCAGGTGAAGCTGGAAATAAGCACACACACGCGCGCGCTCGCACATGCACACACACACACACACACACACACATACGCTCGTTGGCACTACTCACTTGGTTGGCTTTATGAGAGGACTGCTTCCCAAACGAAAGGACGGCAGCTCCTCGGCAACCGTGCCCTTCCGGAGGAGAAACTTTTCGGTGAGATCGAACCCTGCGAGGAGGGGGTTTTAAGTCAGAAGCAAACCGGCGGAGGTCATAGTCAAAGAGCAGCTGCGTCCATTCAGCCACATACCTGTTATTTTCAGGGGCCGACCCAAGATGTCAGAGAATCTGCGTTCCTCCACGATGAGAGCGGGACACGAGTCATCTAAGAGGAAGAAAACGGCAGCGAAATGAGTTTTTCCTGAATACAGATGGGTGTGTTTTTTCAAAGCCGTCGGAGAGCAAATAGAGAAAATGATAAATTGAAACGTGGATTTATTTTGACATTACATCCAATTTCGTTTGGAAAGAAATAAACAGATGGGAAGATATCAGAGTGGACAATCGATTCAGTTTACAATTAGCTTTAAAAAAAAAAACATTACTTTCAACCTTCATCTGAAAGACAGTTACTCCACTGTATACCTCTATTCCGTTTAATATAAAACAGATGGAGAACGACTTTGTGAATGCTTTCATACATGTATTTATACTCTGTGCTATGTGCATTTCCCAAATAGATGTAATATAATCTTTAAGAAACTGTGAAATAAACTATTATATCGGTACATATTCCTTCACAGTTCAAATTGACAACAACTGTCCACATTTTCAATAAATACTTTGTAAAATGAAGTTGCTGTTAGTTTTTGACAGAAAAGCTTCTGTTAAGTTCATGTGGGAAACCAAGTCGTTGACGCTTCGAAGCTAAACAAGGACATTTCTTGCAACTTGCCCTCACCTTGTTTTAAATTATCATTTGTTACAGAGTTTAAAGGTGAGGCAAACAAACGGTAGCACCTGTGGGTTCATTCACGGCCATTCCGTCAGTGAAAGGAACAGAGTTCACAGTCCAAAGGAAGACGGTCCATCCCAGCCACCAGCGACCCATGGCTCTGGCTCTAGAGAGGAGTCCACTTGAACAACTGTATGCACACGCAGGAGCAAAATGACAGTTCAGTTCAGTTCAACTTGCGGATGCGACGTCTCAAAATAAAGAATGTCACACGCGCCTGCTTCTGATCATTTACTCTGAGTGTTGAGAACCAGCAAAAGGAACCGTGCAGACTTTGTGGCTCTGTTATGTCCTAATATAAACTTTGAAGCTTGGAGTACTGCCGGACTTTTTCAAGCGTTCCCTTCTTTGATTTTAATAAGATTCTGTTGCGTTTATTAAACCATTGTTAGAGTGTATGTGTCAGTTTTTCTTCTTGTGACACTCACCTTTCAATAGCAACAAAATTTATGACCCCACTTGAGCACCCCACTAAATCCCACTCTGCACAAACATCCTCACACCATGAGCGAAGCACCTCATCCTTCTAGTTCCTCATTCATAAGTTTCCATCAACACTTTAATGGACTATGATGAGATGTCAGTTCATAATTTTGTTCTTTATCAAGGTTGTGGCGAAGTGCACTTTAGTTCTGAACTACAAGCTGCATTTCATATCTAGGAAAAAATGAACAAACTTTGTGTTTAATCTATTCATAACACGTTTTTCATCTGTATTATAATTCAATTTAATCTTGTTGAAAGCTTGCTGGGTCTCAATCTTAAAACGGCTTCTTCTACGCAGACATACAGCATACGATATAACACACAACAGAAGTTTCTTTTTGATCGAAGTGCAACACTTAGCAGAAAATGTCAAGTTTTGCAAATACCATCATTTAGAGGTGTGAAATGCCAGCATTCCATTGCTGCGAAGTCCCCTGCCCATTGTTATAAATATCCCGTCTCGTTCTAAAACAGGTCTACGTTTTACACTGCACCCGCATCAACAGTTCAAGCATGGCTCATTGTTGCTGTGCTCCATCAACACTTCTTGCCTTTTCATCTGCGGTGACTCCATCAAGGTCATCACGTGCCACAATCAAACGTGGAAATTGTCAGTCACAGGAAAGGCCCGTCAATCATTTGACTGACGCAGGTGAGCAAAGTCTTTAGCGTGACTCTCATACCAGGGCAAAGACGGCAGGCAACTTCTGGGCGAGGCAGAATCCTGCTGAACTGTCTGCAAAATGTTCACCACTCAGAGCCGTGGCTCTCTGAACAGTGAATCGCAACTTAAACTCTTATTCACTCCAACTTTTGGACTATTTTGCACAGAGAAATTGCTAGACTGCTCACTCCAAAATAGCCAAAATTGGGTTTTTAGTGCAATTTGTCAAAAAGAAGGAAGCACAGAGCTTTTGAAGCGAATGGGTTGTTGCTTTTGCACTGTTGGCCAGTCTGACAAAAATAAAAGGGGGATGCGGAAACACACACTCAAGATGATTTGTCACTTTTCTTGCTTCTCCAAGTTTCTCCAAGAATTTGGACCCGACTTGTTAATTCCACCTCTTATGACTCCGAACACACTAAACACATTAAGTTCATTTACATTATCAGACAAATAGACCAAAAATATTAACTTGATCGTCTCATTACAACCATTGTTTTCCTCCCTGCTTGTTTCCAATCTCACGTCACTACTTTGTGCGCCAGGGATAACTAAAGTTGTTTCACGCGGGCCTGCGTGCATGGCGCTACCGTGGCGCGTGGAGCCCAAGTGACCCGTGCCCACTCGCAACCTGCAACCGCGCGCGGGGTATCACATTCCTCGGCCGTGTGAAGTCCAGGCGTCATGTTATTCCAGTCGCTTCTGCAAAAGCGCGCGGGGCTCCGCAACACATGCGACTCTGCAGCCGAGAAACCCCCCCCGCAGCCGCAGTTGTTCAGCATCCCCGCATGAATTGTTCCGTTCAACGAGGGGGGGTGGGGATGTCGGGGGCATTCGGCACGAGTTGTATTGGCACTTGTCGGACCACACGCTGTCTACGCGTCGGAGAGATAATCGCGTGCACCAACTCCAGTTGCTCCGACCCTGGCGCGGGATATTTCAGCTGGCGCAGAATATTTCTTTTCACCGGTTGCGTACCCTTGTCTTCCCCCACTTTTAATCACGCAAACAGAGATAAAAACTCAAACGGAACAGAGAAACACACTCAAACCCCACTCACGCTAATTTAATGGGGAATAACTTCGTTGTGAACTAACGGTGCGTATTTTTCAAAGCGGTGCGTCTCTGCGCGCGTCCGCTGATTGGCCGAGTGCTTAATTTTTTGTTCCCCTCCCCATAATAATTGCGGGACGTGCCGCAACAAATCGCACTTTTCTGCCCACGAGGGACGCGATACGACGAGAGCCTACTCACACCGGCATTTCTTTCTTAATTATTATTAACAAATCAGAAACAGTCATTGCCTGAGTGGCGCGTGTCCCGGTGAACAGAAGTTGGATAAATACAACCTACAAATTCAATTAAAGAAGACGCACCATGATCCCGTTCTAAAAAAAAAAAAAAAATGCGTACAACGCTGCGATGCGTTACTTTTTGTTATTATTATGAATACTGGCGATGGCGCGAGTGTCGTGAAGTGATAGGGAAGTACTCACAGGTTCTGGGAAAGTTTCCTCTAAAGCAGACGGGAATAAGAAGCAGCGAAAAAAACCATAATCCATGCGTGATTACGATCAGTCTCGAATCCGGATTCCAGGACTTGGAAATAAAAGTCACAGTGGGATCGCCCGCCGGAACGCGTTCCTTATTAGTTGCAGCTACTGGCCCTCCCACTCTGTCATTATTATTGCTGAAATGCACTGACGGAGACCTCGGCGAACAAGAGGGAACACACACCGAAAGGTTCCACGCGGGGGGCGGGGGGAGATAATAAACGCCCGACGAGAGTTCAAACAAACTCTTGTTTCTGTGCAGGTGCGGGGAATTAAAGATGCGGTTCATGATCATCTTATTAAACCGCTCTGAAAGGAGAAGGGGGGGGCATTATTCGGATGGATTCACTTTGCCCCTCAGATATGCTTTGTGACTGTGTCTCGTATCTTTCAAATTCGTATCAGATTTAAAAGTCTTTGCGCACCCACTGGTTTTCGTAAAGGGGGGTTGGAAAAAAAAAAGAAGAAGAAATCCCCTCACATAATAGGGTAACAGAATTAAACATTTGGCGCTGAAAGCTAATCCCAGCAGTCAAAAGCTGGAAGAGCAACATTCAACATGCACAATATTCATTCGATTTTCTTTTGTGGTGTTCCTCATCTTTTGGAATATGCATTAACGTAATGCCATTGTGTAGTGTAATGTCTGGAGATTTGATTTTCCTCATTGTAAAAAAAAAAACATATTTCTTGAATTGAAACCAATAGCAAGGAACACGACACACAAAAAACAAACAAACTTCAGTGTGTATTGTTTTGAACGCAGGAGGCATTCTTCACTCGAGTCGTTGACTTTCTCGACACGGTTTCTCTTGAACGTTCCGCTGGTGAGAAGTGAACAGAGGTTAAAAGGACAGACACTTTGTCTCGGGCCTCAAGTTTTTTTGTTTTGTTGTTGAAATGTTGCATCAACAGCTCGACACTTCAGCGTAACAGGTGCTCCGGCTACACACACACACACACACACACACACACACACTACTGTTTAGACAGATGATTTCGGTGCAGCCACCCTTTCACCACACATACACACACATACATACACACACACACACACACACGTGCACACACGCAAACGTCAGAGTTGTGATGAAAGCGGGAAAAGACACAAAGAGAAAATGGCTTTGAGAACACCTGAAAATGAGGGCTAAAATGAAGCAGGTGCTTCTCTGTTTGACGTGACATACAAACATGCCTTTGAAAGCGCCAGAGTCGTATGCCGCCGTTTCCTTTGTTCTCGCTAAGGGCAGATTTAATCGAATAAATAGAAGCTGTGAGTCAACCATTACCAAGGGCTGTCACCGCTGGCATTCATCAGCGTGAACTCAGCTCGCCTTTCTGCCGTCTGGAATAACCTTAACTGCAGCATCAGTACTTTAATTCATTTTTTTTTAATGTAATTTTTTTCCCAACAATGCATTTTTGTCACCTTGTCTGAGAATTGTTACTGTCCCTGACCTCCTGGACTGCAGAGTCCAGGTTCTTTGTCTAATTCAGCAGTCCATAAATGCTCATAAATGTCCTGAAGCTGCCATTTTTATCCTTGCTATTATGCAGGAGAAAAAGGAGAGCATCCCTTTTATTAAAGGGTTGGGATCATGGTTAGAGAGAGTGGGATGGCTTCCTCATCAACTTGTTCTTTCACACCATTCAAAATTAATTTGAGTCAATAGCTCGTGATTTGATATTTTCTTTTTTTGTAAGAAAATCACTTTGGTTTCTGTTGAACAACTTGTTGAGCATCTCAAGGTTTAAAAATAAAAATTTAAAGGCCAAATGTCTAAGATTTAGTGACACCTAATGGTTAGAAAGCACATTGAAAACAATGTTTATTCTTGTTTTCCGATGTCACATTTGACCTCACACCTTTTTTTATGCCAACTGTGATGAAATGAAATATGTGATGTGATGAAACCTTTAAAAATAAAGATTATTATACATATTTTTCATGCATTTCAAAACACTTCAGTCAGGTTAAAATCGCAGATACGACCGATCTTATCTAAATTCTAGATACATGTAGATTTATTATGTGTGTAAATTAAAATGTTAACTACTTTTATGAAATGAAAACAAAATCTACCATTTACAGTGCCATGAGTTCCCTTTAAATGTCAGACACTGGGCCTTTAAATACTGCCCTGGTTTTTAGAAAGTGCCCGGTAACCCGAAGCTCCACTGACGATGCATCATTTGGGAATGTGTCATCCGCCTGACGTCGTATTAGTTGGCCAAACACCTCGACACCACCTTTGCTCTCACAATGTATGGTGTGTGTCAGTGCGAAACGGATTACAAACACAACCCACCGGTTGTGCTCGCCGGCCGCTTTGAGTGACATTTTGTTAGCGGCTGTGTTCCCAAAAAGTGACAGCCGGCTCAGCCGTATAGGCCAGAGATAATTTCAGCTTGATAAATGCTCTGCGGTGGTGAGAATGGACTCTGCGGTGAGAAGAGCAACAACAGGAAATCACTCAACTTCAAACTGCGCAGATTCTTATTGGCTTAACTGTACATTGCAACCTTGAATGCATGAGAGAAAGATGAGTAATCTTTAGCGAAATTCAACATTTTTCTAAAAACAAAAAATAAAAAAACTACACTGTGTTAGTTTTAAAGTTGGTCCATTACTCATGGCGCTGTGGACAAAACAGGCTGTTGGCTGCTGCTGTCTGGACAAAGACTGAGTGCGTGGGTGCTGTGTGCCAAAGCTAAGTGGAAAAAAGGGAGAAATGTTGTCATTTGTTAGCTTGAATTTAGGGTTGCTGCCCTGCTTCTGCTAACCCTAAAATCCCTACTTAATCACATGCTGTCCAAAGTTTTCACAGTATTTCTGCAGGGCTACCAAAGAAATCTGTCACAGGGAGCATAAAGGACTCAGCACACAGTGTTTTCCAAAGACAGATTGCCACAGTTTTCTTTGAAATCGTGTGAAAAGCTAAAATTAAATTATGTTTACCTGATCACTCTCCTATTGAGTTTGACATTAGACTCCCAGCAACTGCTAAATCAAAGCAGAAATTCATTCATCGCCATCACTTTGACAGCACACTTTGCTTTTAATTTGTATTTCATAAAGTAAAATTTTATTCACAAAGTTAATAATTCCCATTATTAGAAGCAGTACATTTAGTGAAATCAATTATTGCAAACAGCATGCTGTCACTTAAGATAAAACAAATTTTTATTTTCCAAATTCAATTAAAATTTGAAAGCAGCTTTTGCTTTCATTGTCTCTTGATCCCTTAAAACAAACCGAGGACTATTTTCATGACAATGCAGCTTTAATAAATATTCCACTCTTCTGCAGATGGTCAGAAAGCGATGTGGGGAGGTTGGCAAGCGAAAGATGGTCATGCTGTTTCTGACCCGCAGACATTTTATCTACATCTTTGGCATCCCACTAACTTGACACATGGAAATACGAAGAGAAAAAAAAAAGACTAGTTGGAATTATAGTTCTGCAAGGCTCCCACCTTTCATTTTTATAAATTGGTGTTTTCTCTTTTGAATTCTTTTTTTGCCCAACATTAATAATTAATGTGATGAATGACCGATGTTGCACTGAGTTTTATGTTTAAACATGATAAGTTGGGATGCTTAAAGAAAATAGAAAATCCTATTTTAGTGAGAAGCTGAAATGTTCTCAAAGAAAATCGATGGTGAAAGGATATTGTTACAATATTAATAAAAAGCTCAACTAGACAGCAAACACAAATCTATGCTGGTAATTTTTTTGTCATGTCAGGACTGTCATTAAACTTGTCAGTTAAATAACTATTTTTCCATTTTTTTTTTTTACTATATTATTTCAGTGTCAGTCGCTGGAATCGCTATCCTTGTATTTTGTGAGGGTCTGGCACTCAGATCACATTTCGACAACCCGTGACAGGACATACAGCCCACAGGCAAAATGGGTCCCTCATACTGAATGGGACTATGCTCATTTGTTTGCAGCCTGTTACGTCTGAGGTTGTTGTTGTTGTTGATGCGAAGGTGAAGAAGGAGAGGAGCCTTGGCACTCTGACTTCAGTGTCTTTTTATCATCACACCATGACCCGCTGCCTCTTCACTGTTCCGCCACTTCATATTGAAGATGTCGAGATCCAATCTTAAGGTCACAGCACATATAGGAGTTCAAGATACCACGCTGAACAGAAGCTGCAGCCAAACAATCAGCCATAGGAGTGGTGTATGAGTTCTCAAAACTGTTTTGTCATTTTCTGCCAAGCAGTTCCTTATTTTTTTTAAGGTTGTCCTTGTGAAAGTTGACGCCAGCCAAATACATTGGTTTTTTTTCCATTAATAATGATGAGTCACTCAACACAAGCACTCTCCATAAGCACATCTGCACACAATCAGGGGATGAAAACAAAAGAGGGAGGAAATGTGATCTGGAATTCCTCTGTTTTGCTTTGTTTGCTTCAGTGTATTGAGTCTTAAACACGTATGACAAACACAGTCTCATTATTTGTGTTTGTGGATTTCCCGCGTGCCTGGAGCATCATGTTCCTACCGAATATGATCGTACTTAATCTCAGCAAACACTCGTGTTTGGCCGCACAGTCGTCAGCCTGTACTACAAAGAGGCATAATCACTGTATTCTGACTCTCATTATGCGCGTCAATGCACCATTGTTAGAGGGGTTCAGGGCAAAAAACCCGAAAATAAAACACCTGCTCGTTTCACTGAATCATTATCTAAATGTACACACGAAGAGAGTGCCGGACAAAGACAGCATGCTGTGTTGTCACTCATCTGTGCGCACACAGAATAACCGGTGTGTAGACTAGCTTTCGTATGTGTTCATAAAAATCACAAAAGCCATTAAGTAGCCTCATTCATCATCTCTCGGAGCTCGTCTGCACATAAAAGGTCCCAGTAAAAGAACTTGAATTACCAAGATACAATAATACGTCGGTTAGGCCTGCAGCTACATCTTTTGAAGGATGATCACACAATCGATCCGTCCATTGAAAGCTAATAAAAACAAAAACGATCTCGAAGCCTCTGTGTTGGGTTGGCTGAAAAGCTGGCTCCTTTTGATATAAAATCACATAAGCGATGTTTGACACATGGTCACCACGTTCAATAGTCAGCGTGCAAAAAAACGTGCAGTTTACCTATGGCACAACCCAGTAAACATATAGTGATGCGATAGCGTTTCGGCCTTTGAATATAATTCCACTTAGCTGCCATTTATGTTCCGTCAAGATCATTTCATACTTGACGTTTAAACAGCTGATCAACATTGATCCGACCAACAGTTTACTGTTAAGTGAATGTAACATTGTAAATTGTCACATCTGTTAGCGTATTGTCACTGATGTTAATGAGGCGATTCTCATTTTCTTTATCTATTGAAATAAAAACACTTAATTAAACACATAAAAACTTTTGAGTTCGGCCCAGGCTTGTGCAAGTTGCTGAGATGCATTGCAGAGACATTTTTGGGTTGCAAGAACAAAGTAGAACTTCCTTCTCTGTGGGGTGAAAATTAGGTTACGATCCAATTTTAACTAAAATCTCTTTAGCCACGGCCGTAAATGAAGTTTAAATGTGCGTTTATTCGTTTTTTTTCAGTTGGACTAGCGTCCCCACCAACAGTGAGTTTCTAATTAACTGGTTACAAATGTAATCATCTCAATTAGTAACAGACAAATTCTTCTGCAGTATAATATGGAGTAGTCTTCCGTTTCACTTTCACAAACTTAGAGGCTCAATGTCACTGCGGGCCGCTGTATAGTCGAGCCCTTGTAAAAGTAATTACTCAAATAATTATTCAATTTCGTCCCAATAACGCCAGACATGCCGAGGCATTGCAGCACCCTCTTAGTCTGCGGTAATTCAAGAGGATGACAGATGACACAGAAATTTACACTGCAATGTCACCAGGAGACGATAATCCAATGCAAACCCAGAGTAAGTGCATTAAATGAATTTCGAGTTTTAATGCGTCAGAGTTTTCTTCTGTTAAACAAGGACACGAGTAAAGTTATTCATATATTCTTTTTAAAAAAAATGTTTACTAAGAAAAGAACCGATAAGTAAAAAGTCATTGCCCAGTTTCTGACAACAAACTTGTGGTTTAGGACTCTGTGATGTGAATCTGAGGAGCCACATGAAGGCAGTAACAAAGTCAGCAGCTATCTCCTCAGGAAAATCCACAGGATTAAAGGACTCACATCCCAGCAGGAGTTGGAGCAGCGGATTGAATGGACTACTGCAACTTTTTTTTTCTTCTTACAGGTTTTAGAAAAAATCAAACAGTTACAGCTGCTGCTGTTGCTCAAGTTCTCACCGAGAAAAGAAAAGAGTAATAAATCACTTCACTTCTTAGCTTGGTGTCAGACGTGTCAAAGAATTGATTTCAGCTGCTGTTGGTTATAATGCACTGAATAGTTTTGAGCCAACAAAATAAGGAGGAACGATGCTTAGTTTTTGCTCTTTCCTTATTATGAAACAAGAAATGTTGAAGCACTTCTGCATATCTCTGCCTCTTTAATTTCAGTTTCCAAATGTCTGCAGACAGACATAATGCTATACCACATATATGTGTGTGTATGCAAATATGTACATGCATTAATACATTTAACACATTCATTCATCATTCATTTTCCATACCCGCTTAGTCCCGAGCTCAGGGTCACGGGGGTCTGCTGGAGCCTATCCCAGCTGTCATAGGGCGAAGCCAGGGGACACCCTGGACAAGTCGCCAGTTCATCGCAGGGCCCATTTAACACATTTATTTATGTATTTATTTTACAGACTATGAGGTCTGCATGCAATATATATTGGATTAGACTAAAATAAATGGTTGCTGAACGTGATTTAGGTAGGATTCCTCATTATACTTAATTCCTCATTACTCAAATTCATACAGACACAGAAAGAAGAAAGAAAAACGCTGATAGTTACATTTCAGAGAAAATTTAGACAAATCAATTCAAACTAGCTGCTTTATAATTTGTGTTTCTCACTTGATGGGACTTATTAGACAACCAGAGGGTAGAGGAAAAGATAGCTAACATGAACAAATGTAGTATGTGATGATAAACAAATGACTTTTTTCCCCTCCAAGAAAGCGCTTCTCATATGCATTCAACGGTACTTTTATATTTGGACCTGTAATCTCTTGACGACATCTCTAGAAATGCACCAGCAAAGATCTTTGCTGGTGCTGGCAGCCGCAATGGGTAACTCAAAGAAATCATTACATCACTGTTCCTCTTTACAACTGGGCGTGCACCTACAGGTGAACAGCAGTTCAAAGTGGTTTGGCCTACTTTAGCAGACTGAAAGTTTAATGAACCAAGATTTTCCGTTGAGTTCTTGGATTAATACTTAATGCTTGGAGAATGAGACAGTGCAAAATAACAAAGCTTTGTCTTGAGCAGTGTGTGTTTTCCATGCCCTAATTGTTGTGATTTTAATACTATATAATAAAAAAAATGTATATAATTATTATTTCTTCTTCTTCTTTTATTGTTGTTGTTGTTGTTGTTGTTGTGCTTGGATGATGATATGTGACCTCCAGAAGAGTCGCGATCCCTGTTGGGCGTGCGCCGTCGCAGAGACGTCAATGGGGACACGTGGGTTTGTTATTACAGGAAGTGAAGATGGCGGCGCAGTCGTTGTTGTCAGAATCTGTCCTCGGATGGTCCATTTTCACCTTTATCCTCTTGGTAAGTGAGACAAATGGTTGTCATACGCCTATCGCAACTACCGCAGCCTCGCACGGTTACTTTTCGATGCCGGAACAGAGCCACGGAACGTTAATGTGACGTTAAGCTCCGCGCTACACGGCTAACGTCAGTGTTGGCTCTGTGTGGACTGTAGCTAACGTTAGCTCTGCCACATCTTACGCAGGAGCTTCCTTTACCTGTTAATTCACATTCGGTTGCGTTATAATTGATGCCATAAAGGGTACCGAGTGGACACTGGATTATTGTTGTGTTGGAGAGCAACAACCACCCGTAAATTGTTCCATAACGTCCCCAAGCAGGTGCACCGTGTGTCAAGTTAACGTTAGCTTTTGCTGCTACCTCCTAAAAGTATGTTTCAGGGCTGTGGATATAAAAAAGGAAAAGGCTGGTGTCAATTCAGATCAATAACACACAGGACTTCTAAATGCTACCTAATTTTGTCTAATAGTTTCTTTTTGGACCCTTTTAAAAGCAGTGACCCACATTTTAACGTACTCGGTGACGTAGTTAAGCTAGGTAATCCTGTCCCTAATTTAGCAGCCATTACTTAAACTGCCACTCAGAGTCACATGATGAAGTTAGAGGCTGTCCGTTGGAACGCCTGCATGCTGACGAAGTACCTTGCCCGAGCAACCTTTGTATTTTGAACAAACCTCTGAGTGGACCTTATTTGGATGCAACACTTGTGTTGTTTTCTGGCAAAACAAGCAGCCAGAGGCTTAAGGCTGCAGGCCTTTAATTGATCCGCCCTGTGAATGGCAGCCCTTGATCTAAAGGGACTAGTTTTAGCAGTGCCCTCACTTCTTCCGGCTTGTGTGCCTGGAATATGACCTTGTCATTTTGAGGCGCCACTTTTTTACTTCCTCGTCTAATTAGTTTCTAGCCTGTTGCAATGACAGACCTTCACTCTTTTTACTCTTTCAAATTCAAGAGGAGCATTCATGAATGAGTTTAAGGAAATACGGTGATCTCACAGATTATTATAGCAAGTTAATCATGTTGTTTCCCATGCATTCTTGTACGTAGTCCCTGCTTTCACACAGAAAAAAAGTGCAAACGTTGCATCTTATTGGCCTGTATGCATCCGTAAAGATTTCTAACTTCCTCAATTTAGAGCTCTTTTGTTTAGAGAAAGTTAAAACTGATGTAACCTCTATAGCTCGGGGTCTCTTGAGGTACAGTAAGTGGTGTAACTAGTGCAAGTTTAGATCAGAAGGCTGAGGGTGGTGCTTCATGATGAGTTTAGTCTAACATGAATCGACTATTCTATCAAAAATATACTCGAGTTTTAAAAGATAGGCAGACACAAGCTTAAATGCAACTTTTTCAGGGTATTTTTTGGATTTTGGCTGATTGCACAAACCATGATTTTCTTTTGCATTTTCTCTTTCAACCACAGTGATGTTTATGTTTCACCTTCTCAGATCATCCTCGCTTTCTGCTGGGTCTACATTAGAAAATTCCAGAGTCGCCAGGAGAGTGAAGTCGTTTCAACCATCACTGCAATATGTGCTCTGGCCATTGCTCTGATAACGTCAGCTCTTCTACCAGTGGACATATTCCTGGTTTCATTTATGAAGTATCCTAACGGCACCTACAAGGTTTGTATCACTTTTAGTTTTGCAACATTTTTGACGCAATTGTGAATTCTGCATCAATTACTAAGATATAATACTAAGATTCTGTGGGTCAGCTATGCGATTAGCTTGCTTTTAGTAACTTTTTGTAAATCAAGCCTCGAGTAAAGGACTTGCTGTGACAAAAATGGATGGATAGACAGACCAAGCACACATAGGTTCACAGCTAAGTTAACATTTTTATTTCCGCTATTTGCTTTATTTCTTTGCTTTTATACATTTTGCATTTAAATGAAGTGTTAATGCAGAAATGTGAGGGGACTTGGGAAGATAAAATGAATATTACTAAGGATATTGAAAATTACTGAACAGGAGGACAAAATGAAGACAAAACAAATTACCTTCAGGCATTACATGGACAAAAATGAGATGTTTTTTTCAATTTTGTTGTTTACTTCTCTTTGTTTTGTTTTTTTTAAATCATTATTGTAAAATCCATTCACAAATCGTTTTTCACAAATGCAAAATGCTTGATTACTATACCAACATTCTGTGCCCAGCTTGTTCTGATTCAGTGAACTTTAATTGCACGGGTGTGATTTTTTTTTTTTTCCCCGTCCTTTTTTAATTGGTCTTGTCATTGCTTAACATCCAGGAATGGGCAGCAAACAATGAGACGAGGGGGCAAATTGAAGACACTGTGCTGTACGGATATTACAGTAAGTTAATTTACTTGATGACTTTGTTTGTGGATGCACATAAAAAATAGTTAATCTAC
Source organism: Nelusetta ayraudi (assembly GCF_046127955.1). Taxonomy (NCBI): domain Eukaryota; kingdom Metazoa; phylum Chordata; class Actinopteri; order Tetraodontiformes; family Monacanthidae; genus Nelusetta; species Nelusetta ayraudi. The sequence continues at coordinate 3,162,593 of NW_027466058.1, read as the reverse complement.
CTTACCGTAGTTTCTGTATTTATCCTTCCTTCTCTTTTGCGCAATGAAAACACATTTCGGTTCATCGCACTTGGGTGACTCGGCCACAGAGCAACTTCAATACATTAGCGACCTAACTTTGTGAGTCACACTGCCATCTCCACGGAAAAGAACATCCACTGTGTGGTGAAGACTTTTCATTCAAAAACTCTAATATCTGTGATAACTTGTGCTGATGTCTTCCTGTACTTATCCTTGTTGGACTCTGACCCACAAGTAGAGCCTTTTATCTGTGTTCTGGGAAAACCTGATTTCTCCAAGTTGCTGGTGGAGCGTCAAATGGATTTCCATTTAAGAAAAAAAAAAAAAAAAACTTCACCAAACTTGGTGTTAAGAGGAACACGACCTAAATAAAGAGAGTGCATTTGTAATTATAACAAATTTTTTATTATGATAATAATTAATTTAAGACCTTCTCACAGACATCCTCATATTAATTGGTAGTCCAAACAGTGTGCACACTTCACAACATAGTAAATTAGGCACGACACAACTCTCAGTGACCCTCTAGCAAAAAGCCCGTACTGACCATTAAAAGTCTGGGCTCAGTTATAGTAAGCAGTGCACAATAGCTCATAATAAGTGTCAGTAATGCATTAGAATTACTAATGCATGGGAAGCATGCTTAAACAGTTTTGCTTGTGTTCAACGATGTGCCGTATTACCATCATAAAGTTTCCGACAGTGGTAAATTGCTTTGATGACCTCCCTTATATACTGTGTATATATGACATCGTATTGGCTTCTCATAATGAATAACTCGTTGATATATATTTTTTTAATCTCTTAAAATAAGTCCTGGCATTTAACACTTTGTGCCATCCGACACTAAGAAAGCATTTTGTAAACAATGGTATGGTTAATTTCTGTTGTTGTGCCTTCAACTTGAGTTCACATCCTTCTTACAATGCCAGTTTAAAAACACAAAAGTGGATTATAGATATCAGTAACTGAAAACACATGGTTCTTTATTACAAAATATGTGTAGTTTTTTTATTATCTCATTCAATGTGAATACATCCCTTGAAAACTTGAGAACTATGAGAACTCCTTTTACCACAAGCTGAAATCCACAGAATAAAAATTCTGTCGACAGCAGTTGATTAATACCCCCTCTTTGTTTGTTTGAGGTAGAACATGTGCCTTTCGATCACTTCAGCATGACCCAGATTGATCTTGGTCTTTTAATAGTGTCATGTCATTTTGCATGCACCTGTGCCACCACAGTACCAAGTCCCCGCCTTTCATAACATCCATTGACCTTTTTACAAGAGACTTTCAATCCCAAGTATCTAATCAACTAACATTAGCATTACCATAACCATTAGTAGACTCGTTTTTTGATTTGTAAGTAGCTTCCTAAATTTTAACAATCACTGTCAAGGTGGCTGCTAGTTGGTAATATATCATTTCTCACTTGTATTATCATCATTATTTTATTGCAACAGGGACAGTACAAGAAATCTTGGTGAAAAAAAATGGAGAAATTGAAAGAAGAATTCATAAATGAAATGTCCAACCCTCTACACTGGTTCCTTGAAGAGATATGCTGCTTAAACATTATGAAGGAGTTTGATGCAACTCTTCAACACAATCCCTTTTTCAGGACCCATGTGGTTGCTATGCCTGCAGAAACCTTTTCAGATTCGATGCAATTTTTCCCCCCCCATGCATGCCACTGGCAGGTTATTATATAATTTCCTAGGAGACTTAAACAGATGCCACATAACTATTTTCTCAGGCGTCCACATATCCGGGTGCAACATTCGAGCTACGCTGTGATTCTATTGGTTTTTTTCTCCGTATCTGAACATGAATCGCTATAACAATCTAAACAGATGAATATCAGCCAAGTTTCACTGTTCAGAAGTGAGGATGCCTTCACAACCCTTCCACTCAGCGTATGCTTTTGGTTCTGAGCCATATTGCACTCGGCGAAAACAAACAAACAAACATCACCAAGCACTATTGCCGCTGCTCTCAAAGGCAGTGCTAAATGACAGCCGTTAACCACGCCAGCGATGACTCCGGTACTTGTGCGTGCCGACAAAACTACCAGTGCATCTAAATTCAGTCATGATTGTCATATTAGGGGAAAACAATCATGAAGGCAGTCATGCCAGAGACACAGGATCACACATTTTCGAACAGATGCCGCCTTAAAATGCCTGTCAGCAACACTGCTACGTGCCGTCTGTTCACAACTGCCAAATGTAATGAAGACAAGCTGTCTCCTTGTCCAGACGGCTCAATCAAAGAGAAGCGCTCTTACTGCTCGGGTGTCATCGGTGAATTGGTTCTTCACAAACCATGATCACTTAACAAGAAACCAGCTCTCCAGCAGCAGCAGCAGCAGCAGCGCAGTGTTTATTTTCCCCCCTCGTGGATGCTGTCCTCCTCCCTGGCTGTTTGAATCTGGCTCCTGTGATGTGGAATAGTTGTGCTCATGGTGTAGCTGCTGCACACATTTGCCACACCTCATATCCGTTTATCATGCTTTCAGTGGAGCTGCAGTCACACTATAAAATCTCACAGCACATATTCAGAATGTAATTGTTTAGCTGCTAATGAAGGTAATGAATTTTCTTTTATATATTGCTGTTGTGGTACGATAATGTCTGGGCTATGACGGCCTCTACTCGGGTGTTGATGGCTGTGCATTCATGGTTAATTCGCAAAACGGGAAAAAAGAAAAGTTGCTTCGTTTTGATTTTCCCATACAGCTGAATTTCCCTCACTCACCAATATATGTATTCTAAGGGCACAGGGAGTGATGAGAGAGAGGCTTGAAAGATTTCGCTGCTTGCCTGAGGCGTGAACACGTGTGATCATAGCTCTGGAAGTGTGCGGCACCGAATGATGTGCTCTGAACTTTGTTGTTGGATTTTGTTTCTTCCCTGATTGTCGAAAAGAAAAGTCAAGCGAAGTAAAAAAAAAAATGCCCCAGAGCCTTTTGCGCTTTCCGTCATATTGAACAGGGGTTCTCGAAGGAATAAGGGGAGTAAACTCTATTTCAAATTCTGCAAATGCATGTTGATCTTCTGCTTGTCGATGCAAACATCTGATACAATAAAAAAAAAAGGTTCTCCTCCTGACGGTTGTATTTGCCATGCAATTGTCATACAGAACCTGTTCTGACATGTATTTCTTTCTTTCTTTAAACTCATGGTGCGTTCCTGTGTGATCGCAGCCCCACCTCTCTGCAGTGAACCGACGTTTATGAAGACGGCGCTGAAAACGATTGTGCGCTCGGGCACAGTCAGACTTGGTGGAAGGCTTTGGTTATAGGCTAAAAATAAAGCCAGCACATTTGACTTTTGCTGCAGATTCCTAGTCACTATCCCAATGTTTGTGCGGATGCAGAGCTGTTCTTTTTGCTGGGGGGGGTGGGGGGAGGGGAGGCGAGCGGGGGCGGGGGGGGGTGGCGGCTACTGCTTTTTTATTTGCCAGTAGGTGGAGACCAAGCTCCACATGTGTGGCGGGCACTCGCTGCCTCTGCACAAATCTAACCTTTAAAGCTGGATTTTCTGCAGGGCCATATTTGACAGAACCGTCCATTTATCTCTTCAGAAATGGAAAAATTACAGTGTTGACACAGAGAGCTCTGTCCTCGACTGCTTTTGGCTTTGATGTGGATTGATGTGTGTTTAGCGGCGAGCACGGTAAAGAGCATGTTTGCGCTAGAGAGGTTTCCTTTTTCCCACAATTTTAATGGATCTCTGAAAAAATCTAATGTCCTTCTAAAGCTGTCATTTGTTGAAACTCAGCCGCTGGCTTTGAAATTTGGATATTCGCCTCTGATCGCGAGCCATCGCTCGACGTGGCCTGAATCTCCGCAGCTGCAGATGTGGAACTGCTGTTGTGCTGCTTAGCTGGTGGGGTTTCACGGGGAGTATTAGCGACATAACGAGTTGGTGTAGAGGTGATTACAACTAACAATCACAATCCCTTTTATGCTGGATTTGCTGCTGTTAAAAAGTGATAACGAGTGGCAGCATTATGTTCAGGAAAGTTTTTATTCTTTTTTTATTCTATTCCTTCTTCTTTTTAGTCTTTGTGTTTCTATTATAGAGGCTCAAATTTACATGAGCATGACATTAAAACTGTGCCAAGGGGATTCATTTCAGTCGGGTTACATTTTTTAAGCTGGACACAGTGTAATTCTTGATCAAATCTGCCTTTGACCAGACAGACTATTCCTTCTCTTTACGGCCCAAATAGCTTTCTGTGATCTTTGATGAACCCTCAGTTTAAAAGCACAGCCTTTCAAATCTCCGGCCTGTGTCCACTTATTCGTTCATTGGACTGCTCACTACTACAAAGCAGTGGTGCATAAGGCCCTTGAGCAACAGGGCAAAATACCCCTGGGCCCTCTAAATAAGTCATTGGATTTCTCTGTGCCCTTTTTAGCGCCATTTGTAGAAAAGCAGCAGAAGAGGATTCAGTCTGCTTACAAATACATTGCAAGTGCTTTGTTTTGTTTTTTGTTTTTTTGTCCACCTGCATGTCCTGGGTAGAGAGTGCTAACCCATTTCTCCATTCAACGGACCATTGACGCACTGTCGGTAATTGATGTGGGTCTTTTGACGATCAACAGAAAAACGAGCAAAGAAAAAGGAAACATTGGTTAGTAGTGTACAAAAAACCCCCCACAACATAAACGCATAACTATATATGCCTCTATTTTTCCCCATTTAAAGCATGTTCAACAAACAAAAGAGTTTATCACTTGTGCTTGTATCCTAATTCAAGGGACTTATAATGCGGGGGGGGGTGGTTATTGAATAACAGTCTGATTGTTTCCAATGTGTTTTCTCATTGACTATACAGAAATAACTCTCCCTCAGTACCTGAAACAACTACATGTAAATCGCTTGATTTAGTGTGCCATCGCTATATGCTTCACAGTACGTTTGTTTCATTGACGGGTGGCATGGAGCTTAAAGTATCTTTAATAATAAGCTCAGTTTTGCGGTTACAGAAGATTGAGTATATTGATCTCTGCTGATCTGAGGGCGATCCATGTAGTTTACATACGCCAGTCATTAAGTTTGCACTTTTAAGACATGTTATTGTTGCATATGCAGCTAATGTGTCTACGACTACAGATCTTTTTTGCAACAGGTGACCTCTTCCAATATTTGAATTATAGAGACGCTCATTGTTCTTCTGAATCGACAGCTATTTTATACGTGAGTGCATTTGTTTTCTGACTTGGAGTTACCCAAACTCACTTTGACATTTGTGAATTCAGAACACGGAACATTGTGAACACGGAAATTGCTGTTCCCTGCTTTCTGCGTCCTGCACTAAAAACAAATTCACTCAAGTCCAGTTTTTGTTTCAATAATAATAATAATGATAATAATAAAAAACCCTCTTAAGTGACACATGCATTTGAAAGAAACTACAAAATATGACAAACCTTTTTCAATGTACATCACTGTTAAGATTCTAGTGTCAAACGGAAGGAATCTTGTATGCCAGTGCTGTATTTTAGTTTTAGGAATGACTTTTAAATGACTTTAGAATGATGACGAACCAAAAAAATGGTTATCCCCTTTTCAGCATTATGTATATAGAAACCCATTAGAAAAATAATTGGAATATACATTTGCACCATGGCCACTTATCTGGGCATGAGTTGCAAATTGCTGTATTTTAATGACCGACCCTGCCAACGCTGCCAGTCACGGCAAAGTGTGTATTCTGATTGCAAAGCTGCAAATTAATCACACTTTCACATTGACATTATTGTACTTGGGTAACTTAAACCATTTCATCATCCAGTTTCTTCTCTTGACTTCAATACTAGATCCAGATATCCCGTCCGTCTTTTCTGCTACATTTATTTCTTTCACATTCATAGTGTTTTATCACCTTCTGCCCCCACCTCAAAATGCCGCCTCCCTGGATGTTTACCGGTAATAAGGGGACAAGCGTGCCATGCCATGCCTCTCACCACCGGTACAGATAGATATTTTCAACAGTCTCTCGGGCATTCTGTCCGAGATGGGGTTTCGGTGAGAAATCTCCCCTGGCCTTTCATTTTCACTTGAAATGTCATACATTTCCCGGGTCTGCCAGGTAGAGAGTCCAGGTATTTATTCCCCATCAAAGGGCCACTGCAAGGTGAGTACAAGGGTTTAACTTTCCCATCAGGCCATGCCCGATATATAAGAGAACCTGCCGTCTTGTTGTTCAATAAAATATATAGTAACACGATTAAATAATAAACATGCATAATTTTACTTTTTTTTAAGATGTGCCTCTCGTTCCTCTTGACTGGTTCCATCGGTCAGCCAAGACACATTTTCAATCTACTGCAGTGGTCGTCGCTGCTCTTTGCTCGCTCGGTCATTGCAGTTTAATAGGCTACTTTAGCATCTCCGTAATTGTGTCTTTGGGTTGAACCACACTCGCGGTGTCCAGGGGTTTGCTATGTCAGCTGCTGTGAGTCCTTGTGGATAACTTGTGGTTTTTAATGTGCCGAAACATCCCTGCGGTTTGGAGGGAAGTCTTTGGTGTGTGTGTGTTCGAGTGCTAAAGCCGATCGGTTTTGTTTCATGAGGGCGTGGTTAAAGCCGTCAGGGTCCATTGTATGATAATTAATAAACATACTAACCCAAGGACTGAGGAGTAGCATGGTTTGAAACGCTCACTATTTCATCACTAATATGTTCTATGTTACAGCAGTAGACCATTTCTTTGTGTGGTATAAATTAACACTGCTGTTTTATTAGTTTATATTAAAATTTCATCAGGGTTTTTAGTTTTTTGCTCTGAAAAAGAAAAATCATTGTGTCCAATTCAAAGTTTGTCCTTTGTGCCCCCTACATTTCAAACATATAGTGCTGTTCTACTATTCTTTTTTAATAAAAGAATATCACACCAGCGTCAGAACATCACACACGTCCATGCTTGAGATAATTTCTCGCCTTGTTCCAGTGCGATTTATATAAAGACAAAAAAGCTATGCAGGGTTAAGAAAGGACATTCCTTTATGCAGTCCTTTGGTCTTTTGCAGGCGAATAAATATGCTAAACCATTTCCAATGGTCATGGATTCTTTCCAGTGGAGTCTCTGCTTTGAGTGTAATGGATGACACATGTTAATGCAGTCTGACCTATTCTCTCAGGGTGTTAATATTCATGGTGTTATGATTAATTTTACCCCTTGCTCTAACCCTCAAGCATATGCCGGTGGCTGCATACCGTGCATGGCTTGCATTCGCTCACGACTCCTGGCATCCAGCTCAACACAGTTTGTCTGGCTGTAAATGAGTGTAAATGGATACCTTTGCGAAGCAATGAGCATGCTCTCATTGAAAGTAATGCCCTGTCACAGCTGCAGCTGGCAAAAATGCAAGCCACTATAACACTGTGACGTTTTTCTGTCCGCAGCGGAGTGCGTTTTTGTGAAGCATTGTCCATTTCGCAGGGAGCAAGTCTTGCCTCGCCTGCAGCTGTTTAGTGGAGACTGATGCAGTCATTTGAATAACGCACATTTAAAGGAGCTATATTCAAAATTTGGCAGCCTTCGGGAAAAACCAAATTTGATACATACAGGACTGTTGGTGCGATGGCATCTCCGGCAATACAAATCGACATCACGAACCGTCCGTGTGGGTTGTTCTCCAGCTCCGTGTTACTGTCGTAATACAAATCTCTGCGTCTTCCATTTTTGCGTCTAGGACATCATAGCGTACTGAAACAGGAGGCGAAATTGTAATTCACGGGAACAAAACAATACAAGAAAAATTCCGAGCGGGAAATCCTTCTGCTTAATCACCTGACACTGTCTGCATCCTTGATTACGTCCTTGATTCATATTCAGTGGCCTCCACGCTGGAGACTGCACAGGGCGGTACACAACCACAACCATCTACCAGTGAAAGGATTTTGCATGCCGCTCATTTGAATAGAAAGTGGGTGACTGCCGTTTCTATTTATAACAAGTTCAGGTTCAGACCATGTTTTCTCATAAATGCATCTACCACAGCTGCTTATTTTTGCATTTACATTAATGATTATTTGTTCTTACACTTTGCAACCTTTGTATTGGTGTTTGCGAACCTCACGTTGTACGTTGACTCACCTTGTGTATTGATAGACCTTGTGTGACAGATTCTTCGCTGTAAGACTGAAGGGGGAGCATGCGTTCGTCCTGCAAGAAATATTGGTTCTGTATTGCGAGGGGCATCCCTGTAGCTTTATATGTCACTGTCATAAAGGATGAACCACCCTGAGCACAGTACAACAGTTTGACCAGAGATGCACACACAGAACTCCACATATTCAACAGTAAGACTTTGGAATGCTGTTATGTTATCACGATAACAAAAAAATATTCGAGCTATCCGATAAACGTGCGTCTTTCAAATAATTTGTCATCAGTTAAAATTCACGTGTTTGGGATCTATTTGCGTTTTTCTGCAAGTACACAACCTTTATTTTTTGTGTAGTCAGTAGTCTTGAAAAAATGTCTCCTAAATTCAGCCCCTCTGGGTTTTTAGCTCTTGGTATCGTCAGCAGAAGTAGCCCGAGGTTGTTGCATGTGTTTTTTTGGTTTAAATGTGCAACTGCTAATTGTCATTGGTTTGTTAAAAATTGTATTTTTAATAGAAAATTCACAAGGATTGGATTTGCAGAAGAACTGAGATGTGTTGTATCAAAGGTTTCTGTCATATCGCTGTAGCATCCAAGGTTTTGACAGCAGATAAGCGGCTTCTGGCCTAAATTTGCCAGTTGTTCGAGAATGAGAACACTGTGTCAAGTACATCAGAGACCTGCAGATGACAGCCGAGGCTGTCCAATTTTCTTTTGTTTTTTTCTAACTATGAAAAAACAACTCATTGACACATCTGACTGTTTTGCCCTGGCTATTATCTTCCACAAATGAGTGTTGTCACTGAAGCGAGACTTGTATTAGTTGTGATGAGTTTGGTTTAATGATAAAAAATTGAAGTGTTTTTCTTTTCTAAATGTTTGTTTTGCCTGCTCTGACTCTGACTCTAGCAAAAAAAAATGCCTTGAGGGTTCCTTTTCATTTATTGGAATTATTTTTGCTTGCATTACTTATTCCTGTCTGTGTTGTTTTAACTTTTATTTTGAAATGAGTTTCAACGACATTAAATCTCTATTTTTAGCTTCTGCGTTGGAATGTTGTAACATGAAGAAATGGAAAGATTTGTATGATTCATCTTCAAATTTTTTGTTCTCTTGTGTTTATGTAGCACTTTACTCCATCATCCTCTTCTGCGTTTTCCTGTGGATTCCCTTCGTTTACTTCTACTATGAAGAAAAGGATGACAACAACGTCAACAAGTGCTCGGTAAGAATGCGTGTTTGCGTGTGAACTACCAAAGATGACCGGCTCTTAAAAAGTAGGAATCAATAAATTTTATTCATCGAATTCATGTGATCAATTTTAATGTTTGATTTTAATGAGTTATGTGAGATCATTTTTGGCTAACTCGCTAGTTTTTGCACAATTTTGCGCCTCGAATTAAAAGAAAAGTTAATTTACTAACCTTCCCCTTAAGCTCAGCAAATTTCTCCTTCCTGCACACTGGTTTTAATTCAGTTCCTCAGGCTAACAGATACATTTTTCATTTTTGGTTTTCTCATATTTTTTCTGAATATTTTCCTTCATCTTATTATTTGATAACTATTATTCTGTGTCGTTTCTGCACAGTTTTTGCACCTTTTGTGAGTAGTGTACTTAACATTGCTCTCTTTCTGTTCATTCTATCTTATTGCACATTTCCGTCTACCTCACTGCATCTTTCCTTTGTCTCCCTTTGTCGCACATTAATTGACACAAATTGCCTTTGACTCAACTGCCAGCTCCTCTTAGCGACTTCTTTAACTTTCTGCAACAATTATGACTTTTCAGTCCTTGCCGCGTGAGAGAAAGTAACAGGCTGACATTCATTATAGCGGCGACGAAAGCCACCATGCAGATCTTGTGACCAAGTGTGACAGAGCAATGCTGCACTCATCATGAAATGCTCCAAGACACACCTGCGCCAAATACGTCCCCGCCTAAGCAGTATTAGCACATCAGTGACATGACGGGAATTTCTCCTGACTGCAGAAGGCTCATCAGCAGTCAGCGGGATTTGATCAAAAGCCAAAAAAACACACAAAAAAAAGGCACACTGGTATGAAAATAAAGGCCTGAATACTCCGAGCAAAGTTTGTTTTTGTCTCTTCAGGGAGGAAATTCATGCCGCAGTTGAAAGGGAAAATCAGTGGAGGCAGCACATATATAAATTATGTTTGGAAGAGCTGCAAATCCTTGATCAACACACCGAAAATTGAATTATCTGCTGAACAGTTTGCGGTATAAAAATAGTCAAATGTCGTACAAAGGTCCAAAGTTAGCACGACTGCAAGTTTCAGTAGTTGTATTTTTCTCCTGAGATTTGACATAAATTTGAATCCCTATCTTTGCTCTTTTCCTTGGCATGTGATGTCCTATTCACCAGCAATCACACGGTGCCTTTTTCTCCCTTCGTTCCTGCCAGTTTCCAGCTGACAGAGGCATTTTCTCTCAGACTGGCAAGTCTTTTGTATTGTTACTTTAAAAAGCCCCTTGAATAGCACCAAGAGTGACACGTTATCTCTGCCAGGTCAAACTTGATCTACATTGACTCAATATAGCTCTCACTCATTATGGTCCTGAGCGGGGGGGAAAAAAACAAAAAACAGAGGACGACCCCTTTCCCTCACTCACAATGAATGCTGTTTTTTTCTTCCTTCATGGCTGTGATTGACCGGATTCCCCCCGCCCCCTTCTTTTCTTTTATTACAGCAAGTGAAAAACGCTCTGAAGTACACAATTGGATTCGCCATTGTTTGCGCGGTGCTCCTTTTAATTGGGTAAGTTGGAGACATGGATGGCTTCTTCTGCTTCACGACACAATAGGTGGAAGGGGCCGCGGATATGTCATTGTGTTCCGTTAATGAGAGGAGAATCCCTTCAAACAGCCACAGTGATGTTTGCTCAGCCATGATAAGTCGGCCGAGACAAAAGAGCCATACGTGTCCGCCTAAATATAGATTTTATTCTTCCTTCTCTCTGATCCAAATCTCGATTCATTTCATTGCTCAATGCCTTTTGGTTTTTTTGTCTCGTTCTATCGGGAAAATCTAGTTTGCATCCATGTCCCATTGAGCTACTGGTCTGTTCAGAGGAACTGGCGCTGCACAGCAGATTTGCTTATAGCCGTGAAAGACGGGAAGAAAGAAAAAAAAAAAAGACGTTCAACGTTGAGCCTACAAGTGTGTTCTCTTAGCCGTAAAATACTGCAGCGCTCAGCTGCCTTGAGAAAATACAGGACGCATGACCATACTTGGCTTTTTAGTGACAGAATCAATTTAGAGACCATTTTTACCTTGTGAGCTGGAACTTTTACTGCCTTGTCCAGGCAATTGTTGCTGGGGTCTGTTGATTGAACAACACGATAGCTTTCACCCCGCACTCCTTTTTCTGATGGCGCGAGACAAAATGGCTCTCTCTCCTCTCATGAAACTGTCGGCCGTCGTTATTGCTTTTGTAATTTGTTTCCCCACATGGCGTGGTGTTTTATGCCCATGTGTAATTTGTCATTTTTGACTGATTTTTATTTTTATTGCACCAGACTGAAATCGTAAAAGCACATAAAAATATTAAGACATTTACTTTCCTGATCACTGAAAAAATGCCCTTCATTCATTCATTCATTCATTCATCCATTCATTCATTCAGTCATTCATTCATTCATCCAGTCATTCTTTTATGTATTCACTCTGTATGTCAAAGGAAAAAGTGAAAAGAGTGACAAAACTAAGAATATCATGCATGGTGCACACTTCTACCTTAGACATAAACTACAGTGTACAACATATGCTACCTCTAATAATACTGTCTAATAATACTGTCTCTTTGTTTCCAGTGCCTTTGTTCCACTTCAACCCCCACCTTCTCAGAATTCCACTCAATGGGATAAAGTGCAATACCTTTTCAAAGAGCTTGGAAGCAGTGGTAAGTGTATTTTATTCAAGACACAATACATAATTCATGAAGAAATCATATTGATTTTATTTATTTCTTCGCCAGCTCTTCAGACAGGATATACCATACATGTTAATAAGATGTCAGTCATATCTCCGGTCACACACTAATCAGTAGTTATATTTTTTTTGTGTTTGTTGTTTTTTCTTTTATGGATTATATAAAATGAAAAAATGGCTCTTGGATCAAGGGACTTCACCGGCTTTTCAATTCAGTTAACACAACCTGCGAGTAGGACTACTGTAGGACAATAGTGCTTCAGATTCAGAATGTTTCTGGTAGCAAGATAGAGTGAGCAGTTAACAGCTGTCGGAGTGGCGCTCTTAATACCCGAAGCCTGGTTCTCCATGGTGTCGAAACTCTGGTGTGGTGGGAGCTCCCGGTACCGATCCATTTGTACAACTTGCTGAGTGCGTGAGCGGGAACAATTCGCCAGCGAACGAGCTGTATTTTGACTTCCTCGTTCACGACTACATCCAGAAGTTGCTGTCAGAAAATGACACCAGTGGTTATTTAAATCTGCCGGTGAAGCTGTAGGATGATCTGTTAAGTTAATTCCAGTCACTATCATTAGCATTCAAGACGTGCAAACATTGTTTGAGGGCATCTTGTTTTTTTTGTTTTTTTAATGAAGTCATACCCATGGCCAAACTAATGCAGGTATCTAAATAATTATAAAATGTAGATACCCTACAGTTCTCTGGCCTCTTGCCATGTGGGGATCAAGGATGAAACGGAGCCATCTGCCTCTCATCACAATGTCGGACCCCTACGTTCTCCTATAACCTTCTTCATTGGTGCAGGGAGACATTTCTTATCTGCTGAGAAGGAAATGTGAGAGTTGGTCCCTTTTGTAATTCCCCTAACTATGCTCTGTCCAGATGGGAGATTAATTGCGTGAAGAAAATGGCACTTTGCCACGTAACTCTTTTCAAAGTTGTTTTGAAACGCCTGCTTTAGAACTGAAAAGATCACAACAGCTTTCACTGCTCCAGCTTTGTAGGTTGCAAGTTTACTATCATGTCCGAAATGTAAATCAGCAGCTATTCATGTGAGGATTCCAGGCCATTGTTGTACAATCTTTGTTTGTGCCTCGGGAAAAGTTGTAGCGTGTAGGAGTCCAGTACTGAGGCAAAATAGCCACCGTTAAATTAGCTTTTTTCTTCTTTCTTTCTGTTTTTGCCTGTATCCATTACTTACCTTGTGTGTATTAGCAAGTTTTACGCGCATTTAGGCTTTTCCCATCGTAATACTTCTTACAGTTTTCTGTCTGAAATATGTGGTTTGTATTGAAATGTTGGCCTTGGTAAGCCTCACTAAGAGAGTTCAGAGACTCAATCAGAAATGACAACACAATCAAAGGCTGCGTTCAGACTGCAGGCAAATCTGATTCAAATCAGATTTCTTCTCAAATTTAGGGCTGACTGTCCACTCTGTTTTTAGCAAGTGTCCAAAGGGGATCTAACTCTGTTCAGACTGGGCCACATTATTGACCCATCTGACCGGTTGCTGTAGCAACCAGAGAGACCAGAGAGCACCTGGAATGGCGCTATCTGGTCTGGGGCATTGGGTCTTGCGTCGCCTAGAGTGACGTCACGGACAGTCAAAACCGATCGGTGTGTTTGGAGCTGTTCAGACTGAGACGCATCTGTCCAAATGCAATTTGAAACTACCTCTCGAAGGTGTTTTCAATCTGGATAGGCTGAAAATTGGATTTTGGCTGGCAGTCTGAACGCGGCTAAACGATAAGGCTAAAATGATCAGCCTTTCTTATTTTAGCTACTTAGAATATTTGAAAATGTGCTATGTTTGGTTCCCAGATGTGTAAGTGCTCACTTGAATCGTCCCCCCCCCTCCAGCAATGCCTGTTGCCAGCACTCATGTGCAAGAACTACTATCATGTTGTGTCTTGACCAGATCTTAACTTTGCTACTGCCTCACATCATGTTGGATATCGTATATGATAATCAGTGCCTACATGCACTGTACTGTATCCTGTCCCTGGAGCGTAAAGCCACCTCCCTACTCGCGTTTGATCGTTCCTCCATTCTACAGGAGTGGGTTTGCTGTGGCTGAAGGAGCCTTTAAAAACATCTCGGCGCGAGACTTGCGCGCACACAAAAGCCTGCAGGCTATACGCAGGTTGAGATAAGAGCTCCCCATTCCGTTGCTGCCGGAATGGAAGCCGCACAGATGTGGAGGCACCGCAGATAGTGTACAATATTCCCCGGGTTTAATCCCCAGAAAATCTGCTCAAGAAACCAAGGAGAGTGCTACCAAACACCCATCCTCGGCTTTGTGCACAGTTCAGGAGCCGAATGTTCTCCGTGCAGAACATGGAGCCATTGTCTATTCTACCGGGCGCGCCGCTAAACAAAGAGCACAAAATCGCTATGAAACACCCGGGAATAGTATTCAAATGTTAATGTTCAGCCCAGCTGTCAGACTTCAAAGTTTTCCTTTTCCGCACAGTACAATGGGGAGCAGACATGTGATTTATCTCCATTTTACACGCCTTTGTCGTGCTGCTTGTGGAACGCCTCTAAAAGAAAGTGATGAATGTTATAAACAGGCCAAAATTATACATGCCCTGAATACTGACTTAATAATCTCAGCCAAATGCAGCTGTCAAAGACAAAGTCACGCGGCGAGCCACCTATGCTCAAGCTGTCAGGTGGGCCGGGCGCCGTGCAGCCACTGCTGGGAGGACGCAGGGTGTCTGTGAAGGGACGGCCGTGTGGCAGTTTTAACGCGGAGCCCTATAACAGGTGGGATCCTGACAGGGGAGAGAGCCTCTCAGCCTCTTCATCAATCCCTGTCTTCCGTCTTCGGCTTTGACAGCTGGTATGACACCCACTGTTGTCCCCCCGCCTGATGGGTGGTCTCCTTTTTCCGCCTCAATCAGAGGTGACACGCATCAACTCGGCCCGCCGCGCATTATGAGATTTAGCCGCATAAAGGCTGATCTTGATCGGGGGCCTACAGTGCGGTGACGGAGAGGACAAGAAGACGTTCGGAAGGGGTGGAAAACTTTGCCGCGGCGCATTGATTACAGCGTGACGCACGCTTGTCCGCAAAACCCCAAAGTCCGCGTCGATAACCGTTTCCCCCTGGTGCCTCGAAGAAAAATGTTTCCTGCTATTTTCTCATCAAAGAATCAGGTCAAATGTGTTGTCCAATGCGTCATATTCTCGAAAAGCTCCTGCTAGTCGCACAAAAAAAACAAATTCGGAATTTATATCCTTTATTGGATTTGAATAAAGTCTTCCACTTGTTCTTTTTTATAAGGGGGAAAGCAAAAATCTGTTTGCTTTTACTTATGCCGTCATGCACCACTGAGCAACATTTCTAAAACCAACGAATAAAGCAGCTCTGTGCCCAGTGTGCAGGTCTCTACATCACAACGGTGCATAGCACGTACGTGCTAAATGTCGATAATCTGCCGCCCGAAATTACTGTCAGAGCGCACGTTGGGTTTCGTGTCCGGTGTTTGTGCGGCTGCCAGAGTTGATGCGACTGCCAGTGGCCAAGGTCAGCTCTCTGATAACTCTCCTGTTTCTTTTTCTCCCCCGACCCCCCCCCCCACCCCCCCTCCCGCAGATGGTCTACCTGCTCTGGCTTTCTCCATCAGCTCCTTGACCTTGATTGGCATGTTGGCAGTGATTACATACACGGTGAGTTGCGCTCATCAGCGCCTGATCTGCACAGTAATTATGACCAAACACTCAGTGCGGTCATCTTAATCGGTTTTGCGCCTGAGTTTTGATCTCTGGCGTGATGGAAGGTTTCCTGATAGAGGACGGAGGGGAAAAAATACGAATTTAAAAATGGATTTGGTCGGATTTTCTCAAGATATTCTATTCGCTATGGAATGGTTGCACATGTATTTTCTCCCGGGCCATTGATATAAAAACCTTTGGAATCATTTTTTGGCAACCTTCACTATCACCCATTTACCTTGTGTGCATTATTACACATCCGGTATTTGGATCCCGTTATGTTCTTCTTCATTTTCTCCCCTTAGATTAGAAAAAATTACTGTGCTGTTACACTCATTAATGCCGTCCATTTTTCATGGCCCCAAACCCTGTTACTAGACGGTGGAAATTCCCTGGAGGTGCAGTCAGTGGTGGGAATAGCCCAGGAAAGTGCCGACTGGCTGGAAGTACAGCAAATCTACACGGGTATCAAACGCTGGATGTTAAAGTAAAGGAGACAGCCAACCCAAATCTTTCCAGTTTCCTTTAATCTCAAAGAGTACAGTTTGACAAATTACACAACAATTGAACATGTAGCTATTAATGAATAATACTCAAGTTAAGTGAATTGTAGAACCAATCTCACTTAAATACAAAGAGAAGTCATAAAGAGTTATTAACATTTTATGGCCTGAGAAAGCAGGTCATGCTTTGGCATCCTGGAGGTGCGACTGTGTCTTGTTTTTTAATGGGCCATGTTGGGTCCAATCAAGTATTTCAGACCTGAAAACACCAGCTTTGCATTTGTACTGACCAACAAAAATGCAACATCTGTTGTAAATATTTTAACATGCGTTTGTTTTTCTTGTTCCTCTATCTACACTCAGTCCATACATCTTCACTTCCTCATGCTAGAGAAAATGAGGCAAGAACATCCTGGGTACAAGCACAGCCATCTTACACCAGTAATGTCATTTGGAGCCAGAGGCTGTGTGGCAGAGATCAGGCAGTAAAACCTCGATCAAGCGCCTGCTCGCATATCTGCCTGCTGAACCGCACCCACAGCAAATAAACCTTAGATTTTACTCTGTTCTTGTGTGGCATCAAATAGCTCAGTGTAGAAACTCCCAGTACCTCAATAAAAGTGTAACAAAAAACAAACAAACAAAACACAATATATGTAAGTTAATTGACGACAATACAAATTTGATTACACCCATTTACCATCTGTGTGTATCAATGGTGTTCGCTTGCAGCGAGCTGTCTAATTTTTCATCCTACACAAAGCTTCTGCTCATGTTCTGTGTAATTTCCTCAATTTAATTCAAGTGCAGTTCTATATGTGTGTTTGGGTTGTCCTTGACTCCTTGGCTAATTAATCATTACTTTGAATGCAAAGTCGCACACTTTGGTATATAAACAGTTTTGAACACTGAATTTGGGTAAAGAAGAGAATAATGTAATTGTTTTACTGTCTAACGTGAATTTAAAGAAGGACATTGTTCCAGGTTGCAGTGTTATGGTTGATTGAAACCGTGTTTTGCTTGTGTACTACATTTATTTTAATAAGTGCTCTGACGGTCACATAGTGATGACAGTGAGCTGAGGTTTTGGTGCAAGTGGTCGTGAGTGCCTGAGTCGCTTCCATCGTTGCCTGTCACATTCAGTGCACCACCAGTAATTACATGTACTTTGGGACACAAAATTTACCAACCACTCTGTTTTATAAAGTTTATATCCACATATATGTATAAATATACACATATACATGTATGTAGACCTGCAGAACGTCCAACTGAGCGTCTACAATGGAAAAGACAGGTGAGGTACAGTTGGTGACTATTATGATTTATTGACTGAGTATCTCAATATTTGCTATAGTACTGGAAACTCTCTCTCGGGTTTAGAGAGAACAGTCTTGGAAATATCGAGCGTCAGTTTTCATGACTACCGTGTTGGCGCCAGAGGTCTCAGGTGAAAGGACGCAAAGGCAACTGCGACTCGGTGACCACTCGTTACAGCCGGCTCGTGTAGAATTGCACCTCTGAACACATGCAGCAGAAGATCAGTCTGGGTTCCACCGCTGTCCACTAAGAAGAAGGAAACTGAGGCTTCAACTCGCCTCTTGTTCGCAACAGCTTGACAGTAGACTCCCTCCCTCAGAGAGAGAAAAAACAAAAAAAGCATTACCTAGTCTGATGAGTCACGGTTTCCGCTGCAACATATGAATAGTAGAGCAAAAATTTTACATAAAGAACATGAAAGCACAGATCCATCCTACCTTGTATTAACGGTTCAGGCTGCTAGCGGCGGTTTAATGGTTTTCGGGAACATTTTCTCGGTACATTTTGAACGCCTTAGCACCAGCAGAGTGCAATTTAAACATTACAGGCTTCCTGAGTATTATAGCTCACCATGGCCATTCTTGTGTTCCACCGTCTGATTCCTCTTTCCAGCGGTGTGACACTCCATCTCACGAAACTCAATCTTCTCAAACTGGTTTCTTAACCATGGCAATGGGTTCACTGTGGTCGCATGGCCTCCACAGTCACCACATCTCAATCCGGTGGAACAGTCTCCGCTGGAGTCGGAAGGTTGAAAGCTGCAGCAATTACGTAATGCCGCAAAATCCAAACCTAAAGCGTCCGAAAAGGGTTGTTCAGTACGTTGTTGAGTGTATCCGTTCAAGAGTTGTGACAGTTATGACGGCACCTGGGAGTGCAAGTAACTCCATGTACCGCCAGAGTACACTGAGTAAACTGGTAGGTGTGTTTCCATCCATTTTGACTTTCACAGCCAGGAATCTTGTGCTCTGTGATGTCTGTAATTGAATGGCACCTTTACGTACTGTGCTAATAACATGCACTTTTACCGTGGCCAGATTTAGCATGTCATTTCTGCCCAGGAAAATGACAAAAGTATTATTAGCAGTATGCCAGAGTTCTCAAATGTCATTGTAAAACATACTGTCAATCACCGTGAATAGTCACTCATGGAATATAGGGAACTGCGTCCATTTCTGTCTTTCTTTAGACGTCACGTTATGATGCCCTCAGTTTTTCTGCAACTTTGACTGCGACTTTTGCGATGAAGTCACCTGCCATCTGCGACACTGTCGAATGTACCTCGATGTCTGGTGAGCAAAACGCAGAGAGAGCCCCTTCAAGTTTCCTGCCAGCGAGCATCAGCCCTTGAACATGCAAGGTCGCCGAGGTATAATCTCGTTTGATTGAGAATTCATCGATCGCTGACATGAAGGGCAATCAATCAAAACACGGCTTTGATGTTCAAAATTTGAAGTGATGACACACGATTTTTGTCATGTGTCCTCAAATTGAGCCATTTTAAAAATGTGCCCTATGTCATCATAACAAAAAACATTATTTTTTTTTATGTTTGTATTTTTGATTATATTTTAGTTAATACAAAGAACATATTTTGTACTGGCAAAGCATGGCTTGATGATTTTTCCATTGTGAGTACCCATACCCACGCTGAATCAAGACGACGTCGGTGTACTTTTGTCCTTCACCCGGCTCACTTGTTAGCTTAAAAAAAAAATAAATATATATATATTTCCGAGGTCTTGCGCTGAAGTCTTTGCTTCAACCCCCCCCCAACTCTTCCGCAGCACCAGTGCCATGTGCAAAAAATAAATAAATAAAAAAACCCACACACTTAGCATTCAACCCTGCTATCAGCTCCACCCCGTTACAAGGAGTAGGAGCAACAAAGAGAGGGCTTGTGGATGAGAGAGACCTCGTCCCCCCCTCTTCCCTTTCAGCCGTCACATGACTCCCTCTGAACAATTTCAGCCAGTACGCACACGTGCGCACAGCCTCGCACTTTCATTCACCCTCCTGCGAGCCATTTGTTATTATTGACTTTAAAATAACCCCGATGACTATGCATTTTCGGTGTTCGATATGTGCGTCCTACCAGGGACATCTGTGCCCTTTCTCGTGCTTTCGTAATTTTTGTTTGTCATGTCGTGGCACACGGGAGAGGAAAAGGATATGTTTCTCCTGGGAATTGGGGACAGGTTTTCCTTTTATGAGCGTGCTTGATATTCGGGACATGCTCCAGTCTTAAGAGCTCTGTGATTCATTGCAGGAGGCGACATTCGCCCTTAGCAGGGATCCACAGCAGTGACTAATAATAGTCTAGCCTGACTTGGTATCCCATGCGACTCTCTTTAATACATCCTAACGCTCAGATAGGAGAAGTTGTTTAAGGAAAACATCTCACTGTGACGGAAAGAATATTGTTTATTTTGATGAGGCTGGAACAGTCTGCACAGAAGAAACCTTTTTACTTAGAGCCTATAAAATATCATTTCTCCTGCCTGGGAAGAGTAAAGCAGCACAGCTGGACAAAATAAAGCTTTTGTCCGTTGCTATTCAATATACATAGATTTTTTTTTTTTACATGTAGCAACTACTGAAGAGATTGCATGCGGGTGGTCTCTGAAATGTTCGTCTCTCTAGTCCAATTCCCCCTGCCATCGTTTATCTGGCTTTTATTTTTGGTGAAGGAACCTGCAAAACAAGGAAACTCATTTCTATTCAGAAATACTATCATCAATTAACACCCAAACCACCAAGCTGCCCACTCTTTAAACTGGGATTTGAAAAAAAAAAAAAAAAAAAAAAAAAACCCTACCCATTAAAAAGTTGCCCATATCCGAGACAGAGGGTAGTCTTGTCACATGGGGGCACTGTTCAGCTGTAAATTGCATCAGCGCGATGTGAGGCGGCAGCATCCGCACACAAAATGGTTGCAGCAAGTTTCACCAATAAACCTCTTAACAATTATAGATTCCACCATTTTAATCATTTCCCCTTCCTCGAAATGAGGCCCAAAAACAATGGAATGGAGTAACTGTATGTGTTCCTGTGTGTTTTCTGACACCTCGTTTCACGTTGCCGCAGGCAAGGGGATCTCTGATTGGGCTGCACGTGCCACCTCTTATTCACACAACTTTTTATTTGTTTGATTATTTTTGTATTCATTTTTGCATGTATTCTTCTGTCCTCCAGGCGTACGGCATGTCTGTCCTGCCTCTGAACCTGATCAAGGGGACCAGGAGCGTGGCGTACGAGCGCCTGGAGAACACGGAGGACATCGACGACGTCGAGCATCAGATCGAGAAGCTGAAATCCAAGGTTGGTTCCGCCGCAGGCCTGCGTGAAGAAGAGCAGGGGGTGCGGCTTGTGACAAGTGACGAGTCCGAGCCGAGAGGACACGTTCCTTCCGCCACGTCATCAACAATGCCCCCCCCCTCCCAAAAGAAAAGCATGAATAAAAAAACACTAGAATGCTTGCGTGCTTTCGCACCTGTGATATCTTGTCATCTGCCGTGTGCGTGCATGCGTTCATTCAGAGTTACACATGCGTAGCCTCAAGCTGCTTAGTGCCTCGTCCTTATCTCTCTTGCTGTGCTCCTCTTGTCTTTGCTCGCAATTATGTATGATGAGCATTTTCCTTATCAACAAGCCATCGTGCAGTCAGCTGAAACACTGAAATGTTACTCGTTAGCAGGGACACGTTTTCCTCGCTGTTATTTGCCTTCCAAGGCTGAATATCTGGACTTAATACCTGTTTAAAATAATACTCCATACTTTGCTGCTAGTGCATCAGACATGCATTGAATTGCTTCATTGAAAAGGCGGTCTCCAGATGTTTATTTTGGTAATGCTGTTTGCGCGAATGCTCCAATGAAGCCGCAGCTCTATCTGTCTGTCTGTCTGGCTGGCTGTCTTTCCCGCCGTGTACTATTCATCCCATTTATTATGACAGTGCAGCGACGGGCGTCCGCTGTCATCGAGGGACCGGAACAACCTGCAGGAGCTGGAGGCCAAGCTGCAGGTCCTCCGTCGCAGGGGAAGGCACCTGGAGCTTGCAGAGAGGAACTGCTGCTCTAAAGTGGGCAGCGCTCTGAGACCTTTAAAGGTAGGTCTGCCACATTGCAATTGGGCAATGTATATTTAAAACTGGCCGCTGTGTAGAAGCCATGTGAAAACTTTTTCGTTTTTGTTTGTTTTTCACCACTGTCTGTCCTTGATGGCCCTTTCGGACCAGTTGGTGTGGAAGTTGTCAAAAAGCTTTTGTGCTTTGTTCCTGATTTAATTCCATGTTGGAGTCCCACCTGTTGGGACGAGTTCAATTAAAGCTAATTAGCGTTAAAATTGTTGTTAAAGTTTTCTAAATGGCCTCTAGATGATTCATGCAATCAACCAAGTATTTGTTCAGTTCTGATCCTGCCTGGAGACAAATTGACTCTGGACTCGCAGACAGCGAGTGCATTTACTGTCTGTATTGTAAATGCACTCGCATTTACTTTCCTTTTTTTCAGTTCCGCCTTTTTTCAGTGGTTTGTGGCTTGAGCTGGGTGCGTGCTGCATAATTCCTAGCATTTAATGAAGCACTTTTCACACAACCAATGTTTCATTTTTTAATCGTTGTTTGGCCTAGTAGCATAGTTTGTGCTTATTTTTCCCCCACCATCTCATATATGTTTCTCTGTTTCTTGCGCCGAAGTTTTAAATCTGGACCGCTCCAGATTCACTTTTAGTTCTACTTTATACAACCACGTATTTACGTGAGTCCCATGGGGCGTCCCTTCACCTAATTTACTCTGAAGTCTCTCAGGAGTCTCAGGATATCTCAGGCAGGATCCTGTGGGTCCCTTGAGATGAACCAAAGCAACCGCAAAGTTTTACTTTGTTTTGCAGCGGGCAACTGCAGGGACCTCGTGTTCGCAGGCTCAATATTTTAGCTTCCCACACTGAAAAATACCCCGAGGGATTGTGGAAGGAAGCAGGGTCATAAAACCTTTTAAAAATATTTCAAACATTGCATCGCTTAAAAAGTAGCGGTAGTTAAATGCACCTTTTGTGTCCATTAGTTTTGAGATATTTTGCGTCTTACCGGTTACCTGTCAGACGTTAAGATTTTCTTTTGGACTCACACAGTTCCTGGTTAAATATTGGAACTTTTAATATCAGCACAGTTGTTGCGTAACGCTGCGATTATTCCAGCCTCCTGTCCTGTAACACATGCATGCAACGGCATGCTTGCGTGACAAACCCCTATTTCGTGTTTGTGCATAACTTAGCAGTGGCTGCGCAGGTGCTCTCACCGCCTTGAAATTGTGTTTTGTCCAAACAAAGGACTGAAATGGCTCCAGCATCATTCTCTTAAATTTTCTTTTACTTGCCCACACTGATTTTTATTTTCCAGTGTTTTACGGCTCTGCAGGGATGCACAAACATTTAAAACCATTGCCTCTAACAGTTTGCCTTTAACCAGGGGGGCTGCGGCTAATGACAGTCCCCAGGCTCAAGTTTAAACAGTAATGAGTTTTGAGATTTATTTACTGTATGCCCAGGCAGTGGTGTGGAGTGACAAACCAAATGGTTGTAATTTCTCCAGAGCCGCGCCATGCCGCTACAGTTTCTGTCTTCAACTGATGTCAGCTCTGAAAATAAACTAACTAATTGTTTCGGAACATCTGAAGTCACATGGAACAATAAAATAATTGTGGTTTGATGAGATTTTTTTTTAAATAATGAAAATCCACACTTGTGAAATTGTGTCGTGTGCTCACTCCGACTTCTTGCATTTGATCTGCGTATCATTTACTACACGGGACAAAACTACATGGCTAATTAAAAGCGATCTGAAAATCATCTGGGTAATTAAATTTGTCATATTTACCAAACATTCACAGCTAGTGTGGTCCTCAAACTCAGTATTCTGACGCCTCTTTCTTTCTCTTTCTCTCTGATCTGAAAAAGCGGAGCCTCTAAATAGCCTCTGATTGCGCTGACTGGAAAAAGATAAAAAAAAAAATTAATCTGGATGTGGGTGATATGATTGCTGAGACCTGTGGAAAACCTCTCCTCTGAATGCGCGGGAGCGTTCTAGCATGGCGGCGGGACGGCCGACACAGTGGCTTTTGTTTCCCCCACCGTCCCACACGCTTATTCAATTTGTAATGGGCCGGAGAGACGGCGGGCGTTTCAACCTGTCACAAAAGGAAACGCTCAAGTGGACGTCGGGGGGGGGGGCTTAGATCAAGTAGAGGTTGCCGCACAGTGGCGGTGAAATCAGGACGGTGCGTGTGGCACGTGGGAGCATCGTTACCGGACCATTGCTGCGACGACCCGGTGCCAAAGTGTCTAATTGCCAACGGCCGGTATGGAGGGAAGCAGAACGGGGGTTTCCATGGCCCCTCGTCTGCCGCCTAGCCAAACAAAACACTTTGTATAATTTATGGACAGATGCACTGGCAGATAGAGCGACCTCCCGGTCAGCGCTGTAGCGACGGCACTGCACTCCACGTTAGTTTGTTGCCATATTGAGCATCGCCTTGCATTGTTTCCAAGTTTAGGCCGATGCCGCTCAAGCGGCTCGGTGCAAAACAATCCATCTGGACGAGGAATGCCGCAGGGAGAAGCAGCACAGCCTTCCTTAAAAATAACAAGAACATTTATTTTTTACTATTTACTATTTCATTTTGCTACACAGTTTGTCTTGCGTTTGGGTTGTGTGGCATTAGGACCACCTGCATTATGCATGATGCAATGCATATAATGAAGAAATATATGATAATGTAGTGCTAATTCCCTTTTTTTGCTTTCCACTCTGCTGCTAAAGTAGAACCCCAGAGAGTGAGTGATGAAGCCGGCGCCGAAAAGAAAATACATCATTTCCATACAAGCAACGTGGTTCCGTTGCCGATGTACACGGCGAGCCAACCCGGTTGCGTGGCAGTGTAGGTCCTTGATTGCCTGAGCGCGGAACAGTTTAATGCCCCCCCCTAAAAGCCCATTTCCTGTCCTTCAACCATCGCGTTGATTTGAAGCACCTGCGAGTGCTTAAAATCCATCTCGATGGGTGGTGGCCATCAAAAAAAGTAAGTCAGCATGAAATTTGGCCAAGATATTAATAAGGAAAGTGTGAAGAGATGTAAAATCAAATAGTTGTTCAGTACCTAAAAAAACAAGAAAAAAAAATCTTTTTCAGCAGTTCTTTGCTATATAGTTGCTGGTCCATGAAGCGATCTAATCTTTCCATTTAGGTTTTTTACTGTTGTGCCATGCTCTTGCCATGACCATCAATTAATTCCCACCTTGCTATTTACCTCCAGATGGCAGAAAATAGTTTGCTGCCCTGTCCTACATGTCATAGTTTTAGTTTTTTTTAAATTTGAACCTTTTTTTATCATGCATACGGCAGGCTCAGATATTTTCGCCAGTCTCTGTTTTTGAAGAGCTTTCTTGCCTTTGGCTGCCGCCGCCGCCTGGTTCTGCCTCCCCGCTCGGTCTGGGCTGTGCCATTCCTTCCTCCTGTCACCTTTAAGCGCCGTTGCCAAACCGAGGCCGGCTCGGCCATATGGTCTCCCCTTGACAACACGCGTGACAGTGTGCTTGTGATGGCTGACACAGTGGACACCTTTAGCAAACACTGTGTTTTTCAGGTCAACGTTGAGCCACGCGACTTTTCCAGAAGTCACACTTGCGTTGTTCTGAGATGTTACACGCTTCAGTGTGTTGTGTATGTGTGTTTTTTTCTTAGATACTGTTGGGCATTTTCTTCATCCTGGTTGCCGTGCTCTT
This sequence comes from Nelusetta ayraudi, assembly GCF_046127955.1. NCBI lineage: Eukaryota > Metazoa > Chordata > Actinopteri > Tetraodontiformes > Monacanthidae > Nelusetta > Nelusetta ayraudi. The sequence goes on along the minus strand of NW_027466058.1, from coordinate 3,137,173 downwards.
CGTCATTGCCTTGTTCATATCAAAGTAAGTCCTGATTCTTATGTGAAGCTCTTTATTATGGCATCCCCATACATACATATATATATATATATATATATATATATATATATATATATATATATATATATATATATATATATATATATATATATATATATATATATATATGTATATATATATATATATATATATATATATGTATATATATATATATATATATGTATACACACACACTTTTTGGCCGTTTGCTTTTGTTCTTGTACTGTGCCGGTGACGAGTGTGCTCCTTTCTCCTGTCTCTCAGTTTGGATAAAGCGCTCCATTCCGCTGGCATCAGCTCCGGGTTCATCATCTTTGGCACCAACCTTACGAATCCGCTGAATGAACTTCTGTTAGTCTTGCAACCCGTGAGTGTCTTCTCATCTTTCATGATGAAAAGATGATTATCCTTAATTAAGATGCGCTCAAAGTCTTATTTTCTCTGCCCCTCCGTCATTAACCTCAACGAAGCACAATGTTGAAGCACTTTCTTTTTCTCTTGGCTACCCTTAAATGCACTTGTGATACTGTCTTCAAAATGAGAGAGCGAGAGACAGAAAAAAAAAAAGAGTAAGGGGGTGCGCACTTGAACGCACTGCAGGTGAGCTTTGAAAAACATCTTGAGCAAAAAGCAGTGACACCGAGTGAATGAGTCATCTTGCCAGATATGAGTCATTTGACAGTTGCTTTCTTTGGGATCAAGTCTGATGAGCGCGACTGGAATTTTACCAACACTCGAAAAGCAGTAAAACTTGAAAAAATGTGTATGATGCCGTATTTGTTACTGTGTGCAACACAAACTGTTCACAGATGCCAAAGAATGCTAAGGAGACAAAAACTTCTCCCGGCCTTTGCTTCAACTTGTATCATTTCCATTAAACTAAATGGAATCTGCTTGTTTTTCCAAACGTGATGAGGTCAGCGCGGCGGCTGCCGCTCAATTGGATGCATGGAGCCGAACTAATAGATTAATTAGAGTCAAAATGGGAAAATGCGATCAAAGTGACACCCTTGGTCTGAGTTTAAAACTGTAATTGAATATTATCTGACAAGGGTGGGGATAATTAGACGCCAGACCATAAACTTGGAATTCCACTGCAAGACTTAAGAAGATGAATTGGCAGGCAGCTCAAAACAATCAAATATTTACTTCAAGCTAATGGCATTGATTTCATTTCCATCATTTAGAATTGTTGAAGCAGTTGTATGCAATATACCTAGAACATGAAATCAAACATTTAATATGGTTTACATTAAACTCAGATTTGAATTTTTTTTGTGCATAAATTGTTAGAATGCTGCTAAAGCAAAAAAAACAAAAAGAAACAACAATAGGTGTGATTGCAGTTGTTTGGTATTTCATCACGTCTGCTCGTCGCGCCGCAGCGCCTGCCAGACCGGCTTCAGATAGGTGGACTAAAGCGACAAGAAACAGAGCAAGTTGCTCATTAACGGCAAAGTTAAAAAGATGCTTGAGAAGCGGCCAAGCAGCGTTTGGCTCCGGAGCCTTTCAGTAGCAACACATGTGAAACCTTGCATGTGAGAGAGACGCACCTGACTTCTGTCCTTCCCCCTCCATCACAGGTTTTTCCATTGGATTATATTCTGATCACAGTCATCACCATGTACTTTGTAGTCACATCTATGGCTGGCATTCGCCACATGGGCATCTGGTTCTTCTGGATAAGGGTAAGCGAAAAGCCTGGCTTCACTGGTTAAAAAAAACCAAAACACTGTTTACTGAACATGAATTGTTTTTTCTTTTCTTTTTTTTCTCACTTTCAGCTGTACAAAATAAGACCAAAGAGAACCCGCCCCCAGGCCCTTCTCTTCCTGTGTATGATCCTCCTCCTGATTGTTCTTCACACCAGCTACATGATCTACAGCCTCGCCTCGCAGTATGTCATGTACGGCAGCCAGAAGTACCTGGTGCAGGTGAGTCCATGTGGTCCGGAGTTAAGAATCGGGGGGGGGCTTGCAAACCATTTGGGGTCCAGCCCGAGTGTGAGCAGCGGTGTCTGCTCTCTCCGGGCCGCCGGCCGTGCTTTCAGACTCGCGTCCTTTTTTCGGACTCCTGTCCGTCTCCATTAGACCGTGCAGCCATTACTGCGAGGGGCCGTCGTTTGCCCGTCTCTCCTCTGCGTGATCCGATGCGGCTCCGCTCGTTTGCGCGCTCCGTGTGTGGGTGTGCGCGCCGTGCAGAAGCACCGCAGAAGCAGCCTCCTGCCTGCGCTCTGCCTCAGAAACATCTTATAAACAACATAATTAAAATGAGCGAGGGTGCCATTTCCACAGAATTAGCTTCTTTTTAAATGGGAGGAAATAACCTTCAACAGAAGATTGATGTATCACTCCCGAGGTAAAACACTGGGACTAGAGCCTTCCTGCTCTTACCTACACAATTTGAAAAGCAGGGCCGTCTATACGGCATGTTGTCACTATGAAGAATGTGCTCAGTATTTTCATTTAATTTAATTAGTCTTTGCCTTTCCCTGGCAAACCTCTGCTTTGTTTCTTAGCGGAGTTTGATTTACAGATAGACCGTTGGATTTTTAATTGCTTTGGTTGAATTATATGCAAATCTCAGAGCACCATCTGTTTTTTTTTCCTCTCTCCTCATTCTATCCTCACAGTGTGAATGTAAAAAATGCTTTGCGCAGTTTAGGTGACAATTATTCTGCTGCTTGCTCAATGTGCAACATGAAATATTTTTGTGAAGTTTTTCCGGCAAAATAGAACACGTCTCCTGTGTTGCTTTCCCCCCCCCTTTTTTTTATTTTATTTTTTTGTATCAGAGTGAGACGCCCTCAGCAGGTCCTCCGTCTGGGAACGCTTCCTCCGGCACCGCGAGGATCTGCGACGCCAACGCGCCCGAGGGTAAGTCTGTCATCTCTGCAACAGTCAGGTAGTGCTCGTCCAGCGGTGAGATGTTGGGAGGGTTGTTCAGCACACCATCAAAGATTCATTCCTCGCAAGACAAGCCTATCTATCCGAGAGGAAGGAGAGGAAGAAAAGGACATTGTTTGACGGGCCGCTTCTTGTAGAAACGCTGCTCTGTAATCTTTAGCACGCTTCATTATTCATAAGAGCCAATAATACCAAGGACAAACATCGAGTCATGCAGTACATGGCCTGATGCTGATTTCACGCTGGCGCGTGTTAAGGTAAATACGCGGCGAAAACACAGATGTGTAAACGCGCATCAGCCCTGTTAGCTTTAGCATGTTAATTAATTCATTTGCCGAGCACTCCTGCGAGCCTTCCTTTTGATGTGGCGGCAGATGTGATCCGAGCTTGTCATATTTGTTATTCGTGCAAAGTTTTTGAAAGCAAGCGAGCTGGATCACTGGCAAAATTCACCTGTGAAGTCACAGATATTATCTCTTGCTTCCTGCCTGCACGTCCGCCGTGATGCTAAGATAAACGCAGCCACAAAATTCTAACCTGGAACCTTTTTTTTTTTTTCGCCAGGAGTGTTGGCACTCTTGCGCAGGTTTGTTTGTGCAGCCGCGTTAATGAAGAGCTTAATCATCGTCGTTATTGTATTTTTTCTCGTTTTTGCTGAGCGCGAAAGGGAACGCTCCCCCGAAGATGCGGTGTTTAATTAGTGTTGGTAAGTTTAAATGTCAAGTATGTGATGAGAAAGAGAAAGAAGTCCTTTTGAGAACAGTCAGGTTGATCATTATTTATTATCGCCAATCAAACCAGAGTATGTTTGAGCACGTCTTTTCACCGTGTCTCATCTTTCCCCCTCAGAAGTCTTCCGACTGGGCCCGTCTGGAATCATTGCAATATTAATAAGTTAATGATATGACAGAATACAATATCAGGGACAATGTTTTGCTTTCATCTAGGTGATCAGAGTTTCCTTTAGTTCGTGTGCCTCACCGTGTGGGGAGTAGTACTAAATATTGCAGAGCTTTTGCAAAACAGGAGCTGACCTGTGAGCATTTCCTTTTTTTTTTTTTAAAGGAAACTCATAATAGAAGTCCCGATTTGTCTTCCGAAATGAAACCATGAATGAAAGTAAGGCTACGTTTAAACTGATGATTGCACCTTTTTTTTTTAACACATTATTAATACAGCATAACTGACAGAGATGGGTGTTATTGTTCACTTTTTTATGCATAGTGGTTACAGTGTCTAGTAGTGCTGATGATACCGAGGCAGAAGAAGACAAGCACAGAACAGATCCAACCATTTGAGTACAGGAACCGCAGCAAGCAGACACTGATTTTAGTTGTTTGCAATAATCTCAATAAGTGTGTTAAAAAGCTAAGTAACAAACACAAGCTCAATTGTTCTGCTCTGTTAGCATCCTTCCATTTTCTCATACAGCTAAAAAGCAGCTAAAGCAGGAGCGCGTACTTGAGGTATCATGATGTCATACGTGTTAGCAGTTCAACCGGGAGAGAGAGCAATATGATAATGAAATCAAGTTTGGCTTTTAGCAGTGCTTCCACACACTGGTTATGAGCAAAGTGTTAAGTGTTGTGCAACGTGCTAATGGACTGAATGAAACAGTGTGCCTCTTTGGGCAATTTTTCCTCATGAATCAGTGGCTGTAAATGCTCAAGAAGCAGCACGAACTGATGAAGTGCTTTAAAAGTACTGCCCAGTGGTCAAGGGCTTCTCTGACAGTGACATCAACAACAGCATTGATCAGCACAATACAGTAAATCAGATATATTTTACATTTTACATCCTCTAGAATATATAGAGGAAAAATAGAGCAAATCCTCTCACTGTATGTCTTTTTTTCTTTTTCTTTTTCAAAACCTCATATAACCATTTTATTCTTACACCTAGACCTCACTCTATTAGAAGTTATTTTCATCATTTTCTATAGTGGCTGATCCTGCACTCTGGGTCTCTGAGGGGCTGCAGCTGCAGCCTATATCCAGCTATGTACAGTAGGTGCGAAGGCAGGGGATATCTTGCACTTACACTTTTACCTCCACATTTCCCTCTTATATGAAATACAAATGCACGAACAAAATTTAAAGAATTTACATTAAAATACCATTTCATGTAATTCACAGAAAGCCAATAGTGATGCATTGATGACATTAAAAAGCTGCAAAAAGTCAAGAAATATAAATGCCACTACCACCATGTTTACACTTGGCCATACTGCCAACGTAAAGCAATTACACGAACTGACAATCCCTCATGATGCTCCTGTTTGCATGACGATCAGACAGAACTGTGAAAATTAATTGGATTCCCTTTGTTTAGCTGTTTGATTTTTTTGTCAAGCAGCTGATTCGTTTCCTGAACCCATTCAGAATTAGTCATGACGCGCAACTTAGTCATGATGTTTTTCCGGCACCTCTGAAGCTTGGGTGCGTTTTCTTTTTTTTCTGAGCTTATAAAATGGTGCTGGATTAATAAGTCAAATAAAATCAAGTGTTCTCGGTACAATTAGACCCAAGAACACAGGACGTGTCTCTCTCTGCCACAAAGTACCGTTAATTACCGCAGGCACGTCAGAGGACGGTGGTAGCTGCTAATTTAGCCTGCTGCTTTCCTGGCGCTCCTCGGCACTGTTATTTTGAAGGAGTCGTTTAGGGAAAATGGCCAGTGCAGTGTTTGACTAGCTTCGGGGAAGGAGGATCCTATTTTTGCTGTTTTGGAGCTGGCTCCCGCTCGTACAGCAGCCGTTCTACCACCTGCCCCGAGGAGGAGGAAGTGTCAAGCAGAGTCAACACATGTGACTCAAAGGAAACACAATCAGAAGCAGCACCGCCATTATCGCGCAGTTGCAAGTGATTGTGTGTGTGTGTATCGCGCAGTTGCAAGTGTGTGTGTGTGTGTGTGTGTGTGTGTGTGTGTGTGTGTGTGTGTGTGTGTGTGTGTGTGTGTGTGTGTGTGTTGTCTTTCTTCTCTGAACACCAAAGCCACATTCCGTGGCGTCTTGACCGTCTAGCCGATGGCGGCGACATTCTAACGCTTGCGTCTAGTTAAGCAGGTACTCCATGTCGAGCTACTCCAGGTCGAGCTCTTCATTATCTCCTCTGAGGTCACTTCCTCGCTATTACTCATTTACATCAGGATAATGAAAATGAATCCTTAGCTGCAAGTTGCCATGGCCCCAGACACCCTGAAGTCCCCTTCTGTGAGGCACCTAAACGTGCTGCAAGCAAATGGGCCTCTCGAGCACGATTCTTGGTTCGCTCTCGATTCTCTTCAAAGGTACGGTGTGTAAAATCCTGCCATCTGGTGGTTACATTTTACATTGCAGTGCTCATTCGCCCACTTTCCCTCTCCCAAGCTTGCCAGTGAACTGCGGTGGCTTGAGCACTTGCTCTATGTATATTCTTATATATAAATAAGAACCTGGCTGTGGGTAGGAAAAACAAACTTACATTTATTGTACTGTGAGTATGCGCTTCTATTAAAATATTTACGGTTAGTCCGTTCAGCTGTTACTAATGTAAAAATCATAAGTCAGGCCAAAGTTTATACACTGGACCTTTAAATGTCTTTATTCGACAGGTCCAAGAGAGATGCCGCTTTGCCTCCTTGTTCATTCAGCCAGCTTTGCATGTTCTCCAAGGAGTGGATTTATCTCAGCGTGTGTAAAACTGCAGGCATTGTGTCTCCATTTTGTCTCTGCATTATGCCCTTATATCAAGATAAACTGCCCGCAATGTAATTGCTAAAGGTTACTAAGCCATGGAATGCCATTACTTGAGAACAAACGCGAGCTCGGTTTATGACGGATGTGTTACACAAGTTACTTAAAGAAGATTTGCAAAGAAGACTTTTTATGTCCCCCAAAAGCAATTTTCAACTTCAGCGCTGTGTTCCGAATAAATGCTTCCCTGGCATTAATTAAACAGCCATTAGACAGGGGAAGCTCGTGATGATATTTCACTTGACACTGCAGTAGATACTGGAGTGCATTTTAAACAGTGCACTGATTTTAAGAAAATTGCAAGTGAATTATCAGAAACTTCACTCTGAAAACACACCACATCTTTTGCATGTGGATTTGGCTGTATTTATAAAGCTAAATAGACGAGGGGTACACGATTGGCAAATATCAATGAACAAAAAAGTTGCCAAATAATTAATTGGTGAGCACACACTTAGTTTTATCAACGTGTGAATCTGTCGGTTTTACAGAGCAACCTAAATAAAGATCACAATCGTACCGTGCTTGTCATTAGTTGCAAAAGACTAAAAGACAAATATTAAAAAAAAAAGATCAGTAAGTTTTTTTTCAATAACTAACTAGCGCAATATTTTCTTGTCATGTCAGTATTTGATATATAATTATCCTTAATCAGAAGTTACATCCCTCGTTTGAAAGCGGCATAATTTTATTCTGTCAAAAATTGACAAAAATTGCTCCTTTGCTGCTTGTGTAAGATGATACATGTAATCCACAAATATTCCGAGGATTTTGAGGAATATGTGTAGGTTTTTCATTATTTTAGGAAAACAATAAGTTCATATCCATCTGCCTTTTTTTCTTAACGGGCCTGCAGTTCACCCCTCCATGTGTCTGATGATATTGCTCTGCCTCGTCTTCCATCACAGCTTCGTCTGCCTTTATGTCCATCTTTAACGATGACGCCCTCCCCGAGGAAATTAACGGGAGCCACTGTTTGTTGATTGCTGTCATGTTTACGCCTCCAAAGTCACATCTGCCGCGTCTATTATTAGTCAGTCCGACCACTCGGCTTTAATAGCGGTGCGTTGCGCAGTTCCTGATTCGTCTGAAAGCTGAAGAGACCCTTTGCCAACTTAATTTACGAAGACTCTCTTCAAATTACAGCGGGGCGCGTCAATGCTTTCCAGAAGAGAAACGCGTCAGACGGAATGTCGTGTCAAATCCAAAAGACAAAAAAAAAAAAAAAGGTAAAAATCAACCTTTAAAGTTAGAAATACGAGCATGAGTTTGTGCAGTTACAAACATCATGGGTGAGGACTCCAGGTACCCACCTCTTAATGTCCGTCTGTCCAGCTGTTTGTCACTTGAATCCCATTTCATCGAGCCGATAAAATGGCCAGTATTTCTAGTTGAAAACCCCGAGTGACGAAACGTATAATACAGCGGAGAGATGTTACACCGCGGACTGCACTCTGTTTCCTAGCAACTTGCCAGTATGTGCTGCATTGTTCTAAAGAGCTTTAGGGTAGACGATGGTCATCATTTCTGCGCGTTACCTCTGAGATGTCAGTTGCCCAAGCAATTTTGCAGAGGAGACTCCCTCAACCCCAACACAAATTAATAGTAATTTTCTTTCCATCAGGGGGATTATGTCAATTTGCGTTACGCTGGCGCATGTCAGTCATGGGTCACCCCGCCAGAAGGGAAAAGTACCTTTGCTGTGCACTGCGCACGCTCTCACCTCGAGGAAAATGAGTTTTCAAACAAACAGTTTGCTTGGTGTTTATATATGTGGGGCGGGTTCGGCTGCCAGAAAATGACCCCAAGAAAGTGTTGAAAGACTCCAGTCTCACCCTCTCACTGCCATGATGCCACACACAATTATTGCAGCTTACAATCTCAGCTCATGACAGCATTGAAATAGCGCAGACAATTTTGAATTTGTTTAGCTTTTAGCAAATCAGAAGGTCTGTCTTTTTTTTTTTAAGAGAGATCATTTTGTTGCTTTTAAAATTTTGAGAGGTTCTGAGTAAGAAAGCCCTCAATAGTGACAAACCTTTGCTAAAAACCTTTTCTTGAACAGGAAAAAATCCCTTGGAGACGTGGCTTCAAAGAGGGCGCATCAAAGTAGTGTAATTTGGTTCAAGCTGATTTGATATTTTATGTTAAAATGATGCTTTTTATACACCGTTTCCCTCGGCAAAGTGTTTCTGTAACTGTTCCGGAACGAGCTGGCAATTCAAACCGGCCTATAAATACACACCCATTCACCGCTTACCTGGAGAGCGGCTTTCAGTTCCAACCCAACTGTTAGTCAGTCGGCCGTGTGATGCTTTGTCTCGTCTGAGAGTAAAGTTTTGGAAAAGTGCGCGTCGTCAGACGCTTGATACTGAACTTCCTGCTGGAGTAATCTGCTTATGTCAGACCACGCACCTCCACGCCGCTTCAACACTTCCTCTTAGAGTCTTGTCTCATCTGAAAAACAAAATAGGTTTTCCCCGCGGGGCAGAGGGGAAAAAGATCCCACGCGAGGCTGAGCGTTCGTTGACGACACTAATATTAGAAACCAGAAGTTTGAAAATAGTTTTGTCGAAGGAGCGGCGGTGGCGGCGCCCTCAAAGGACATTGGAGCCAAAGTGCTCCGTTTCTTTTTAGATGAAGAGAGTGAAAAGTGCAGGGTGGGAACACGAGGGCTTTTACAGAGAGCTTGTTGTGGGTGTGTGTGTGTGTGTCTGTGTGTGTTTTTTGTGGGGTGGGGGCGGTGTTTAATACACGTGTTTGCGTTTGGAAGCGGAGACGAGGGTTGTGCATTATTCATGACACTACACGGGGCGGCACTCAATCGGATATCATGAGTCAAGGTTAAATTATCCTCACACACACACACACATACACACACACTGCCCCGGACTCCTCTCAGAGCACCAGTAATGATTCCAAGGTGAGGCGGGTCACCGCTGTACATGATAATATATTTAGGCGGGACCACTGTTGTGAACCATCTGCAGGTCCCTCCTGCTCGACGCTCCCCCGAGCTGGGTGAGCAGCTGCAGGGCTGCAGATGGCCGAGGACGCAGAGGAAGAGGGTGCCGTCGCAGGGAAGGAGATGGAGATGCTCGCCCTTGCACTTCTATTTTTCCGTTGATCCGGCAACATCGGGCAAAACACCGGCTGATCTTTCCTGTAGGTGGAACTCCGCAAGCTCGAATTTTTCCCCTTTCTAGAAATAAATAAATCAATGAAAGCCTCACGAGGAAGGAAGCTTTTTGGAGAAATATCGGGATTCAATAAATAATTAAAGCTGCAAGCAGCATTTGCGGGACTGAGTCTATGTGGCGGCCGCCTGCCGATGACCGCCTACACCTCCTAACGCCTGCTGATTCCCCCCGACACCTGCTGATTCCCCCCCGACACCTGCTGATTCCCTGCCGATTCCCCCCCGACACCTGCCGATGCCCTGATGTTGAGCCACCTTTGGGTGATTTTGAGTGAACTGTGACTTTAAAGGACTAGAAAATGAAAACGGTTGGGATCTCAAAAAGTTTCTTGGATCAATTTTTTTTCACGGAGGTCTTGTCTGTCATACTCCATTTTCAAGCCAAAAGCATTTACTGTATTTTCATAGAGGGTGCAAACGCAATTGAAGTTGTCTAGGGGGTGCTATAGAGCAGATTTGTACACTTTTCTGACATATTAAATTTGTGGGCAGCTTTGACCTGCATGCAAAATTTGGAGTGTTTTGGGAATGGGGTCAAAAAGGAAATCAATGAAAGCCTCGCGCAGAAGGAAGCTTTTTGGAGAAATATCTGGATTCGATAAATAATTCCTGACCCACGCTGACTTTGTTTGGCCCGGACCTTTTTGTTCGCCAGCTCAGGTGTACGCCTTGACGCCGCGGTCGGCGGGGGTTAATGTCTGCGATGGGAGCGGGCTCGGCTCGGAGAATGTTGATACTCCAGATGGCTCTCCGACACGGGCAGACGTCGCCGTCGACCGCCTCCCTCCCCTCCGTCGAAATTACACAAGTCGGCCGGGAATTCCATTGAAGTGTTTACGTATTTCTTTATTTATTTCGCCTTTGTGAAAGTGACTAAGCCAATTAAAAACCCCGGATCTTTGAAGGGAAGGAGCCCTCAACCGCCCCCCGCCTTTCATCTTTATTTCTTCTGAATGTTCATTAACGGCCCTGAGGAGAGACGCACGGATCCCTGCCGCCCTGACGTCATTGTTAGCGCTCCCCACACGTCTGCCAATACCAGTTAATGCACATAAAGGGGAATGACTCAGCTCAGGGTTTTTTTTTTTTATCATTGTATTTAATACATCTCCCTCTGCTGTCTCTGCCAGCCAGATCAATGGCGGCGTTTGTTTCCGACTCAACCCGGGGAAGCGCCGACTCAGAGTTGACGTCGGAAAGCTTGAAGTGCAGTGTGACTCCACGCACAAAAGAAACCAACTGGATTTTCTCACCCGAAAAGATTCCATTTCCTCTCCCCTTTTTGGTTTTGTCGTGGCTCTATATGCACGATCAAGGCACCGTCAATGAGCGGTTATTACTTCCACACAGGCAGAGGGCGCCCACATCAATACACATTTTTTTAAGTGATTCATTGAGTTTCTTCCTGGTGTGGAACGTTTTTGCTTTGGGCCCTCCTGTTTTTGGGGACATTTTTGTGTATTCAGTGACATTGAGTTGCCTTGCACCACCTCTTGATGTCATCGGAAACAGTGAGAGGCTGATATTTATAATTGAAACATACCTGCCATGCCGAAGGTTTATTTCACATGGCCATCTGGGACCGAGAGCGTGGAGAACAACACCACCTATACACTGGTTCTTCCAGTCATATTCTAAATTCAGAAGTTTTTTTTTTTTTTAACAGGGCCCTCTAACATTTCACATTTGAAATCTTAGCAAATTGCCCCATGGCTAAAATATTCTGTAATAATTTACAGTTATTTGCCCCAAAAAAATTATGGAACAGAATCGTCCCATTTTTGTTTTATTCATGTCTATTGACATGATGTAAAAGGTGCGACCTTTCAAATAGGATTGATTACCTTTTACCTCCATCGATTCCAGCAAAACATCAGTCAATAGAGCGTTTAAAAATTGCATCTTCTTTAAGCACCAAGTCGCTGGAATTTAATGCCTGGAAGAGCAGCCGTGGCCTTGTTTTTACGTCAGCTCCGGTCATCAAACAACAAAGTGTGACCGACTATTAGCCTGAATTCTCCGAGCTCTGCAAGTTCGTCTGGGAAAGGCCATCTTGATTGCTAATCCCCCCCCCCCGATGTTCCACTTAATCTCACATCTTTCCTGTACGTGTTCTGGTATCGAAGTGGAAATCGCAAAACCCTTGAGCGTATACTTGTTCTCAGATAAGCGGTGGCCTCCTCGAGTGGACCTGCGCTTTGTGTGAATACAAAAAAGCTCATTAGTGCCAAATTAAAGGAGGAGAAGCAGGTTTATGTGTTTTAAAACACGTCACGTCAACTTGACACACACACACACTCGATGCATTCTCAATTCAATTGACTCCTTTAAATCTTACACATTGGATCTTTTGCATTCCACCCTCCAAACATTCATACAGTAAATGTGCAATTCTCACGTCGCGCTCTCCAAATGCAAACAAATCAGGGAGGTTTTCCGAGAGCGGTCGCGCCCCCCTCGGCTCCCTTTAAGTTTTCTGCAGGATGCGCTTGATGCAAGGCCCTATTAAATGTTGTATCATTCCAGAGACGTCTGCTGTTGGGCCGCATCCACAGTGACAGTGACATGGCTTTCCTCTCTCCAGAAGACGGCCTGTCTTTTTCACTTACGGTGACAAAGTGGCCCGGGGCGCTGCTATATGCAGCCACCGCTGCCTCTTTAGTGATTACAGTCGCCATGTATGGTGCAGATGTAGAACCAGCGTCACTCTCACGCTCCCGCAAACAATGTTTTGTCAGAGTGTCTCGGATGGCTGCGCGCTTTTTAGACGGTGCCGCGAGAAGCTGACGCGCGTTTGTAAACATTTGCATATTTTCGCCTCCTCGTTAAAATCGTCTCGGAATAATCTTAAACTTTCCACTTCATCGGTTACTCCCAACGAGAAATTTTTCAATGTTTTTTTTTTCTTTTCCCTTTTCCTTTTTTAATTCCCTATAATGAGTCCTCCTCTTCCTCTTCCTTCCTTCCGGGGCTTCTGCTTCAACATAAGCCGAATAAAAGTGTGCTGACAGCCGACGCAGCGCAGTTTAGTCTTTAATTAAAAACTTTTTCCTTTTTTGTTTTAAAGAATTTTGAGCTGTGGGATTCGTATACATGTGTCGATAATGTGGCGGTTTCTGACCAAGCTTTTTGCTGCGGTCAACTTTCCTGAAGTAGTGCCTTAAAACAGTTCTGTAGACTCTTAAAGCCCTTATTTAGATTTCCAGGGATTAACAGAGGCGATAGTGAAACAAGTACAGAGCAGCTAAACTAATCACAAATAATAATAAAAAAATATACACTACCAGTCAAAAGTTTGGACACACCTTCTCATGCAATTTTTTTTTTTTTTTTTTTTTTATCTTTACAACTTTTTACACTGCAGATAGATACTGAAGACATCAAATATATGAGCAAGATATATGTAATGATGCAGCAAAGAAAAACCTGTGAAGAAAGGTGGCTATTTTGAAGAATTTACATATCAAACATATTTGAGTTATTTTCTACTTTTGTTTCCTACATAATTCCATGTGTGTTCATAGGTTGTTTGATACCTTCAGTGAGAAACTGCGATGTCAATATGCATGAGAATGAAAAGAAAAGACATTAATTTCTTAGTGTGTGTCCAAACTTTTGACTGGTAGTGTATAGATAGATATATATGATGAATAGCAGAACTGAAAACATTCAGCTGGTGTCGGAGCAGGTTCAAAAGAGGATAATGGACAAACCTGTGCTGTATGGTGGTATTTCTGAACTGCATCTGCTTCCTATGCACTGTTCTTCTTCATTTGCGAGCTCTTGCATCAGCCAGACCCCAAAGAACTGATTCACTGATTGATGGATTGATTCATTACCGGATTTGTCCTTCCCTTCCAGATCAGTGCACCGTGACAAGATCCTACCTTTTCCTGCACAAGTTCTGGTTCTTCAGCACCATTTACTACTTCGGTAACTGGGCCTTTATCGCGGTAAGTCAGCTCAAGGATGTGGCGAACAATAGAGCGTCTCCTCTGAAGTTTCTGTTGAACCTTTTCAGCAAGAAGACAAACCGCCATTTGGTATTTTTTTTTAAATGTGTATTTTATGAGTTAAAAAAAAAATCATTATAATTACAGAAATTGAATCTCTAAAACATTCAGCCAAGTGTAAAAAAAAAAAAAAAAGCTGCTTGGGTGGAATTTCTTCAGGAACAGGTGTGAGCGTTTCTCCACTGAATTCATTTCCATTGATTGGAACCAGTCAGCAGCACTTCCTGCTTCCTCCTCCCCTTTAAGCCCTTTCCCCACTTGTTCAAATGGCGCTAATGAAATGTTTTCTTCATGCCTCTCCCCTCACTCTCACACTCGAAGGCTTTCCTCATTGGCCTGGTGGTGTCCTGCTGCCGGGGGAAGAAGTCCGTGATCGAGGGCGAGGTGGAGGCCGACGACTCCGACGTGAGCGACGACGAATACGTGCACTGAAGCGAAGCCTTCTCTTTTTGCAGCTCTTCCAGCCGAAGCGTAAAGGGGATTGTAAGGTACAAGATTTTTTTGTTTTTTTTCCCCCCGACAAACAAGTGAATGGAAGCCAGCAGGCAGTCAGTTAATTTATTGCTTCCGAGGAGTTTTTACTTTGCCGTGGTGTCCCGTGGGTTTGTGCAGTGCTTTGACTCGACACATCCCTCCACGTAATGAGACAGACTGATTACTGCGTCGGCCCCACTCGATATTATTGACGACTCTGGCTTTGAGGGAAACGTTCTCCGCCTCCCTTCAGACCTTTACGGTTCACTTATTCAGAAATTCTGAAAATGTGACCTTTGAACTTATTTACAAATTGGAGATTGCACTCACTTGTTTGTTTTCTTGGCATTTGTGTGAAAACATCACTATTCAGCTTCTTTTTCTTTTCTTTTTTTCGCTCCAAAGTAAAACTGACAAGATTGTTTGACTCTTTTGCGCTTTCTCTTTTCCGTTTAGTGAAAAGCGAAATGCATTAGAAAGAAAATAATGATTCCTTTTCCAAGTTTTGACAGTAGTAACATTTTCAAAGTTCATTCAGCGTGTTGTGTATTTTGTCTGAGGTAAAATATAATGCTAGACAGCTGCTGTTTTGTTTTTCTTCTGTTTGGGTGTATGCACTCTCATTTAATCAAATATTACTGTATGCTTATGAAATGCAGTGTTTGTGAAATGTAAAGGACCAAATCTGATTGCTAATTTGTTGATAGTTTTGGTTTTCGTAAGGAGAGGCTTTGTACATATGTATTATTTTTCCCCGTGTTTTCCTGAGCAACAGGGCTGCACATGACGAATAAGAAATCTCATCAGCAGTTACATGTTATAAAGTGGGTATGACGTGCAGCTAATTCCAATGTGGATTCCAATGATTTACTGTGCGCCACAAAGAAAGTCACTGGACTTCTATATAATAAATTGAATGAAATTCGTGAATGCAAAAGACATCTTTTTTTTTTTTTTTTTTTAATGTATAAATTTGAAAACCAAATGTCGGTGTCTGATGAATGGACGCCACCGTGATGGGCACATGATGCTTGTCCTCGCACCTTCTTCACTCAGTCGTTAGGAAATCGGGCTGAAACGTATTCTGCGTAAACCTTCGGGGTGGAACGACACAGCCGCTGGGCAGAAAATAGATTGAAGGTCACTTTGCTTTTCTGAATTGGCCTGTCATTGGTTGGACTGAATGTTCTGACCATGAAAGCTCTGTCCTCCTTTACTGATTATTGACGAGTATTCAGCGAAATAAAATGTGATAATATACCACGTGTGATGCCCTCTGCGTTCCTTAAGTTTTTTTTTTTGTTGTTGTTGTTTTTTTAAGAAAATGGAATGGGGGGGGGGGGGAAACTGTATGTGAAGTTTAAAATTTCAGCCAATAACAGTGTCATTACATGACGCAACTGCACTTTCTCGTCGGGAGAACATCTTAAAACAGGAAAGCAGGAAGACATTAGTCACTTTTTTTTTTTTTCTTCTTTTTTAGCAGCCGTGACCTTTTCAAACTGCGGCATACTTTCGCCAACCGGCCCCGCGACTCTACCTCCGTTATCCCTGAGAGTTTTTGGCTGCCGCAGTGAAATAATTAACCGCGGCACGCCGGCGTTTGACGAAATCTATTAGAGTGCTGCGACGTGCTTAAGCTCTGTGAGTAATTCCTTGAGTGAGTGAGTGCGCTGCACCGCTGTTCCAAGCGCAGGTTCAGCCACCTAAACAAGTTTGAGAGCAACACAGACGTGTGCGCCTAATTAAAGTGACAGTTAAATACATCCCTCCCCGGATTAGCCTGTAATAACACCGCTCCCGCTCCCCCACCCCCACCCGCCGCCTGCTCCGCCGATGGATTTGCATGAAATTTTCAATGCGTGTCCAATTACAGTTTGTGCCGCGCATACCTTGTCATAACCATTGTTCGGGCCTGCTTTTGAGTTAAGCCATTATGTGATGTGCCAACCCCGCCACAATCACTCCCCCTCCCCTCCCCTCCCCTCCCATTGGCTAATAAACCCAATAAGCCCTGAGCCGTAAACACGGATCCCCCCGGAACTGTGGCGGGGAGGTTGATCAACGTGTCACATGCGAGGACTGGAGCTGCTAAAGGCTAACACGGCCACTTGGTTCGGAAGCTAGCTCGCGTCTCGAGTTCCCCCGGGCGTCGCTTCTCGGGCTGTCTCTCGCAAGTTTTGACTCGGCAACGGGGAACGCCTCTTTAATGAATAAATTCAGCCATTAGCTGAAATGAATAGGAGGAAGCGTTGCTGCGAGGAGCCGCATTATCATCCGCCCCGAGGCTAAACATGCCATGCATTTCATTTCGACACGAGACGCCTGTGGAACGAGTGCTGCTGGTGTCTGGGAGAAAGACCGTTGAAAGCTTGATCTGCTCTAATGAAAGTAATATTTGTATGCAGTACGCCACCGCCAGCACTACTTTCTAGTGTCATTATGATGTATACATAATGACACTGCCTTTGCCACGTGTTTATTTGTTTGAATTAGTCATTAACTGTGTCCCAATATGCAAAATTCACTTTGCCAGTGTTTTGTAGCTGTAACTTATTGACTCTCGCTACAGTGCAACGCGGCTACACTGGAGTCTGGGGTGAATTAGAAAGATGAAAGATCCGTAAATAAAATAATATCATATTGCAATGTAATTTGTGGTCTGTTATACACCCCGATGCCTTGAAGCCACGGTGCGTCCAGTGACTTTAAAATTTAGCAAATTGAATCGTGAAAGGAAATTAGAGCTAATGGGTCCACATCAGTTTGGAGAAGCTCCCTGATCTTTTTCTTTCTTTCTTTCTTTCTTTCTTTCTTTCTTTCTTTCTTTCTTTCTTTCTTTCTTTCTTCCTTCCTTTCTTTCTTTCTTTCTTTTAAATTGAGGTTTGCAATTTGCGTAAACACATTTTCATGAGTCACATGGTGTGATGCAGCACTGGAATTGTTTTTTAAATAAATAATATTCTAAGAAGCAGAGAAATTAATCTGTACTGACACAAAACACCATGCTAAATAGTTTAACTTTAGATATTGGAAAAATGAAGATATTTAATGAAGAAAAGAAAGTGTCCAATCCCTTGGAGTGACATTTTTGTTTTTTGGGGGGGGTTTAACCTGTAAAATCAGTAAATGGAACTGCAGTCAGTTCACATCTGAAATAACAGTAAGTGGGAACGTACATGGTATTGTTTCACCGCGAGATGTTGTTTTGCGCTGCATGTGCACCACAACAAACCGGCTCCCTGCACGTCCCGCCAGCCTCCATCCACCGAGTAAACACGGATTTAAAGGGATCGTCACTGTTTAACGGTCATCGTCGAGTCATGAAGGCAGGTGAGTTTATGTTCCTTCTGTGATGCTTTGTATTCCTCTGAATGACAATGTGGGCTTATCGCCGCAGCAGCGCCTGTTATTGTTTAGCGTCGGATGCTGTCTGTTTGCCTCTATTTGTTTGCTTGGACAGGATTTTGCTATCAGTCTAGTTGACCTGGCGCCACGAGTTCTTTGCACGGCGAAATAAGTCTTTGTGCACGCACGCTCCTTCAACTCTCATTCAACTCTCCCGGCTATTGACGCTCTGAGAGTTCGCTGTTACTTCATCAAGACGGACACCTGGCAGAGAGCTGGCCACATCAATCACAGCTGGCATCATGACCCACAGTCCTAATCAATAAAAATAAAGGATTTGTTTTCTGTGATTAATAATAATGCGGCTCCATGGAGATAGAACTGACCTGTCTGAGGAGGAGCTTCTTTTCCAAATGAGGCAGATGAATGTGCAAGCTCCTGCAGATACCAGGAGGAATTAGGGAACCGCACGGCTAAAGTCAGGGCCTCGCATCATCTATCTTACCGCTCCGGATGAAAGGACCTAATGCATTATACAGAATGGTAAGTACCTGCTGTGTGGAGACCAGCAATGTTTCATTTTTGTTGAACCTTGCAGAACTTTTTTTTTTTTTTTTTTTTTTGTCTTAGCTAGTCTGGTTATTCTAGAAAGTAAGACCCTGGGTTTGATTTTTAAATAAAACATTACCTGTCCTCATTTTCTGATACGCCTGGTCGTAATACTCTTCCAAGAGATTTAGTGCTGCCTTCAACAAAATGAGACAATTTAGCCTGGGTTTTTGGACACCCATATTCATTCATTTTATGGATTAAACCTTATAAAATAAATGAATATATATGTATGATCTAAGAAGTAATAGAGACTCCTTGCAGCTGTTAGATATAAAACCACTGTTAATGTTTGATATGTACACAGGTAATAGTTACATTGTTGCGAGATTGGTGTGGGAGTTGGTGTAAGAACTGAGATAAATGCATTTAGCCCTCTGTGTAAACAACGCAGGCTAAAACTGATGCTTTGTTGTACCTTCCACACCTTGCATAGTTTCTGAAGAGGTACAAAAAGTACGTTTCTTGTTGTTGTCCCCCCCCCCCCCCAATTTCTGGCGACTTCATTTGCAGCATATTGACTGCGCTATGGCTACTTTAATAAAGTAGATGTTGCATATATATACACATGATTCCATATGCTGTTCATACAAGTGGTGCGAAAGGTCCTGATGGAGATGACCTTTCAGAAAAATCTTGAAGAAATCTCCGCCGAGCAGCAGACAGAAACCTCTCGAGGCGTTCCGTTTAAGAAAGACTGAATGAGGTTTCTGTTTGAAATCTTGACCCGTGACCACGCGGGTTACTATCCCTGATCCAGGGCGGGCGTTCAACCGTGCAACAGCTATTAAAAACGGGCCGGTAAAGAGAAGGCGAGAGCTAAACGGAGATAAAGGGAGACGAACTAGAAATCCTGCAGCACAACCAAAGTGATTAAGAGGATTTGACAGTTTTGAGTTTT
The DNA here is from genome assembly GCF_046127955.1 of Nelusetta ayraudi. Taxonomy (NCBI): domain Eukaryota; kingdom Metazoa; phylum Chordata; class Actinopteri; order Tetraodontiformes; family Monacanthidae; genus Nelusetta; species Nelusetta ayraudi. Next base: position 3,117,951 of record NW_027466058.1, on the reverse strand, counting down.
TCACCAGCAGGGACGTGCAGATGCTGAGGCAGCCCAATAAAGGTTGTGGCGTGAGACGTAGGAGTCGGGTCGTTGACGAGGGCGAGACCGCTCGATTGCTCTGTGAGGTAAGTCGAGGAAAGTTGTTTGCATTGTTGGGGTCGGACTTGGAGGTCAGGAGGAAGCGAGCGTGAGGGGAATGAGGCCTGCGGACGCCTCACTTCATTACGACTCTGATCAAGTTTACAGCCGTGACTGCTGGAGTGTCACCATAAAAAAAAAATGAAATGCGATTTAAACGCACCTTTCTACAAAGATTATAAAGTGAAAAACACCTCAACAGTCTTGCGTGACATTCGACATTACGACCGCGTGCACCGCGCGCCCGGCCTCGATTTTTGGGTGGGCGAAGATTTTTTATTTTTTTTTCCAACCCCTGGGTGCTTTTTTTTTTTTTTTAATTTCCTGACGGACAGACGGACAGTTTGCCTTACCCGTCAGCATGGCCTCAGGGAGGGAACGTGACGGAGGGCCGATGTGATTATGTTGATTCCATGTTCCGCGGTTCCCCTAAGCAGGTTAACCTCTTGGCTTGCGTTGCGCGGACCCCTGGGACTTGTCACTCACTGCCAAACGAGCCCTTGATCACGGCGGTGGGTGGGAGGGGGCTGGGGGTGGCTGTCAGTCAGACGCGTCACTCGGCGAGCTGGCAGGACGTTCCGTCAAACTCGGAGCGGACTGGCCCGACGGTTCTAGTCTAGGGATCGTCGTTTAAAATTAGAGTGGGAGTGATTTTGATATGTCGGGGGAGGGGAGGTGGGGTGAGGGCGCGATGGAAGTTGCTCAAATGTTGGAGTGTTTGGTGCAAAGTGAAGGCGCAATTATTTTAGGCAGACTGTCACATCCAGTAGATTTTCTTGAAACCTCACCGATCCTCTTAAAAAAAACATCCCGTCATATTCAATAATTGTAGGAAACCAAAGACAAACACTGATAATAAATATAATAACTCGATACTCAATCTGTGGCGCTACTAAAAGTTCAACGCAGTTTTTGTGTGATTTAGAGTTCGAATGAGACCTTCGACACGTGTGCTTGCTTCAGATTTGCAAAAAAAAAAAAAAAAAAGGAATTTAATTGAAGAAGTAATAATGACATTAATCAAACACCTCATATTTGCAGAGAAAAAGCTTAACTGTTTCTTTCTTAAGCAGAAAAAACTTGGCAGTTTCTTTCTTAAGCAGAAAAAAACTTGGCAGTTTCTCTCTTAAAGCAGAAAAAGGATTTTGAGCCAGAAACGAGCAAGTACTGCAGCGTAAGCCAACTAACAACTAAAAGGCGCTAATTCCTTTTACTGCGGCACAATGGCACAAATGATTCTGACTCATGACTCCTTTGCAGTGAATGGCTCTGTCTCGTCGGAGGAGGAGGAGGAAGAAGTTAGCCAGAAAAGCCTGAGGTCTTTTCCTCTGCAAATTGAAAAGATGAATATATGCCAGACGCACACAAAAAAACAGGCCGGTTCGAGGGCGGTCCATTTGCAAGGTAAAGTTTGTAATGCTCAGCTGCAGGTGAGTCACTTCAGAGAGTCGTCTCGGAGTGACTTACTTCACCCGCCGGCGCCGATGACGAACCCCGATGATGAAAAACAAATCCGAATTTGAATAGCGCCGCGGTCGTGCGAGGACGTCGGCGGCCCTCCCGAGGCCCTGGATGTTATTGGTTCTTGTCCCCGTCCAAATGAATCGGTTATCGAGCCGTAGCCCGCGGGGCGGCGAGAGGAAGGAAATTACAAATGAACATTTAGACAAGAAGGACACCGGCTGATGGTTTCACTAATTCTCCTGGCTGCTCGGGAGACGAGCAGTGCGCACATCCAGTCTGACAGAGGCGATGTGGTTCTTAGCTTATTTTGGCATGTACAATTGTGTGATGACATCTAGATCAGGGGTGTCAAACTCAAGTACACAGTGGACCAGAATATAAAATTTGGACAAAGTCGCGGGCCAACATTGATATTTATTGAAAAAAAAAAATCTTCGTCCAGATAGAACAGTGAACCCAAACAAGTTTTGATTCAACCTGAATAAGGAACAAGCAAAGTTTAGCACTATACAATAAATAACTTTATACTGCAAACGTGCAAAATCCAATTTCAAATAAAAACAACAACATTTTGCTACGGGCTAATAATACTTTTAAAAATAAAATTACAACAATAAACCAATTTAAGTAACAATTCAACGTCCTGTCCTGATTGCCAAAATACCAAGCAGAGCATTCTGGGATTTGTAGTATTAGCTGTAAAATAGCTGTGGGCCAGCTCTAGTCGTGATTTTGTATTGCCTTGGGGGGGGGGGGTCTAATATAATCACACACTCTGGCCCTGTTAGAGCTTGACACCTGTGATCTAGATCCCACATCCAATAATCCACCATGCTTCAAAACACCAGTGGAAGGAGACAGAAGAAAGATGAAAGAAGCAGAAGTTGATGATTGGTTGCTCCTGAAGTCTTTTCAAAGTATTTCCTGATGGAAGAAATGTTTAATGGTAGTTCTTTTCCTAACAAAACAAAAATAACTGTGAGAAATGTAATCACTCTAACGATGCCCAGTAGGATGAATCCAAACACGCTGCAAAGCGAGACGTGTTTTCCTGGCGCTGCGGCTGAACTCTTAGTGAATCACGTGAAAACATCTCGACCATGCAGGTCTTATTTCTTCCTCCCGTCGTCCTCTTCTTCCACGGCGATCACTCATTCTGATACCTTCGTTTTTTAAAGCATAAAATACCAGAGGGGAGGAAAAAAACAAGATATCGCCCCAGGTCCTCACTGCTCAGCCCCCCCCCCCTCCCCCCGAACCCCACCCCACCATCGTTTGAGCTCCCCGCAAAAGGCGAAATCTTAGATGATCTTCTGGTGTGAACTTGTGGAGGCACGCAGACGCTTTTGGAATGTCAATGTTTTTAATCTAAATTCCGGGAATCAGATTGGGAGCCGAGCCAAAAAAAAAAAGAAAAACTCTCAGAGTTCTGACCTTCACCCTCAATTTAATGAAAGTTTGAAGCCTGTGGGGAAGGTCTAACCTGATTTTGGTCATTTCATTCCATATGAAACTTAAAGGTCCCATATTAGGCAAAATTGACCGGGTCAGTGTTTTCTAACAGCCTGCCAGTGAACTCCCCAGACACCAGGAAACAATCTTTACTTCTTTCACTCCCTCATTTTCCGACAAACTACGCACTAAACTACGCAGTTCTGTAAGTCTGCCCTTTATGATGTCGTAATGAACGTGAATGGCATCCTCGGCCAGGTGTTGGTTCCCAACTCTGAGAACAGCAGACAGCCACTCCACTGTGTGTTTTTGGTATTTGTCCTTGCAAACATGTGGAAGGTCAACCAAAGCATCATTTTAATCTGGAAACCAAAACCGAATGTTTATTGTTTGCTTATTTATTTGTGTGTGTGTGTGTGTGTGTGTGTCATAACAGAAAAAAAATATACAAAGAAATACAGAGGTGCGGCTATTCTGACGCTGCACTTTAAACAGATGTTTTGTTTGTTTGTGTTTACTTGGCACTGAAATGATCTCATTAGCACACACACAGGGATGGCAATGATTTCACTAGCACTCTCTCTGCTACTGGATGCCACACACACACACACACACACACACACACACACACACCTGGAAACAGGCGCAGAAGAATAAAAGCCACGAGCCACATAAAGTCGACACGAGCTCTGAAGCAGTACGAACATATTTCCTCTTTTATTTACATTCCTTTTCAAATGTTAACATTTTGCGCTATAACTTTTGATCGGGGGTTGGCATTTGTCGTCATTAAAATAAATTGGCACAAGTAAAACATATGTAGACAAAAGTTTATTTACACCATACAACATTTTTCTTTTTAAATATTTTATACAGAGCTGCAGATGGGAGCGCTTGCTGGGATCCTTCAAGCAGATTCTGCAGTATTAAAGTTGTGAAATATATTATTTATATAAAAGTGAGTATTATCTTTATTGCATTTAAAGCAATGAAGAAATGTAGCTTGACAAACATTCATTTTAATATGACAGAAAAAATCCTCTCTGCTTTCCATGTTTTATATCATAAAGTAAAAAGTGTAGTAATGGCCAAACAGACTGTTATAAACTTTTTAAAAACCTGCATAAATATATACATTGTGCTCCCGGATCCAGTTTTAAGAAACCAAAAACTAGACCCTATGAAGCTGGGACGACATGGCATGTCATTTGCTTTGTGAGGTTTTAAATCTAGAGAGATAACCTTGATTTTTTTTCTTTTCCATTTACGTCTTTGTTTTTTTTTTTTTTACTTTTCCATAAAGCCAATTCCTCAACAGATAATTTTGAAACACATGATGGTAAATATTGTACACCAGGCTGCCCCACACTAAGTACACTAGTGAGAATACAAAAAGTAACACTGATGTTTTTTTTTCTTCCCTTTTTTTGTCTTTTTCTTTTTTCCGCCTCCTGTCCGTCCTCAGTCCTTTGTTTGTTTTTTGTTTTTTTCGTATTGGCACATAATGTCCCTGCCACACTTGTAGTTCCCCAGATATGTATGCCAAGGCTGTTAGAAAAGTCTGCTGCTTTATTCAGTGCAAAATGCATCCGCCACTTGCCGCCGCCGCCGCCGCCGCCACTGCAGCCGCATTCCTCCTTCATCCCACTTTGCATTTTCTCCTTGGTCGCCCTCTACACTTCCGTTTGGAAGTCTCCCTCCTGGACATCTAAGGGTAAGTTGACACACTTTTCCCACTCGGCGGGCGTCATCTCCATCGAGTCCTTGGGGTCGGGTTCTAGTACATTCATAGTGGCGTAATTCTGATACTCACAGGCTGGATTGTAGCTTTCCCACGGGTTCTTGTTTGGCATTGCCTTGTCCTGCGAACAAGGGCCAGCGGGTTGTGACGTTAGTGGCGTGACATCCTCTAGCCTCCTAATGCGTCCGAGCGTTTCAGCGCGCCGAGTCCTACCCATTTGCTTATTGTAATCACGGTGTAATGCAATGGAAAGCCTCTGGTAGCAAAAAAAACAACAACATAATGACAGAGTATTAAATGTGGGCATGCTCGCGCTAAATCGTCACAGGCGGATCTTGCCCCCCCCCCACACACACACAAAACTCTTGCGCCCACTGGTGCTCTGCGTGCGTGCGCATTTCATCTCATTGTGTTTTTATGGACGGCCCCTGCGACGCTATTGCAAATACGGGAGACGAGAGCGTCTGCAGCGGCAGCGTGTTCGAGTCGGGGGGGGGGGGATGAAATAAAGCGCAGAGTGTGTGGGAGCGCATTGTAGTTATCGTTTACCGCACAAAAGAACTCTCGCGCCGGTCGCTAAGCAACAGGCTACAAGTTACAGTACGACCTGGGAAGGGGGGGTGGGGGGGTGGGGGGGTCGGTTTGCGGAAACATGAGCACAAAACGTGAAGTGTGTAGTCGAGAAAAAAAAAAAAAAAATCACGGATCGTAATAGAATAGAAGTAGAAGAATAGAGGGGGAAAAAAAACAAACATTGCGGGCTTTGGCTAGCGGGGTTTTTTTTTTTTTTTTTACGCGGTTTCCGAGCTCGCACGACTTCTACGCGTCCGATCGGTCGTGAGCAAGAAGATAAAGGCCCCTCCCCGCCCACCACCACCATATTGCACTCTCCTCACACACACACACACACACACACACACACACACACACACACACACACACACGCACACACAGAGTCACGCAGCTGCAACAAGAAAAACAACAAACTGAAGGGGGGGGAGGGGAGGGGGGGGGGTACTTGTATAGATGTGGGGGTAAATCAGATTCGATAATCGGCCATGCATTAATGGAGAAAACAATGATGGGGTTGCTCAGTCGATCAATGTGCATGTAAAGAAAAGTGCATTGGTGGCCTTGCATTGGAATGGATGCGCTGTTCCCCGCCCTGGTGAAACTGGCCTCGCGGCAGGGGGAACGCTTCGCCGCTTGACCCCCCCCCCCCCCCCCCCCCCCGCGCTACCCACTGGGGGAGGGAGGCTCATTAAGCGCCTCGGCTGCACGGGAAAAAAAAGGCTCATTTGCACGATGACAGGCTGGCGCCGCGGACGCCGCGTGAAGACGGCTAATCTGGATGTTGTTGCTCTGCCTCCACAGCTGGCCCCAGCGCCGCCGACACCCCCCCTCCCCCCCCGCTGTTGTTGTTTTTTTTCTTGTTTTTTTTTTTTTTTTTTTTTTTTTTTCCTGTTACTCACCATGCTGCCCATATTTGGTATGTCTCGAAATCGGTCCAGGGTTTGAAATTTCTGATTCAGTTCCTGGAACAGCTCCATGTGTCTTTTCCTGGTGTGCATGACTTTCTGCAATGGCAAGGGGTTTTTTCTATTGACAGCCAATAATGGAAAAGCATCTCCTCCCCTGCCACCCCACCCCCTCCTCCTCCCTCACCACCCCCAAAGCCTCCTCCAACTCTGATCAATTTGTCAGCGCCAATTGGTCGCTTACGACGTCTAGGCCAGGTCTGGAAACAAACAAATAAAAAAAAATCTACCAGTCTGCACATATACGAGTGACTGTCAAAGTAAAGGAAACAGCGAGGTGATTAAATTGCTGAGGCCCTGAGGTGTTTTTTTTTTTTTTGTATAGCGGCTGCCTGGTGTTTCGGCACTTTACCGTGCTGTGTGTCTTTGGAGCGCCAGCCCCTCACCAGGAGTTCTGTCGCTTTAAAGGAATTCCTTTTCATTAAACCTTGGCACGAACCCTCCCAGTTCTCCGTCGTCGGTGTACTTGTTTTTTTTTTGTTTTTTTTTTACGGCGCAACAAAATGCAGCCCACACCGACGGAGCTGCCAGAAAAGCATTCTCGTTTCCTTTACTTTGAAAGCCTGCGCGATTATATATATATATGCAGTAAAGCCTGATTTTTAACAATGCAAAGGACGTGCTGAGAAACTTAACAGGGGATCGGAGACGTGTCGGCAAGCCAATACAATCATCGTGGAAACCGGTGGCAAAGGAAAAAAAAAAAAAACCCAAAACAAATCAGACGTGAAATGTGCGAATGACTACAGAAGCGTACATCTTGAAAAAAAAAAAAAAATTAAGGCATAGCTAATGGATGTCGGAGATGGAGGGAGATAAAACGTTGATGGGAGCCGCTGGCCTGTTTGTCAGTTGACAGCCTTTGCTTTTACCTTAACGACACGGCGTGTCGGTAAATCTCCGCGAGTCGAGGCTCCGGAGCGCCAATAAGCTTAAGAGGCACGGCGAGTGCGAATAAATCAAATGGCAAGAACACAACCTGCAAAATGCAGCTTTTTTTTTTCCTCCGCATTAAAAAAAAAAAAAAAAAGAAGAAGATATATGCGCGTGAGAGGAGATGTCTGTGGATTTTTTTTCCTCTCCTTTTTATTTACGTACCTCAAAGTCCAGATCCGAGTATCGTGACTTCCGTCTCTGTGTGTCGAGGGGGGACAGAGGCATCAGATCATTAGCTGCTATTACATTGTTGTTACATATTATAACGGTATAGTGTCATATTTTTGCATTCCATTGTTTGCAACTAATTATATTATGTATTGTATTGCATCATACTTCAAACACCCTTACCCTTAACTTAATATTTAACTTGCCACTTTTTTTTTACTCTTGCTTTATTTCTTTCATGCACAATTGCATTGGCTTCTGTCACACCAACATCTCACTGTCATGTTTGGTGACTAAGGTGGCTTTAATAAGACTAGTCTAATGTGTAAGGCAGCATCTCTCAACTGGTGGGTCTGCTTTGCTTTGATTGGGTCGCGGCTTCGTGGGCCAGTTCCTAAAATATTTATATTTAGAGAGAAAATGTTGTGCATTTATTTTGCAGGACAATTCAATTCAATGATTTCAATCACTCGTCTGCTAAACCTTTGAATTCTGTGGGGACAAATTTGGGTCGCGACTTCATGGCAAGGAATAAAAAGCGCGGGTGCTGAGACTCCACCAGTTGAGAAGCGCCGGCCCGGCGGCGCCGTACCTCCAGGGAGCTCATGGATATCGTGGAGCCCGTCTCGCTCCGGGAGAGTCCCGCCGTCTCCTCCATCTCGGCCAGGAAGTTCTTGACGGCCGTGCGCGGCTCGAAGGCCAAGTTCTGCATCTGCTCCGGAGCGCTGGGGTACTGCTGCTGCTCCAAGTTCACATTCATGTGGTCCAAGCCCGACGGGCTGATGTTGAAGTCGGGACTCATCTTGTAGTGCATCAGCCTCTCGTGCGACAGCGTGTCCATGGTGATGTTCATCTTGCCGTCGTCCTTCAGCAGCGTGTTGCACGAGCCGGCCGCCGCCGAGGCGCGGGGCATGACGATGTAATCCGTCTCCATCATCTGCGCCGCCGGGTGGCCGTCCACGCCGTGGCCCAGCACCATGTCGTGGTCGCTGTGGCGCAAGCTGCCGCCGCCGTCGTCGGTGCACAGGTAGACGGCGCGGCGCAGGTCGGCACCGCCGCCGTCGGCCAGGCACTGCTCCTTCAGGTCGGCCACGCCCATGGGCAGGTGGAGCGCCGAGGGCTGCTGGATGATCACCTTGGAGATGATGTTGCCCGGCAGCGTGGAGTAGTTGAGGCCCTCGGCCGCCTTCTCCTCCTCGTCGTCGTTGAGGGAGATGCGGGAGAGCGTGCCGGTGATGGTGGCGGCGCGGCACGAGCCCATGTCTTTGTGGAGCGCTGGGAGGGTTCAAACAAGACGGGGATTAGTTTGGAAAATCCCGCGGCGTCGCACGCTGTCGGATATCGTCGGCCAGGGAAAAAAAAAAAAAAAATCCGCGAGAGTTTTCATGCTTCGACGGCACGATTGACTGCGATTTCGGGATGAGAGGCGAAACGTCTTCAAGATCGCAAGATCAAGTCCAGTTGCCCTAACTTAACCTTTCCGTAGAGGGGTTAAGTGTTACTTAAAGACGACCTGGATGACTGAGAACCTTCACAGAGACAAACAGACCCTTCAGAGGAAGTAACGACCAATCAGGAACCTTCCTTTCCTTCAGCAGGACCAACAGATTGAAAAACAGCTTTCATTCCTGGGCAGTCAGCAGTTTTGTCATGCACCTTGTATGGTGACACTATCTTTAGTTACATTCTCTTCCATTCCATTCTATTGTTCCTCCTCAATCCACCCGATCCATGTCTAATGCGCCAACCTTGCAAGCCTCCAAATACTGGACGCTTTACGACGGTTCTGCAGGAGGACAAGAGGTGTGAGCAGATCTTCAGTATTTTTTGTTGCTGAGCCGAACGCTCTCGGTAAGCCGCATTTATTCATGATACGAAATCTCCCTGTGAACAAGGCCGACACTGGCCGTCCACGCCGCTTCTCCCTGTTTTCCTCGGCTGCCTCCGATGGCCTCCTTCTTGTCTCTCAGCGCGCCGTCGCTATCTGCCCTCCGATTGTCCCGCAGGTCCAGCCGGGTTGCGTGTTTCCGCGGTTTCGGTGCTGAGAGACGCAGCCCCGGGGGCCTCGGCTTACTCTGCCCTGCCCTGTTTACCAGCGACTGTTTGATTAAATCACAGCCTCGTCTGGCAGCGAGCGGCCGGTCAGGGAGGGATGTTGCCTCCCTGCGAGTCGGAGCTGAGAGAAGAAAAGCCCACCAGGTGCATCGACAGCTTTACACAAAAAACAAATAATGCAACATGCGGATCTAGGAGAACATGAGACGAGCCGCTTCATTACTATTATTTTTTTTCCCCCCCTAGCAAATCCCTGAAAATGAGGCGAATATCCCAACAGCTCCCGTTCCGCCGTTTTGTTCTCGGATTAAAGTCGTGTTTTGGTAACTGTGAGAGAGAAAGAAAGAACCCTCCTATGGGGATTGGCACTAGTTCTTACGTAACTCGCCATCTTTTTTTTGGGGTTTCTTCCTTTTCCTTCTCTTTGTTTTTTTTGGGTCGCCGCCGGCGAAAGGAAAGCAGCGTCTCGTTAACAAAACAACCATCTGTTTATTTACCTGATCGGCAGGCGATGTCCACGTCTTTCTCAAAGTCGGTCTGCGGGGAGGGAGGAACAGAAAGAGACAAAATGTCAAATCCACCCGATACACAGAAAAGACTGAGAGCCTAAAAAAAAAAAAGGAATCTTTTTTTTCTTTTTCGTGGATGACCGGAGGGAGGAGAAGAGCTCTCAGCATCCCTGCGGTCCTCTGGCGCTAGCGGCGCCCCGGAAACCCGACGGCCGCCACTTCTGCACTCCTGGGGGCTGTTTGAATACTAACGGCGGGTCGCGCCGTGCTGGATTAGCGGACGGGTGGAATCCCATTCTTAAAGTCAAGCTGGGGAAGAGTCCCCCAGCACCCCCACCCCCACCCCCACCCCCGCATCCCCTCCGCCCCCGCCCCCAATCAGCCGATCGGCCGGGGAGATGAGAGCGGCGCGTGACGTGCGCGAACAATGAGCTCCCGTCGGAATGGAGATGGAGACGTCGGACAGACAGACAGACAGACAGACAGACAGACAGACAGACAGACAGACGGAGGATTTCATTCCAATTTCACCGAGGCCCAAAGGCCTCCTTGTCTGAAAAGGCCACATTAAACTAAACAGTTAGGCGAAGATGTAAAAAAAAAAAAGAAGAAGTGGGCAGTATGTGCGCCTTCTAAATCCCCGGGGAACGCTGTCCCATCAAATTACACAGGATGTAACGGTTACGGGTAATAGCATGGGGTGGGTGGGAGGGGTGGGAGGGGTGAGAAGGCGGGGGGGGGGGGGACTGTGCCCACCATTATCTGTGCGTGCCCATTAGGGAAGGTTCCTGTTGCATCACCGCTGATTGGGTCTTGGCAGTTTCTCAGGCGACATCTGAAAGCGTCCTGGACCTAAAGAAGAAAAAAAAAAAAAAAGAAAGAAGGAAGAAAAAGACTTTCATCACCAGCGTTTTAACTGGCGGCGTGTTCAAGACGAGGAGACTTTGCAGATGAGGTCTCGGCGTCAAAGAAAAGGGGGACGGGATGACGGCGCTGGTATGAATATTTCACGGAACGCTTCCGTGAAATATTCATGTTTACTTCGTACGACGGCTGCAGTCGGACACACAATCCCGATCAGGACCAGGACCTGGACCTGGATCTCACCTCTCGCCGCAGCACGCAGTGCACCATGACGATGACGAAGCCCTGCAGCGAGTCGAAGACGGCGAAGAGGATCTGAAAGAGGATGGAGCGCTTGTCCGTCATGGCGAGCACGGCCGACATCCAGGTGAGGGCCAGCAGGGGCAGGACCACGCAGGAGCTCCACAGGGACGCCCTGGCAGGAGGGGAGGGAGGGGTCAGCGAGGAAGACGAGATAAAAGCTAAAGTGAATCAGGTCCTTTTCCTCTTTCTTCTTCTTCTTCTTCTTTTTTTTTTTTTTTTGAACCCCGCTGGGTTTTTAAGTGCATGCTGGCCCCTCCCAACGCGGCGTGTTCGCAGTCTGAGATGCCTCCGCTGATCCCGTTTGAAGTGGGCGTGGCCGCAGCCGACCGCAGCGTCGGCCGAGCCGAGCCGAGCTGAGCTGACTCGGACCTCCCCGGTTCCCCTCCCCCACCGTCCCCATCGACCGGGAGGCACTCACATGGCGTTGCTGGCCGTAGTTGCTGATAAAGCGGTGGTTGATACGACGCCGCACTTGGCACACTTGAGAGTCAGCCCCGTGTGCGGCTCGCTCATCTGCCTGCAGGGCGGGGGAGGGAGGGGGGTGGGGGGACACAGAGGAGACGCACAGACGCATGACAAACTCACAGACGACTGGCAACCGCAACCCCAGCATAACCCTGACCCACTACCACCCAACCCAACCCAACCCAACCCAACCCGTTCCACTCCCCCCGCCGTCATATTAGCAAAGCGCGGCGGCACAAGAGGCAGCATGCGAGTGGGTGTCGCCGCCCCCCCTATTTTTTTTTTTTTTTTTTAAAGATTTCCATCTTGGACTGATTCTGCCAAAGAAGCGAGAAGCCACGTCGCTCCCGAGAGATCTGACCTCTTTATATTTACGCCTCATTTCCTTTTCAACAAGCGGCGAGCGGGGGAAGGCGGAGGGGGGGGACACAGTCTCACATTTCCATATGTATCAGGAAGAATCAAAGCTTTTTTCTTTCTTTTTTTTTTTTAACTTTCTTTCTTTTCCGTCATTATTAACATTTTCAGTTTTTTCCCCGGGAAGTCAAAGATAGAGAGTGAAGGAAAAAGAAAGGGTACTAACAAGGATGTGCTGTCATACCCTGCACGGTGCTTCAGCTTCTTGTCCAGGATTCCGTCTCTGGACACGAGCTTGTTGAACACCAGGATGCCGATCACCATGTTGACCTGGGAGTTTGGAGCGGACGAGTCAGTAAATCTGCTGCAGTGACACCAAAATAGACCCCCGCCCACCTGCTATCCAACCCCCTGCTGCTTTGACATTTGACAACACGCACGCTAGCTTAATGTTTTGATCCCGCGGGCCTCTCTTCTTCTTCTTCTTCTTCTTCTTCTTCTTCTTCTTCTTCTTCTTCTTCTCTGTCTTCTTCCCCGCCCCCCCCTCCTGGATCTTTTCATTGTGCGCTGAGCTTTGACCTCCAGCTTCCTCCCCGCTTGCTCATCGCTGTGACATTTCAGCCAGCGGACGAGGCGCGGCCCCGGATACGACCGGAGCCGTCGCGAGCGAGACGCGGCTGACAGCGAACACTTGTCTCCTCAAAGACACCTCCTCCTATTATTAGCAGCGTCCTCGCTCAAACGTGCGCGCAGGGGTCGCCGGGGCCGAGTGCAAAACTCTGTACAGCTCCCGAAAAACACAATCCACTTCGGATCCCCTCCGGCAGAGACACGGATCGTGAATCGTGGATCGTGAAAAATTCATGCGGAGCCGGGTTTTTTTTTGGGGGGCCGAGCTTTTGTGTGTGTTTTCCAGAAGACGTTTTTCATCGCGTTACCGAACTATCAATGCAGTAATTACGGCGCTGCGGAATTAGCTCGCTAATTACAGTGGTTTCTTTCTGCCGAGATTAACTTGCGTTCCTCGGAGATTTACCAGGAGTACAAGTGACTTTACAGTGACTTTTTTGAGACGTGACACGAGGATCTAAAGTCGCTTTATTGCAAATCCCGCCGCTGCGCGAGGGGCTCGACAAAAGGAGGGAGCGCTCGCCGCGCTCCGTCCCTCTGACACGGACTCCGTCATTTGCATAATCACAGCCTTTGTGTGATTTTCCTTCCGTACAACTGTGTAAATACCGGATGATTAAAAAAAAAGAAGGAAAAAAAAAACGGGCGTATTAGATTTTTTTTTTTTTTTTTCGAAACAAATCTAGCACATGAATTCTTCATAGCCTTAAAGCTACGCGGAGGACCATTACGGGAAATGAAAGGGAATTACTTGAGCACATTGCCTGTCGGGGCGCTCATTAGTTTGACTTTGAAACCAGAGTTTGTGCCTCCTGTCGGGCGTTTTGCACTGCGGCATTACGTGGCGGCGCAGTGGAGCGGAAGCAATTAATACATTTGTGCTAAAGCTGTTTTTTTTGTTTGTGTGTTTGCCTGTTTTATTGAATGAATTAAGACTTTTAAAAGGTACCATTTTATGCCAAATTCACATAGTTTAGTATGAATAATGTGTCTGTTTGCTGTCAGTGTCCATCCTTCTTTGACTGGCTGCTCTTTTCAGAAAGTGTGTGCCGATACAAAGATGCTATTCTGGAAACTAGCCCTTGGTGACATCACAAAGGGTGCCAAAATCTGACTCAGACAAGTGGCTTCCGGTCAGGTGTCCGCAGTTCAGTTTTGGCATGAGGGCTGTAAACAGAGGGCTAACCCTGCTACACTTAACCAAGCAAGGCTGCTTCACTGCCGTACCGATGAAACATTCAGACTAGGGATGGAAATGATTGATTAACTCATTAATCGTTAGTCAATTGACCTTGTCGATCAATTAACGATTAATAACCTAAATTTCACAATGAAAAATGTGCAAGGAACACATTATTTAACGCTTAAATAATGTTGAGGGTCCAATGTGACCAATTTTTACATTAGAGAACAGAAAAAACACCCTAAACATTGATCCTCTGACTTTAAGTTGACTTCTAATGGGTCACACTTCAACTTTTTTTTAACTTGTGTGCTAGGTATACAGGTATACACCACACCATTTAACCAAAAAAACCTGTCTAAAAAAACCTTTCAATTAATAGTGACTAATTCAATTTAATCACTCATTCAGACCTGAACAAGATGTGACTTTTCTGGGAATTTCAGCTGCCGTATGTTTTTTTTTACTTCCCAGCTGGTGAAAACACAGACGCAGACCGACAGAAGACGTACCAGAACGACAGCAGCTGCAGGTCCGACGAAGGCGTACAGCAGGCCGCCCTCCAAAGACAGCCAGCAGCTGGAAGGCGAAGGCAGGAGAGGAAACGGTTAACACCCACCCAGACACACATTAACTTCCCAGTTAATGACACACGCCAGCTTCCAATTGCGTTCCCACCCCCCCTCCTCAACCCGTCAGGGGAGGGGAGACGTGCCATATGTTGGAACTCTATGATGATGAAACGCAGAGCTTTTTTTTTTTTTTTTTCTAAAAAGCGCTCAGTCATCTACGGGGACACACGTGAAACTGCACCCCGTTGTGTTTTGAGTTTATTGGTTTTTGTTTTCCGTAGAATATAATAGTGTTCAGGGGGGAATCCGCTCGGTTCCAAGTGGCTGCACAGAGCCTTGAATCATTGTTGCGTTTAGGCAGAAGTGCTGCGCTTATGAGAAGTGAATGACGGGGAGACGACAGATGGGGAAACGGAAGTGAGACTCACTACAAGGGCGTTCCGTATCCCTTTGTTTTGGTGAATCCCATTGAAATGGCAACCACTAATGCCGGCAGCCCTTGAAAAAGAAGAAGGAGAAGGAAAAAACAATTAATAATTATATATATATATATATATTCGTACATATATTTCTTGGTAGCGGTCCACTGTGGAACGGCAGCCGCTCCTCTGTCCCCAGAGCCGTTAACCGCAGCCGTTCAGGATTCGCTCCATTAGAACCGTGAGTACGAGGCCATTCAGCCCCCTGTGACTGTGCCCGATCCTCCCCCACATAGGAATTTCAATACTTCAGCCAAATATATATACGACGCCGCTTCCCCCATTAAGGCGGCTGCGGAGGGGTGGTGGTGGTGGTGGTGGTGGTGGTGGGGGGGGGGCCGTTCCCGACAAAATGGCAGCGATCCACATAAGCGGAATGTCACGGGGCGCCTCTGGAACGTCGGAGGGGTTTTCTCGTTCTCCCCGTTCCCTTTTAAAGCGTATGGCTGCTCATTATAGATGGCCGTAATTGATTCGGTCCTCCGCCGCCGCCGCCGCCGCCGCGTGCCCAGAATGTTAACGCCTCGGCTCGGCCGGGCTCGGCGCAGGCAGGTGCTATTGATGTAATCAGTTTCCCGGAGGCGCGGGGCGAGGGACCCCGCGGCCATCTATCGCCTCTCCGCGCTGCTGAGGAGGCGGAGAGCGCCGGGTGCGCCGTGAGTCACGGCCGCGGACCCGGGAATGAAGAGGCGACGGGTCGCACGTGGCTCCGGAATCGATCGCTGGGATCGCAATAAATTAGGGGGTCATCACCAAAAAAACCGAGGCCGAGCGTCTCCTCGTTCTTCTTCTCTTCATTTGTCATTTTCCCGCGGCGAGAGCGCCGTCTTGTTTGCCCTCAGCCGGCTTGTTGCGGCATTTGTTTTCCCTTCCACTGTGATTGTACAATAGCCTTTGTCCTCCCCCAACACACACGCACACACCCCACCTCGCCCCCCTCCCTCCTCATCCCCGCCAGTCGAGGAGGAAGAAGAAGAAGCGCCGCAATGACTAAGAGAGCCTTGTTTGTTGCTAGGTAACAAGAAGAATGGGAGAGAGTGCTCTTTCATAATCAAATTGATTTTTTTTTTTTTTTTTTTCCCTCTTGGACAGAGAATTCTGGTAAGACTGTAAGAAACAAGCCCCTCGGACGAGGAGCCGAGCTGACATTTATCAAGTCAAGTTAAAATCGAAGTCCATCAGACGTCTGACGTGTGGATATTCATCATTATTCAATTTTGCCCCCCCCCCCCTCCGTCGCGTGAGAGTCAAGTTCAGGCTGCATAGTGTTGGCTTGGGAGGGTTCTGCAATCACGACACCTGCCTGTGTGGACGCTATGGATGTGTTTCGCATCTCCTATATGCACAATGCACCTGCTGTAAGTGAATTGAGAACGCGAGGCATCGCCCCGAGGCCTGGAGGAATCCTGCTGCATTTCACTCAACACTCTCCGGTCAAATGTGTTCTGATGGAGTCCAAAGCCTCGGCCCACACTCTCTTTATCAGACGTGAGGTCATTACCAGTCCACTCCATCCTCCCCCCACTACTCCACACCCCAAATCCCCCACCCCACCCCCCACCTCTCACACAAAAACACAGCCACATAGCTCAAGGCCAGTCCATTTACTGAGAGCCCCAACTGGAGCACAGAGCCATCACACTAAAAGAGCCTGATAGGGTGAAGACGGCCACGGCGTGGATGGAAAAACAGAGGTGCAAGTTAGACAAGGAGACCTTGAGAAGGAAAAGAATGTGAAAAAAGAAAGAAAGAAGGAGTAGAAGAGGAAGAAGGAGAAAAAGAAGAAGAGGAAGGAGATTTTGATTTTTACAACCACACTTGTTTTACAAAACAAACTGAAAATGATGAACCTTTTACAAACAAAAATATGAGAAGGAGAAGAAGAAGGAGAAAGAGAAGGAGAAGAAGAAGAAGGAGATGAAGAAAAGAAAGAGAATAGGAAGAAAAACGAGAAGAACGAGAAGGAGAAGGAGACAGAGATGGCACCTACCCCAGCCCAGGCACAGAAAGCGCTTTCGGATGAGCCGGGTGCGAACCTTCCCCGTCACCGCCATGTAGGACTGCCAGGCCTCGGTGAGGACCCAGCAGAAGGACGCCAGGAAGAAAAAGTGCAGAAAGGCCGTGGTCATGACGCAGACGCCCTGCGGAAAAAAGAGAGGAAAGAGAAGAGAGAGAGCGAGAGAGAGAGAGAGAAAAACATTCAGTCGCTACCTTTCACACAGCCCCAAAGAAACAAAGCAAACAGAGTTCTGGTTCTGGCTCCGACTGGTTACACAAGTCAAGGATTCCTGCAAAGCTTCCCGCAAACACGGTATCGATCATATTGAGATTTCCTCTTTTTTTTTTTTTGTTTGAAGCATTTGTCTGACTAAACCCCCGACTCTGAAAGCGACGCGACGGCGAATGAAACTGAAAAGAAGAAATGAAAAAAAGAAAACGACCTCCGTTTGAACGTCGGAGAGCGTAGTGAAGATCAGAGAGTGGCGGCGAAGCGCTGCTGGCCACTCTCGGCCCTCATTAGTATGCCGGGGATCCCACCTGGAGGCGTGCGAGCCAAGGTCAACTGTTCCACGCGGACGGGGGCGGAGGGTGGGCGGAGCGGTGGCGAAGAGACAACACCACCACCGGCTCAATCCTTCCTGCTCGGCGACGTCACGCCGCTCCACCTCGACTCATCAGCTCGTCCACCTTTGCTCCGCACCGAGACGCAGCTTCAGATGTTTGCTCGGGAATAAAGGAGCGGCGCGGGGGGGGAATAAAACACACATGCTGACCCTCGAGAGGAGAACTGTGGGGGCCGTCAGTAGGGGAGCGTGTTGTTTCTGCCGCACAACCGGGGAGAGACTGAAGCATCACTTCGCCCTGGGCGGCCGGCGGCGTGCGGCGAGATCTCCCGTACACTCCCGTCCCCGCCGAGAAAATCCATCCCCCCCCCCGCCGTCGCGCTCGCCGGGTTCACGCGGGACGATAATCCGGCTCGAGCGCCGGGAAATTCCGTTTGCCCTGCACGCGAGCGGCGTATTAATTGTGTGGATTCAGGTGAGGAATATTTACACTCCTGAAGTCAATTTAGCGAAATGAGACTCCAGCCGCAACGAGAATTAGCTGCAATTTGTCGTGCTGCGCGGGATGATTATTATTATTTTTTAACTTCCGCGCCTAAACGCAGATTAAAGTCTCGCAAATAATAAATTGCAGTTTCTGTATAATGACTGAACCCATTTAATAAATGTTCTCATTTATTTCCCGGAAGGGAGAGAAGGAGCAGGTGGGTCACGCGGCGCCTCCACCCTTGCGTCTCCAAAAGTTTTTATCTTTTGCAGAGGCGGCTTCAACATTTTGCGGAGCCCGACCTGTGGCCAAGGTTGACGGCGGAGGAGACTTGCTGAGTCATCGCCAACCCGGAGAAAACAAAGGCGGCTCTGCTCACAGGTACGTGCTCCAAAAACCTGCTCGCCTTTCCGTACCCGCGCCTCTTAAAAGCCATCATGGTGCAGAGGGTTCGAGCTGTAGTCGGTTGGTTGGTAGATTGTGAATTCAGAGGTGGAGAACAATCTTGAATATGTCCGCATCTAAAGAAAACCGCCTTAAAAATAACAGCTTTCATTCCATAGGAATGTCTGATTCTTTCTTTGAGCCACAAATGTTACGCATCTCGCTTCTCGCTCTTATTTCCATTCATAACCATTCATTAAATAACACCACATGCAGGTAGGTGGGGAGATCTTTCAGATGAGGAACACGGGAGAGGAAGAGCTGCGCGGACCAAATGCCAGCAGCTCCAAGCCGACAGCCAATCCCAACGTTGCTTTTCCCCATGTCGCTGTCCGCGGTGCTGAAAATAGAGCCTCCCTTGTTTCTTGGAAACGTGTCACATGCAAACATCTAGCATTGGGGGCAGGTGGTGGTGGTGGCGGTGGGGGGTGTGGGGGGGGATGGGGGGTTGACCAGGATGCCTACGGGCTAATCAGCGCTAAAATAAGACGGGAGGCAGATAAGATGCGAATTAAAGCCTCCACGATGCGACAGAGAGAGAGAGAGAGAGAGGGAGGGAGAGAAAGCACAAGAGTGCGCACTGGCCTTTAGAGAGGAAAATGCCGGGAGATGTTAAGCACAGTGTGTCAGTATCCATGGAAACAGAGGAAGGGACTCGGCAGAGCTGATAGACAGGAAGGAAAGACCCAGAGCTGATGGACATGGAGGTGCGAGTGGGAATGCTTTAAAGCGGTTCACTGAGGGCAGCTTAAAGTGAGGAGAATTCGTTAAATCTCTGTCTGGAAGGTCGGGGGCTGAGCCTCCATGCAGTCAGTCAGTGCTGTTAAAACACAGAAGTCTGACTCATCATGAACTGAAGATATTCACACCTTAAAAAAGGTAAAAAAAAACAAACAAAAGAACAAAGAAGTGCAATGATTCGGTTTATCGAATAAGATGACTATGTGTTATCTCTCCTATCAGTGAGAGCGCGCGCCTCCTTCAGGACCGGATGAATCTCATGGACGCTTGGTAAGTTAAAACCAACCCTGTTTCCTGCTTCATTCTATCTATTGGTAATCTGAAAGAAACTTCCTCGGAGCAGCGAATCCATCTTGTATTTTTCTCGGAATTCAATACTTTCTGCTCTTTCTCGCCTTGCGGATTCTTTTTCTTCCGTCTTTGCAAAATGTCGCAGAGGAATCTGGAGCAGACCTCGTAACGTCTATGTTCCCAGCCGGTTATGCACGGTTGTGGGTGGAAGAGGCTGGCTGTTATTTTGACTGAAGTACCCTCCGTTCGAAACCAGCTCTGCACAGTAGGCGCTCAGGTGGAGGACGGTGAAATCTCAAACTATATCGGTTGTGTTGGAGGGATTGGCAACCACATGTCGAAAAAAAAACAGAAAAAGAAAGAAGCCTTGATGACTTTGTCGCTCAGTTGATGGCTGGATATCGAGTTAAAACGACATGAACGTTGATGTCACAACAACTCCGGCTTATTTCTGATTCCGCCCACTTGGTTATTTATCTGGCGGGAGGAACACGCATGTAGGACTGTTGCGGTACGCTGGTCAATCCATTACATAATCCTTTAATATGACATGTAATATCATGGGGATGGCACTGCAAAGTCAATTCAATCAGGGCATCGAAGTAAGAGGACCTCATTTTGTCGGGCCATCTGCGCCGATGCATGACATGCAGCGTTGCAGCTGAACACAACAAGTGTTAGCGATGTTAACAATCTCAGAAAAGCAACAAACTGGTTTTGCACGAGCTAGATTTGACTATAAAGGATGTTTCTTTGTTTTAAATCGCAGCTCTAATAATGACCTTCCACGCCAAGAACCCCGGTAGCAAAAAAAAAAACAAACCTCAAAAAACGAACTGTGACGGAGGACAAAAGAGAAGCGCAGGCGAGCGCAGAGGTGACTCACTGACTTCCTGCTCCCCGAAGACACCTCCACACCAAAGGGATGATCTCCATTAGACGACGGCCACGTACGAATCCGCAAACAGTGGAGCCAATTATATTCACATCTTACGGCAGACGGAGGGGGAAACAAGCGAGGCAGTGTCAAGGCAGGGCGGCAATTAAAACCCACACAGGGGCGACGTTTCCTCCCGCCAGCCCGCCGCTCAAACCGCAGACTCCCTCTGCAGGGCCCGATCAAACGGATGGAATGCTCCTCAAATGTTCTTGAAAAAAACACAGGGCAGATGCAGACACAACCCAAACAAAGGTGGTAACGGTGACGGGTCGTGCTAGTTTTTCCCCTGTCCTCAAACTGCAGAGCTGGGGGGGGGGGAAAAGTGTTTTCATCCTGGACGAAAGGGAAATGAAAGTTTGACTCTGGTTTAAAGGACAGTCGATGAGGTGAGGAACAGTCATGGGTCGGCTGATTGGGCCTGCCTTCTACTCTTCAAAGCTAAACCTCCGACTGTCTGGCTGGTGAACAAAGTGAACACAACTCAAGGTTCCACTCCAACGCTTGGAAACAAAATTAAAGTGAACCGTCGTAATCACACAAAAGAAAGATCAGAGACCAGGCTTAGAAGATAAACGGCGAGAAGGGATTTGAAATGTCGGATTGGCAATTCTACCACGATCGTAAGAAACCGAAGCGCATTTACGATCTTAAAAACATAACGACAATTAAATTGGCTTTAATCTTGGGTAGGAACAAGGATATTGTTTCTTGGATTAAACAGTCGCTGATCCGCTGAGAGAGATGCTGAAGTGGCGAGTCCTTCAACGTCGGCGGGACCTCGCAGCGATATCTCATTAGACGCGTGCCAAATGAGCAGGCCATGTTCAGCGTCAGCGCTCGTAATCAAGGCGGCAGACGAACGGGACCCCGAACGAACCTGACAGGACTTCAGATCGGCTCAGCGTTTCCCGAAACGCTCCGAGGGCCACGCGGCTGCGGCCCCCGCCTCGTGCCCGGGTCTGGAAACAGATGACCCTCTGAGCCATTTCATTTACTTTCCATCGGCGCGGTTATAGAAATGGCTCAATAGTTTGCAAAGCGCGCGCCATCCTTCCACTCGGTACATTCTCCGTTTCAATCAAGTTCAGCTTTAGCAGGAATTACTGGCGCAACGTTGACAAAGAATCCCGCGTCCAAGCGATTTTTCATCCCGGCCCATTTATTACCCCGGGATTCAATTTTCATTAAAGGAAGGTGGATTAATGGCAGGAAGCAGCATAATTTATAAGTGGTGTCTGGTCCAATGAGACGCCTCCCCCATCCCTAGACCCCCCTCCTCCCGCTCTCGGCTGCTGGTAGTCCAGATCATGTCGCAAAAACTCCAACCAATGGGGAGGAAACGATGAAGATGCGATCAGTTCGGGGCCAAAAAAAAATAACAACGCCAGCGAAAAGGTAAAAGTGAACAGAGAAGATGGTGACACAATTAGGGCAATGTGAGTGGTAGCAGCCAAATGATTTCCAATGGCCGCCTGTGTGTGTGTGTGTGTGTGTGTGTGTGTGTGTGTGTGTGTGTGTGTGTGTGTGTGTGTGTGTGTGTGTGTGTGTGGGCAGTTTGTAAATCCCAATTACGGTATGCCAGGCCGCCCCCTGCAGGAGCCCCTTTCTGAACTTCCAGAGCAGACACAGGAAGTGGCGCACGCCCGTCCGACGCTCCACCTCGTTATCTCCCCCCGGATCGTCTCCTGCATCTCGCTGACTTGATTTTAAAAACTCGAGTCGGGAATCTCGACCAGGTTAAAAAAAGAGCGCTCCCGCACACCTACGTCACGTATCTTTGACTCCCCTCGGAACAGAATAATAATGCAAGATGTCAGAATAATGGAAGGAAAGAAGTGCAGGAGCTGCTTTCATCCTCCGCTTTTCTTTTCTTCTCCATCGTCCTCCCTCCATTGTCGCCATTGTGGGAACCTCGCGGAGGCGACGCAGCAATAATTTCATTAGGCCGACGACGTGCGTCACGTCTCCTGGCGTGCATCAGTTCCCCACCCCCTCCCGCCCAGCGGCCTCGGCCCAATCGGCTCGGCTGCTGAACTCTTCTGGCATGCCAACAACGGCAATAAAAAACCAGCATTAGTATTTCATGTCAAAGTCGGCTCCGCTGTCCTCAATGCTGATTCCCCCCCCCCCCCCAAGATTTAATTGCGGACACTGTGCACGTGTCCGTTGCAGCTCGTGCTGTACTGCAGTAGCCAGGACACTGTGACACTATGCGCTAGGCCGTACGCTCCTGAGCTAACAGCAACAGGATGCCAAGACATGTTTTCGTTCTCTGTTTGCAGGAAATCTGAAAAGGGACAAGCTAAGGTGAGTACAAAAGAACTGTCCTCTTAAAAGGCCCAGTGTGCAAAATATAGCGCCGCCTAATGGTAATACAGCATATTTCAAACGGCGTCGGTCTAAATTCATGTTTTCTAATGTCCCACTTGACCTCATGTCTGTCTTGCACCAGCAGCCGGTGAGGTCAGAGCAACGCTGCAGAAAACAGATCCACGCCCAAGATTGCTCACTGTAGCTGCCTGGTGGAGAACGTGCGCGCTATCTTCCAGACTTTATGTACACAGGCGCACAGTCAAGGCACATTTATTAGCAGAGACAAGCGCTGCAGTTGTTTATCCAGTGTGACCTTACCGCCGCGATAAGGAACACTATACATCCCTTTGAAACATTACGCACTGGGCCTTTCACTCTTTGGCTTTGTACTCTCAAAGACAAATTCAACAGCTTGCAGGCGAGAGGGAAAAATAATATATATCACTCGTTACAAGTCGAGTGAAAGAAAAACCAACATTAAATCTGTTTATATGTCACCCTATAAAACCCCACGAACATCACAGCCACGACTTTTGCTGTCATACAAACCCGGCAGATCACCACTGAAACAACAACAAAAACAAAGAGGGCTGGGGTGCATTCAGTGAGGCAGAAGTCAAGTGGCACTTCTGCACAACCTCCACATTTCACCCAAACGCACATGACACCGGCCAAATCTGCACTCACCACATTGCGGGTCTGCGTTTGTCCGACCAGGATCAGTATGTTGGAGCAGACGATGGACAGGCAGAAGTTCAGCAGGATGATGGATCTCTCAGAGCGGATGTACCTGGAGGATTTGAGAGAAGGAATGAGTGTGAAGTGCCGGGTGGGGAGCAAGGCGTCAATTTTGCGTTTGCGGTTTGCGCAATTACCTCCATAGCACGGCGTAGATCACCGCCAGCGTGATCAGGGCGAGGCAGGACAGACCGCAGCCGATGATCAACGTCACAGACGGGACCCCTGAGTAGTCCATGGTCTGTGGAGGAGACGGAGCGAGACCGGGCTGTCAGTGGAGGGGGCGGTGAGGGCGAGGGTGGGGGTGGTCGGACGTGGTTAGCGCAGGACAAAACAAGGAAGAATCCACAGTGGCTTCACTGTCATACCTCTCGACATGTGGCCTTCGCTAGGCCGCGCGAGATGCCGTCCCAAAAACTTTTGTCATTGACCTGCTGGAGGTTACGTCACAGAGCGGACGAGAAGGTGGGAGGCAGATGCTAGCTGTTGCTTTTGGGGAGTAATGTTGCCCCACTGGGCTGCAGGTACAGTTCAAATCAGGCAACACGATTAACGATGGCTATTGCGACAAAATGCGCAATTGAGCTTTTTTTCTTAAAAAAAAAAAAAAAAAAAAAACGTAAGAAATGAAAACGACGCGTTCGAGCGCTCAGGTTTAAGCGGCGCCTCGAAGGTACTTCTTGTTCTGGTCATTAACTACTGGAGGAATTACAGGTCTCTGCTTACGGCTGTCAAGGGGCCTGGATAAGTGCCTTTCTAATATCCGCACATACACATGAGTTACATTGTGTGTGTGTCAACAACAACAACAACAACAACTTGATGGAAATGTCAGAGCCCCTCGTTAAAAATGGCTCAGTTTGAAAGGAGGGGGGGGCTGGGCACTCAGGAGTCAGCATGCACACACCGGCCCGCGTGCACGAGTCACCCAAATGTACGCGCGAACAGGAAATGCCCCCCTGCCCACTTATTGCCCCCCCCCCCTTTTTTTTTCTCCTTCGCTATTTAACGGGATTAGCGCCGCAAAGATTCAATTTTTAGTCGCACCACACACACACACACACACAGACACACACACACAGCCACGCACGCAAGCACGCACTCACTCACTCATCAACACGCGCGCGCCCGCGCACATACAATCACGCATCCATCCACACACACACACACACACACACACACACACACACACACAACCGCAAACACTCCTTTACATCGGCCAACCCCCCCCCCCCCTCCCCCCCCAACAACAACCAAACATGCCCGGCATCGGAGGAGAAGGTATCAATAAAGCTCTACTTACTATTTCTCTCGGTTGCTGAGCCAAAATGGCGAAGGTAGACACGCGATCACACAAGCATTTCGTATGGGAGGCATCTGTGAGCACCGTCTTGCATCCTCTGGCGGACCAGGCTCCCCAAGAATCGTTCCTGCGGCGGGAGGCGGCACAAGGAGGGAGGCGGGGGGAAAAGAAAAGAAAAGAGAAAGAAAATCAGGCGTTTAATTCCAGGCAGCGGCACGACTCCGCGACACACGGACGCGCGCGCGCGCGCACACACACACACACACACACACACACACACACACACACACACACACACTCTCTCTCTCTCTCTCTCTCTCTCTCTCTCTCTCTCTCTCTTTCTTTCTTTCTTTTTTCTCTCGCTCGAGACATCCAAACCCGATCACCTCGCGGATCCAGGGAGCCCGGTGCGTTAAATGACAAATGCTAACAACAGCGGCGGCGTCAACAGCAGCGGGACGGCGGACGCGGCGCGTCGACGCGGCTCCGGTGTGGCTACAGGCGGCATTTCAGCTGGAAGCTGATCGAAGGCAGAGGCACGGAGGAAGAGGAGGGAGGGAGGGATGGAGGGATGGAGGGAAGGATGGAGGGAGGGAGGGAGGAGGACGAGCCGAGCCGAGCGCACCAGTGCTCGCTGATTGATTCGCCTTTTTTTTTACGCAGATAAACAGCGCGCCGGTGAAAAGAAAAGAAAAGAAAAAGCAGCCGATAACAGCTTCTATTTACCTGATCGCTCCGCCGTCCCCCCTCTGAAACCAGCGGTACTTTTTCCTTTTTTTTTTTCCCCTCCCCCCCCCCTTTTTTTGTTGTTGTTGTCGTCCCTGTTCCTCACCCTACCCCCGCGCGCGTCCCGGTATCTGCTCTCCTCTCACCCTCCCTCCCCCCTCTGTATTCCGCTGGATGTTTCGCCCCTTAAACTGTTTTAATTGGCAGCCCCTGAACGCTTCCTTTGGGGTGGGTGGAGGTGTGTGTGTGTGTGTGTGTGTGTGTGTGTGTGTGTGTGTGTGTGTGTGTGTGTGTGTCTCTCTCTCTGGGGTGGGGGGGCGTACCTCACCCTGGAAGCGGATGCGGACGGCATCAGATTGATAAACCCCGTTCCTTTTCTGCAGGGGGGGAGGAGGGGGGGGATGCTGCTGATACAATGGCAAGAGAAAGACGCGCTTGTCGCAGCATCTGCTTTATTCCCGTGCAGCGGCGTGACGAGGGGGAGATAAACGGTGCTTCGTTTTTTCTTTTTCTTTTTCTTTTTCTTTTTTTTTAATTATTGAATGCGTGATTCCTCAACAGTCCTTTCACAATAAAGTTTTTTTTTTGGGGGGGGGATTGTAGGGGAATAAATACACCCCGCGGAAGCGGCGCGAATGGTTGCAACCAGTCAGTCTCCGCTCCACACCGGCGTCGGCAGGTGACGTGAAAGAAGCGCTTCTCTCTCCCATTTGTCATACCCCCCCCCCCCCCCCCTCCGCACCCCTCATAACCGGAGATTGGGAGGCTAGTGGTGGTGGTGGTAGGGGAGGAAAGGAAGCTCATTGTCGCCCGTCATGGTGAGACGAGTCTTGGAGAGAACTTTATTGCCTCGGGGCGAAGAAGAGGAGGAGGAGGAGGAGAAGGAGGAGGAGAGCATCCTCTGCAGCAGCAGCAGCAGCACGGGCCGATTTTAAGATTCGCCTCACAGTGCACTCGAGCAAAAACACCTGTTGTGGCTGATGTGGCTGTGCAACGTGCCACCCGTAAATGAACACATGCTAAAATGAATGAATGAATGAATGAAGGAATGAAGGAATGAATGGGATGTGAGAGGGTGGCCCCCTCTGCTGCATGACGCGCTCCTCCTCCTCCGTCATTGGATCAATACGGAGCCGTATTAATCATGCAGTCCCCCTGACTGACATCCGGGGCTGGAATGCCAAATCCTCCCCCCTCCACCTCCCCAACCCCCTCTGACTGGAGCTGCTGCATGTCAACGCGCTGATGCATGTTTTAATTTGGCTCCACTCTGCGGCTGGTCAAATGATAAATTTAAAGGCCCCCGCATTAAGCAAAATTCACTTTGCCGATGTTTCCCAACCGCAGTCAGTGAACGCCACCCAAAACTAAAAATAAAAGTCTTTAGCCTTTTGCCCCACCTTTCAGAAAATGTTTGCTTAAACATGCAAAAACGTCAGCCCTTTGTGATGTCATAAAGAGGACTGATTCCCCTTCTTAGTGACACAACTCCCAGGTGTTCATTCCCCTTTTAGGCAAACTTGTTTTTATCTCTCTAAGGTTAAACATGCTGTTGCTAACATCGCGAGACTGCGTCACTGGTGCTCTGGATGAAACTGCTTGCTTATTATTACACACACAGTTCTGCTAATTAGTCATTGGCGCTGCATTGAAATAAAGCAGGAACTCTGCAGTCTGTGTACACCCTGAATGTCGTGCTGAAGGTTTCCGCTGTTCATAAATGCTTTATGCCACCCATGTATGTTGTCAAGGATAATCTTTCAGTGCCGCAGTAGAGGAGGGGGTCAGTCGATGACATTTCATTTTACCGACGGCATACGTATTAAAAAAAAAAAAAAAAAAGAAATCTGTGACGCAGCTTTTGAACGGCTCTGTTGGGCCCCGGTGAATGGTTTGAATTGTGAATTGTGGCAGGACGTGAGCGAAGGTCAGACAACTTGATGGAAGACAAGAGTAGGTGCTCAGCAAGGTTGAAAGACACGTGGAAAGCAAAGTGAAGTGAAGGCTGATGTTCATCACCATTCATGAGGGGAAACTTAACATCGCTGAGTGACTTTCACTTAATCACAGGAACACGGCGCTCGTGCTTCAGCTCACTCTACCTGCCCGCTGTGTATGTAAATACGAAGTCAATGTAAACTGTCTACATTTTAGCCCCACGCTTAAGCTGTTGGCTGCGGAAAACATTTGATAGTAAAAATCAGAGCAATTGTATTATTGATTGTTTTTCATATGTGATAATAATGTTGTCTTTGACATGTTTACAATTAGCTGTTAAAAGCAGGCGTAGGAATAGTAGTAGTAGTAGTAGTAGAGCTAGTAATAGTAATAGTAAAAACTGTCACATACAGTTTAGTGCACTTGGTATGAGTACGCTGATGGAAACATACAAACTGAAGAGCTCAAACATCAGCCTCTCGTTACAGAAGTGACGAGTCGGCAGGCGACGGACGAGCACTGCACCAGTTTGAGCGCCGTGCTGTTGCACTTTTATCACCCTGCGCACGCTGTCCTGTGGCCAGGAGGTGAGAGCATTTTTGCGGCGCCCCTAAAACTTCTCTTAAAACTTCTCTTAAAACTCCGCCTCTCCCCCTCTGTGATGACTCAGCCATCTGACACGACGCGCTACAAACTTTTTGACTGGCCTCCGTTTGTGACGTGTGTGTGTGTGTGTGTGTGTGAGTGTGTGTGTGTGTGTGTGTGTGTGTGTGTGACAGGAACACATCCCAGGTTCATTTATGTCACGTCTCATGTGTTTGTTTGCCCTTAACCAGGATCTGAGACTTGGGGAGCCAGCGTGTCTGAAGCCTTGACATTCGTCAGGTGACCCCCTCCGTCCGTACCGTCTCATGTCGACGGCTTTGCGCCAAAACTTCCGCAACTGCCAAGTGATCCGTATTTTTTTTGAACATGTCAAGTGTCGCGGCGCTCCGATAATTGACAGCAGAGTCTCAGACAGCGCTCTCGTGCTTCAAGAGAGAGGTGCTCGGTTTGCACAAAAGCCCAATTAGGGCTTTTTTTTTTTCTTCCTGCACGACAGATGGATGGACTTCCACCAGCGAGGGTAATCTGATTACTTTGCTCATAAGTTATCCAGACATCCAAAGCAGAGCACTCAAAAGTCCTGGTGCCGCCTTTTCCTGCACTTGCAGTCTGCTACTGTATAAAAGGTTGCCGTGTTTTTTCGTCAGGACGAATCCGGAAAACCTTTAAAAATGCATCTCATGCCCACATCAGATTAGCCTGGCACTGAGCGAGGGGGGCTTTAAAAAGCGAGAAAGAAAAAAAGCAAAAGTGCCTCGGGCGATGCACTCTAGGCAATTTTTTAAATTCTTGAGAGCTTGACACACAATGACGGGCAGAGGAGGGCGGGGGCAGTGCCGGGAAATTATTCCATCAATCTCGGATCCCTTGATGACGGGCAAATCGCATTGGCCCGGGGCCCACGCTGCGCCGCACGTGTTAAAGCAGCGAGAGAGAACCAGACGGCGTTTGCGTGTGAGAGAGAGAGAAAAAAAAAAAAAATCCTCATTGATCCTAAAAGTATTACGGACGTAAAGTAGAAATGAATTTGGTGGATAAAGGCGACCGCAGCTGTTCTGGCAGGGCGGAGACGCACCCGCGCGGCAGTTAGCTGACGGCTAATCTATGGTTAGCGTTTGCGTCGGCACGTCGTGATGGTGAACGCTGCCCACGGTGGCGCTTCAGCTGCCAGTCAGAGGACTTTGCCACGCTCTGGCTTTGTAAAAACGGAAAATGATTGCAAATCTGTCAAGAAAATAATAGTAATAATGAATAAATAAAGCAACGCTACACTTTGGCCCATCATCATCATCATCATCATCATCATCATCATCGCCTCTGAAAACGACAAAACACTCTTGCGCAGTTTCCTAAAGTCGATCCTGTACGGCCCTCAAAAGATGTTCATCATCATTATCGGCTTTGTTTGTGTGAATATACTGGAGAAACTGCTGAACTGTCACATCGAAAGGGTCCGCAAAAGAATTCAGTCAATGGCGCTTCTATTCTAATAACGTTCTAAAGGACCAGTGCACCCAAAATGATTTTGGGTGAATTTTTTTTTATTAGCTATTCGTGAATCCCCCTGCTAATAAAAATGCCGCACTCAGCAGAACATTTTGGAGCTTCGCAGCTCAAATAAAGAAACAAATAACTAGAAAGGTTTTTATTTTTTCTAAATCTCTCATAAACAGCTAAACGGTGACACAACCAAAGCTCCAAACAGCAAATTCAGCACAACCAAAGTTTCCCAAAGGCCCAGAGGTTGGAAATTTATTAAACACTCGCTAGCAGTCAATATTTTAAGAGGCATTGCTCCTTAGTATGTTAGACAGGAAACTAATCTCAGAAATAAGCGATTTGAAGCACTGATTTCTTTATCAAATTCATTATCAAGTTTAATGTGAGGGACGGGAAAAAGACAGGGAGATTTGAAGCCTGCAATTAGTTATGTACACTCACTGGCCACTTTATTCGGAAAAATGTTACATTTCTTGTTAACACAAATTATTAATTAGTCAATCACAGGACAGCTTCATACCAAGACAGCTGGGAAGGGCTCCAGCAACCCCTATGACTCTTAGTGGAGGAGGATCAGTAATAGAAAATGAATGCATGGATGGATGATGGATAAAAAACATTCAATTGGGAAGAATATAATGACTGCAGTGTGTGCAGCAAGGCGGATGTCATGTGACTGAGCTGCTCCGCCTACATCAACATCTGTCTCTTCAATTTGTGGTTTAAGAGAAAAAGGCAACATGACCCTAATTATCCTGTAATATTTGGGCTGGTTATTGGGATCAAGTTAGAAAAATCTTTTGTGATTTCAGCCATTTAGATCAGTGAAGGTGTTTTCTGTGTTCGCTGCGACCTCCTGAGCTCGGCGCATTAATAATTTCTCCACGCTTCTGTCCCGCTGCAGCGCTGTTTTCCGCAAAGCTGCAAACTTTTTTCCTTTTCTTTTTCTGCACTGTAAAATTCATAAATCTTTTCTTTGTTTGTTGCCTCGACATGGTGGGGGCGAAGCAGAAACAACGGCGGCTCCGGCTCCTGCAGACCTGCCGCACTGGCTCCCATCCAACACCTCCAGATGTTGCAGGAACCCAAAGCCTCAACAGCTGTTTCTCACACCTTCACCTGTAAATAATTCATCCTCTCTGAACCCATATTAAGCAGCGCAGTGCAACTGACGCCACCGTATGAAAAAGTATCAGCATTGAGCTGTTTTGCCGTAAACGAGCGCCTCTTGTTTTTGTTTTTTTTCCCTTTTTAAACTTGTCTTGCAAGCCAGACAGGGAGAAGCTTGTGTGCTGATTTAAAGTGTGCGCGCTTGAATGCATCAACAACGCGCTGGGTGCAGCTTTTTTTTTTTTAAATACTGCATTATGATTATTTAATGCGGTGAAATGCACTCAGGCACATCTGACACCATTTAAATTTTCTGAATTCAACATTTTTTTTTTGTTGAGGATGTCAAATCGGAACTAAACTAGAAAACGTTGACAAAACAGGATAACCGTAATGTATATTCTTGAAAGGGGGTGTCGAGATTCTGCTAATCCTGAGATGGCAGCATGCTTGGGGTTTACAAGCCTCTCCAGCTCACAGTTTGGCCCTATAATAAGGCTCTGCCAGATAATCTGGGAGGAGGCGGCGACACAACTGTGATTAAAACGCTCGTGCGACTTCTTGTTCCACACTTTCACTAGGATCCTGGCGTTAAGACGCAATTCTTGGCCGTCGCAGACCAAAGAAGACTATTGCGCGACCTTGCTGGCGAAATCTTTCGTTGCGGCTCCTAAAGCGTTGGTCTTCCGATGCACCGTCGTCACAGCGTTGCCACCAAAGACGGCCTGCGATAAAATTCTGACCGCGTCGGAAATTCCACGATGACATTGGTCGACTGGCTTCACGAACCAATGGAAACTAACCAATCCAGCAGAAATAAAGCAACGTAGATAGAAACATAAATACGTGCCTCCAACTCCCTGCAAAATAGACCCTTTTGACAAGCCAGGGCCGAGTCGAAATTCTCCTTCTCTTCGTCTTTCTTTATTTCGCCTACGCACAGTGTGACTGAGCGACGTTGCATACTGACGTACGTCGTAGCCTGAGGTGTAGTAAACGGTCACCGTACAGTCAACCAACATCAAACTTGATGTCTCCCCAAAGTGTATGAGGATCTATATGGCACAGTGTGGCCTGCAATGATCGTATAAGACTGCAGAGACAATGCAGTCTGTGGGAGTGTTTTAAAAGTGACCACTCGAAGGGGAAAGTGGCAATATATGTAATTTTTTTTAACATAATACTCCCTTGCAGAAGACATCGCAAAGCAGCACATAGCCTGCAGTTATTGCAGATCCAATATTTGTCTTCTTAAAGCTATAGGGAGTTAAACGATGCACGATGCATACGAGGCGTTGCATCACCTATTTCATGGGTGGATTGGGGGCGCTGCTCGTGGTAACTCCAGCCTTGTTTGTTTGCCGACGAAAAACCTCCAAAAGTAATAAAAGTGCGCGAACCCGACCTGTTTACACTCGGTGCCGTGGAGCCGCCACAGACTTGAGATCAAATGTTTACTCCGTGGAAGTGTTGCCAAGTCTTATCTCCCCCCCCCCCCCCCCAAAAAAAAAAATGTATCAACTGCTGCTGCAACTCAGCGCAGTTCAAGAGTTTAAAGGAAATCGGGGAGCCACGGTGGGGTGGAGATCGTCTCTGTCAGGGGGGAAAGGAAGACAGTCAGAACTTGGACGGGGAAGAACAAAACATCAAAGGTGGTGCCCACGTGAAGATGTGAGGAAGTGAAATGAAAGGGCTGAAAATTAGAGGTGTTGTTCTGGTGTAAAACCCGAAAGAATTCTATAGTTCTTGGTGCAGCTGTTTCAGAAAGTAGTAGAAATTCCCAGAAGGATCCTCCATTTAACTGCAGGATAATGTAGAACCCCATGATTTCTTAATTTTTGTGGTTTATAGAATGTAAAGGTTAAAATCAAAGTGTGTACAAAGCCTTTTGTCATGCAGGCAGACAGATATCTGAACTGCTGGTTGATTATTTTACATTACTACACTTTTTTTCTTTTCTTTTTTTTTTTAATATCAAGACTTTCCTTGCACATTTTTGTGAAAAATCCCAAAACACGCAGCTAAAATGATTCTCACAGCTGTTTCGGAGACGGATTCCCTTTGAGCGGATTTATTTCCATCGACAATCAAGACAACTTATTCTCATTACGGACGAGGCTCCGAAGACGCTCCCAAACAGTGCGAAATAACATGAAAGACCCTCGCCGCTTCCCTAATTCCTCGCCGCCTGTCTCTCGCCCAAACACGCCGCAAATTCACAAGTCATTAAGATTTAACGGCATCTTATTAAGAATTCATCCGCCACGGTTCACTCCGCGAAACAAAATGTGGGTTTAAGCAGAAACAAAACTGCAGAGAGAGTGAGTGAGTGAGAGAGAGATGGAAGAAAAGGGAAGAGGGGGCTGTCTGTCGTTTCCAGAAATGCTCCTTTTTCTTGCTCGCAAGTTGCCGCTGCAGCGCGGCAAGAACGCAGGTGCGGCAGCCATCTTGGCTCTCGGGCCCGGCGGTCGCACGCCCGACTAGGCGAGACGTCCGACTACCGACTAGACGAGAAAACCGAATTAAGAGCTTTGTCCGATTACGCTCTTCATGTAAACGTAGTGAGTGGCGTCGCTCCTCTAATTGTTAGCGGCGCTCGCCCTCGATTCAGCTCGAGACAAAACTCTCGACAGATGGTGCTTCGCCCACCCCCGAACGAGTCCCGACTCCCGAGACTGTTTGAAACGGACATGACAGCGACGCGACGGGCGCCGAGCCGTCCGCCGTTAAAAAAGAAAAAATGAACGTCGGGGAAAAAGCGGCTCAGTGCGGATCAGATCAGAGAGGCGGCGCTGATCTGGAGCAGCGCTGCGTTGCGATGCTGCCGCGTCGCCCCACTTGTTTCCGTTCATACGCAGACCGGTCGCTCTCAGTGTAACACAGTGTGCAAAAAAGAAAAAGAAAAATATATATGTCTCTTTTTAAACTGCTTGGTATTCCTCTGCTTGGAAATACATTCAAAGATTTCAGAGTAAAATCACGAAATAAGTAAATTGTTTAAAAATAAAAATAAAATAAAAAATGAAATCCTGCATTGCAGTGTTTAGCACAGTTGCTTGTGTAACGGTTTGATATTTGTTTTTATTTAATTAAACCAATTTTTTTTTTTTTTTTTTTAATGCAGTCACTGTTCAGACACTTCTCATCGGTCAGAATGTCCACCAACGAGGTTATTGCTTAACAGGGCCAACTCTGTGTTGGGATGTTGTTTGACTTTTTTTTTTGTTTATTCCTCAATAGGAGTGTCGACAGCCTTCTCCTGTACACACCACTTGAAGTTGCTGCTTTTTTTTTTGCTTTTTTTGTTCACGACAGTTTAAAAAAAAAAGAAGTGATGGAGTCCTCAGCCAGAGTTCCTGATTTATTTCCGCACAACACAACGCAGAAACCTACAGGGTGGGAATCTACACGGGTTACACTTGATAGATGGGCTCCAGCAGCCCCCCCCACCACCACCACCAGGATCACCAACCAGAGTAAAGTGAGTGAATCTCACTTTCAACATTTCAACAGATCAAGTCACAAAATTTCATGTCAAAAGTGCTTGAAATGACTAATCAAACCTGATCCACATCCAATTCGGAGCAATGCGCAGCAAAAGTCACTCTCTGCCTTTGACACATCCACATGCACCCTTACACACATACACACACACACATACATACACACACACACACACACACACACACACACACACACACACACACACACACACACACACACACACACACACACACACACGCGCAACAAGAGCCGATCTTGGAAAGTGAGATTTTAATCACTGTAGTTTTTTTGTTGTCATTCAGCTGCTCCTCACAGGGACAGATTTCTTTTTCTCTACAGCAGCCGTCCCTTTTCCAAAAAAGACACTTGCGTCACCCATCGGGAGGGAAGTAAACAAGCCTTGAGCAGACACTGTACTTTGTCATAAACACAGCGAAATTAGAATAAACCAGAGTGGCCCCAGCCGAGGGAGCTGCTCGACAAAACATCCCAGCACATGAAAGGAAAGCCTGGTCTTAACGCAGTGGAGGACGCGTGCGGTGCATTGTTCCCCAAGAATCCCCTGTGTGTGTGTGTGTGTGTGTGTGTGTGTGTGTGTGTGTGTGTGTGCGCGTGTGTTTGTGTGCGCAAATTATAGCCAGCACAGAATAATAAAAAAATAGTCAAATAAATTATTCAAACATACACATATGCGTATAGAACAGCACAATTAATAAACATGCAAACACATGCAGCATTTGGGTGCTAATGTGAAAATATTATGGCTTTAAAAGTGCTTAAGAACCAACTCTCTTTTCTCGTCTGAAGTGTTTCCCCGCCCCGGAGCAGCCAGTCGGGGGGAGGTTTCCTCCAGCAGGGGGAGTTGTGTTGGCTGGGGCCAAAACCAGACGACCAACAACGACCAAGAAGCGGCTCCGAACGCTAGCGGTAGGTAAATAACAGCCGCCGCGTCTCGATGTTGCAAATGGGCGTAAACAGAATAACGAGGAGGCGCGACATTGAAGCTGAGCCCTCGTCGCTGCTCAAGACACTTGTGTGTTTTGTTTTGATTGTGTAACGTCTCTCCGCGGTTCTTCTCGGGGCTTTTTGCTCGCCGCTCTCGCTCCTCTGCTTCTTTTTTTGATATTGCAGCTGTGTTTTGCATATGTCCTCACGGTTTGGGAGTTTTTGGGGATTTTTCTTTTTTTTTTACCCCTCTCTCTCTCTCTCTCTCTCTCTCTCTCTCTCTCTCTCTCTCTCTTTTCCTCGCTACCTTACGTAACTCTGCAGCACTCGCGACTGATGTTCCAAATGCTGCTGGCGGTGACTCTCCGGCCTGTTTGCGCTTCGGCAACTTTTCCTCGTCAGCGCCGGAAAGTTTTTCTTTTGTTTTGTTTTTTTATTTTTTTCAAAGAGGCCGTCACTGGCTGCCAGTTGGCCGGTTGGCTTTGTGATTTGCGGGCCACATCTTTTTCGTGCCACCATTGAGCAGCTGTTTCATCACCACTGGGGCCCTCTGACTGCGCCTCTCGGGTGTTGTGATCGCTCGCATTGCGCGCAAGCTAACTGGTGTCCAAGCCTCGACAGATCAGGGCACGTCGTGCTGCGTGGTGAGTCACAGAGTTCGCCCGGCCTTGGCTGCTTCGTTAGTGCGGGTCTGTGAATGGATTCACCTGGAAAGCTGTTCCAGGTAGACTTGCCGCGGTGTGCGTGCTGATGGGAATTCAAATAAAACATTGAACATTGAACCCTGTTGTCCAGGATTTATGAGGCAAACAAAGACGTTGTGACGCAAGTGCAAGTGCACCGACTGACACGAAAGTTACTGTTATAACGTTGTTGTTGTGTTGGGCATCTTGCATGAGTATTAGTAGAGTTTTTCTTGCAGCTGCACTTCTATGAGAATACACATCTATATGTGGCAGGGTTGGCAGGGGTGCCTGTCCCAGCTGTCTTAAGGGGGAAAGCGGGACGCCAACATGGACAAATTGCCAGTTTATTGGAGGGCAAAAAGACTCAGGGACAAGAAAACATTTGCAGCCGACTAGATGGATTCTCTGAAATCCCACGAACCAAGAAGAACAACAAATCAACTCCGCACAGAAAAGCCCCAAAAAATCCTTGTTGTTAGCCTCCGACCGAGCTAATCACCACAACCACCGTGTCGCCCGCTTGGAAATACGCACACCAAGAAAATAGGGCAAAGCCCCAAAGGCCACTGTGTGATCTGACACTCCTGCTCTTGATGGTATTCAGTACAACAGCGCTCCCTCCTTCTTGTTGTGATCACTGCTTAATTCTGTGTCCATCTCGACCCCGAGCGACTTCTCCTGCCAGACCGAGATGTTAGCGTAAACACTGTAGTGCGCCGTTCGCCCCAGTTTACACCTGGGCTTCAGCAGAGAGCCAATTTATCTGAGAGCAGAGGAGAGTCCTATTAGGTTTTCCGGCCCCTGATAAGGCTTTAATGTGTCATTTTGCCTTGTGGGTTTCTTTCTTCCCTGTTTTCTCTCGTTTCATATTGTGCCATTAGGTAACCTGGCTTTCATTTAAAAATATATATATATTTACTTTGCAAACAGCTGCATAAGAGAAATGTGTTTTTTCTTCTAACTTTTGAAGATGAAAGCAAGACGCGCCGCGTTTCAGAGATGTGACATGAAAGCGAGAAATAGCCTGTGTGTTATCATGAAAAAGCACACGTCTGCCGTACAGGAGGATGAAAAAAACCCAAAACAAGTCGGGAGCAAGGCGGTAAAATCTGGCCCAAAGCGAGGAAGGCACATGCCCACTTACATCATGTTGCTGTCCCACAGTGCGCAGTAGGGGTTCATCGTTCCCTGGAAGGAAGGAAGGAAGGAAAAAGATAAATTGTTTACCTGGCGTTCAATTGTCATTTCACTGATAGTCATGGTGCAAATTATCTGCATGCCGGCCGTCTGTTGAGTGCGAACAAAAACCTTTACATTCACGTGCGGAGCAAGACTATCGCGCACTAACACACGTGCTGCACGGCTACATGCTTTGGCTTTAATCTCCAACACGGACGGGAGAAAAAGAAAGGCTGGAGGTAGTAAAATGGGGGATTGTCCGAGTAATTATCTGACAGCGGGTAGCCTCCCCTGACAATGGGTGCTTGCAAATTTATTATCCGGCCAATTAGCCGCCATTGTGCGTCGGCTTAATCAGAGGCGATACGTGCCGTAGTCGCAGCGCGAGAGCTTAGTCAATGAAGGGAAAACCTCTGTTGCGGGTCAGAAGGGTCTTAAACATGGGTGACGGGGTGAATCCCAACACCGACGTGAACAGGAAGTGATTTGCGGTGTCGGTTGTGCGTGCAGGGGTGGGTGGTGGTGGGGGGGGATCTCTTACATTTGCCAGGTGAGCCAGTTCGATCTCCAGCCGGGACTCGGTCACCTTGGGCTCGGGCCTCACGGTCACGGCGATCACCTTGGAGTTCACCACCGTATGATTCCTGAAGCAGAGACGGACGGAGCGAAATCAAACCTTCGGAAAAATCGTGTAAATTCACTCGTCTCTCCGGATACAAGAAAATATTTTCCTTTTTTTTTGTTTTCTCGCCCTACTTTTCTGATAGTGTGTGCCAAATCGTGCAGTCTTGGGCACTAGCTCTTTGTGATGTCATTAAGGGGTCAGAACAGGTGTTTTTTTATGCCTTGTAACTTCAGCTGGCAGCTGCCTTTATTCTTCGTTTCTTTAAACATGTGGAAGCTCCAAAGTAGGCAGCAATTTTTCCAGGAGACTAAAACTCAATGTTTTGGCAGGAGGCTGTAAACAGAGGGCTAAATATGTTTTCATGGAGTCCAGGATGGAAAAAGGAAATTTAATTGTAGGAATTTTAAATAAACTTTTCAGACTTATTTTACGTACTTGCTGCAGGCAACAGGCAACATTCGTCTCCAA
Organism: Nelusetta ayraudi; assembly: GCF_046127955.1. Taxonomy (NCBI): domain Eukaryota; kingdom Metazoa; phylum Chordata; class Actinopteri; order Tetraodontiformes; family Monacanthidae; genus Nelusetta; species Nelusetta ayraudi. The sequence goes on along the minus strand of NW_027466058.1, from coordinate 3,080,007 downwards.
CTGGCTGCTCTACTTTTTTTCTTTTTTTTTTACACAAGGTTTACAAATTGGCCTCGAAACCCTGATCAAAGTCTCGCTCCTGATTTGACTTCAAACATCTGAGGCCTCTCCGTCGAGAAGCATTAACACCTCCGGATTAGTCAGTCAGACTGGAAGGACAACCACTGTCTAAAGACCTGAAGATGTTTTACACACATTTGGAATGTTAACTTCATCCCTGCGGTTCAGTGGCGTTGAGTCCTTTTGTGAAAGTAACTTTTCAACAAGGCGCCGTAGCCTGTGCTGAATACCAGCTCCAATTTCAGACGGCGTCGCGTGAAGATGAAAAAAGAAAAAAAGAAAACATCAAGGAAGACCCACAATGCTATTTACGCCGCGTGGAGGCAGTTGTGTGAAATGGTTGCCAGTATTGGAGCTCAGGAAAAAGAAAAATCCAGAGCCGAACAGGGAGCGGAGATCTGAAGCTCGGCTGAGCTGAGCGACACGTGTCTTTGAGTCCCGCGCTTTGAGGGTGCGGCGTCGTGTGTCTCTAAAGGAAAACACTGCCTGCTGTTGTGCACTTGACACAGTATTGCTTTTTTCCTCAGCTAAAATCCACTGACACCTCCGCTGAGGACTGGCGAAGCTGTAAAGCTAGCGGAGAGGAACGGAGACGCGCGGTTCGGAGATTTTCCTTTCCCTTTTTGCTACTCGTCACTGTCCCGTCGTGTCTGCAGGGGGCGATCTTCCAGTGGCTCCAGCTGCGACAGCTGGCCCCGCAGCGACCGCTACGTCCTTGGGACGGCCGCTGCCAGGGACTTGTTGACTGGGGTCCGACGCCAGGTGTTTGTTTGGAGCGTCACGCTGCTCTTCCAGACGCCGAAGTCCTCCGTAATTAACTGCGTTCACCACACGCAAGGCTAAACAGTGTTTTATTGGATGAGTTACAGCCGGCGCCAACGCGCTGACCCAAACCGAACTACAACAAGTTTGTGGCGGGGAACGTAGAGGAGAGAAAAAAATGGGTTTTGGACTTGATCTACAGCTCAGGATCACAGTGGACACCTCGGCTGCTTCCGGAGGATTAAGGCTGTGGCTCGTATTTCCTCTTTCCAGCAGACCAGAAAATAGACACCGGGGCGGCGATGCACTTACTTTGGTGAAGGCAGCATGAGTCCGAGGGTCTTGTACAGGACTGTTCCCAGAATGAAGACGGGTGAGCCCTCCATGTCTGAGGGAGAGAGGGCGAGAGGGTGAGAGGGGGAGAGGGGGAACAGTCAGTTCTAAAAAGACACAACCCTCTTTTCACTTCAGCGACATCAGACTCGATTTGGAATTTGTACCTCCCACATGTTTGGTTATTAATACGTGAATGGGGGTGTTTTTCTTGACTTCGGAGAGGCGTAAGTGCCCTTAGTGACCTCACAAAGAGCAAAGTGAGTCTGTTAGCACACTGTCTGAAAAAGCTGATTAAATCTGCATTGACTCTTTCCACTTCTTGGATGTTCACTGACAGGCTCCAGGAAAGTTATTGTGTGACATTATGAGAGTGAATCCCAGAGAAAAAGCCTTTAAATTTTAACAACTGGTTTCTTTATTGTTTTAGGGATCGTGCAGCTTTGCGCTAGCAGGCAAAGTTAAAAATGAGTAAAAGATGGATTTGTTGAATTTCTGGACTTTCCCTCAGGAGTCTAGACAAGCATAATGTATAAAATTAGATTTTCAAGATTGAGGGGATTCTCTCCACAGAGGTAAAGAAAAATTAAGACTAATTCAACGCTTCTTCCCGGCCTGGAGCAGCTTCTCCCACCGCTTAAAATGAAAGTGGCTGCGATTGGACACGCTTCTCCAATCAATCCCGGGTTTTTGTTGTCTTTGATGTTTTCCAGACAGACTGATTGGACCAATTAAGCAGATTGTCTGGCCCTGGACGGAGGCGGCGACCTGCCGCTTTGATTTGAGCGGACGCTAAAAGCGCTGAGTCGATGGAAAGCGCTAGGACCACGACGTGCGCGGGCGGGCGGCCGCGTGCTGGCTTTGTTCAACGGCTCGCCGCAATAACTCACTTCCTCCAAACAAGGGCTGATGGAGCATAAAACACAGAGGACGCACCTTCAGCGGCGAGCCGAAAATGTAACGTTTTAAATCACGCCGCCTCTTGCTGCAGCGCCGCCGCAATATTTCTCCTTCAACAGCGACCCACAAAACCTCATTTTCTATCTATCCGCTGCATTTTTCCTTCACGTTGAGGAAGTTTGTTATTTTTAAGAAAGATACGTTGAAACGCGAGCGGCTGCCTACCTGCTGACTGCGAGACGAAGAGGCCTTTGGGGATGACCACTTTGTCCTCGGAGTTCCTGGCCCAGTCCACCATCCCCTTCCGGCCCTTCATGGGGAAGTTGATGTCGGTCATCACAGACACAGCCGGGAGCCTCTGGATGCTGGCCACTGTGGAGCACGCAAGAGCGACAACACATGTTAACTAGGAACCTGCCTGATTGAGTATTCGGGAGCTTGTCCCTGCAAAAGGCGGCTGCATCGCTGACATTTCAAGTCCGTTTCTTTTGTGGATTCATCTTGAAAACTCTCCATCGATTAAAGTGTAAAAGGACCAGTCGGCGTTTTTTGGCTGCGGTGGCGAGGGCTGCAGCCGGGGTTTACTTGTTCCAGCTGTAGCGGAGCTGGGCGAGTTTTCCTTATTAAAAGGAGAGCAAAGAGCAGCACTCGCAGCTACGTGCAGCTCCTGACTCCTCCTGACAGGAGTTTTATTAAACTCTCCGGCACACCGCGGCTCGCCACAGGGCCGCGGCGCCTCCAGCGCCAGTGGAAAGTGTCATGCAGTCACCAGCTGGCTCAAGGAATCTGTTTGATCTGCCTTGACGGAGGCAGAAGATTCACCTGGCCGGAATATTTTCCAAAAGCCCCCCTTCCAAACATTTGCAATGAGCTCTTTCCCAGACTGATATTGAATGACTGTGCAGGCTTTTCAGGAGTGTTTGGACGGAGAAAAAAACCAACAACTATCCTGCTTTGGAGGGCATTTCCTGTCACCTGATGCAATTACTGTGAGGTGATGAATGCATGTCTGCAATGCTAAGCTGGATCTCTCATCTCACAGACGCACATCAACACCATTGCTCTGCTTTGCAACCTGTGATCCCAAGAACGAGAAAAGCAGAAATGCAAAAGGGCAAATTATTTACCACCCGCATAGCGCAGTCTCGTCCACACATTTGCAGCAGTTGGAGACCTGTTTATGACATTGCATTACGTGAGTGATGTTTGCATATGACAGGCGACCTGCTGAAGTTCAAACTGAGCATCTGAATGGGGCAGAAAATGGGTTGAAGTGACTTTGAATGTGGCTGGAGTCAGACGGGCTGATGGGTTACAGAGAACGGTCCCGGAAAGAGAAAATGTCCAGTGAGCAGCAGTTGTGTTGCCTTGTTGTTGTCAGGGGTCAGTGGTCAGAAAGGACAGAGTGCTTGTAGATGGTAGAAAGGCAACAGAAACTCAAATAACCAATGATTCACACCAAAGTCGGCAGAATACAACATGTCCAGCCTAGAAGCAGGCTACACATTCTATATTTACCTTTAAACGGTCACAATTAGACACCCAGTATTTAATCACGATAAAGAAACATCTACTGAGCTATAGAACTCAATGTCAGACAAAGGTTCTTCATGTGTTTTCTGTCTGCACGTCGAACAGCGACTTCCTTCCTCGGCTGCTCGCAGAGCTTCCCTCGGAGGACGAGGATGAATTCCCAGGATTAACAGGGAGAGGCTGCGGCATCACGAGGGGGACCTGGAGGGGAGGATGAAAACAAAGCGTTCTCCCGCGGGTGCAGCGTCAAGTCCAGGTCAGGTGGTGCTTCACCGAGGCTAATCCCGCCATTGACACAGAGGCTCTGTTGTTTCCTGCACTGTGACAGAAGGTGCGTCTGTGTGTTTAAGACGATCCGTCAGCGGGCATGAAATCACACGCCGCCACAAGACCCACAGAGGGGCCCTGTTTCCCGGCACCAGATGTTGCAAAGAGGGTTGAGTGTGTGTCTGTACGTGTGTGTGTGTGTGTGTGTGTGTGTGTGTGTGTGCGGTGCTAAAAAAGACTCCATACAAAGCTGCAGGTAATTCTGCAGGTAAATGGGGCTTTTACACTCTGCCTGGCGAGGCCTGATGGAATAAATAAAGTGATCATTTTGGATTTTCCGTGTCTCCGAACACAGATCGGGACTCATTCCGCACGGCTCATTTTCATACGAGGGAATTATTGCGTCAGTCATCACGTTCGGAACGCGTGTGACGACGAGGGGCTCCGGCGTTAAGTAAACAGCGGAAGTCGGCGGGGGGAGGGGGCGCAAAGCAAACATTTTTTTGCACAGGGAAATAAAATAATGAGCTTCCGCCGCACGTGCTTGTGCATCTAATTACGATTAATCGCCGCTAATGTCACAATATTTCCCCCCGAGCGTGACGCGTCGCCCTCGCCACAGACAAGCCAGGACGGAAATGTCAAGAGCGGCCGCGGCGCGCTTCACCTTCAGAGCGCCGTTTAATTGTCTAACACGTCCCGCGCTTTGCTTATTTCTCTTTTTTTTCTTTTGTCCTCCAAGTGTTTGCGCGAGTGAGGGGAGCGGCGGGCGGGGCCTCTTTTTTTTTTTTTTTGCGATCAAGGTTATTTGGCTAAAAGTGGGGAGGACAAGAGGACGAGGCGGCGGTGACAGCCAGTATTTATCCCGGCTCCCATAAATTAGTGACGGAATTATGCTGCAAGATGGCTTTGGCTCCCGCCGACGGAGCCACAAAACTCTCCATTTCCTCTAATCAGAACAAGGGGGCCACGTGCACGGCCCTAACTCAAGCTCCGCCTACCAGTTTTGTCCCGTCAAGTTCGAGGTTTTCTGCTATTTTCTTTTAAACATGTTGCCACACTGAGCAAGGTTTTCCACTCATACATGTTTATTGGTTTTCATTTTCACCGCACCATCTAATATTAAATCGGTCATAGGAAAAAAACAAAAGAACAGATAAGACATAAAGTCGGAGTTTGCACCCAAAGTGCCTTTTCCCTTTAACGTCTTAACACTCCCTCCTCCTCCGACCGCTCGCCGGCCACAATGAAGCTGAATCTAATCTGATCTAATTTCTTCACCAGCGGTTGGTAAGGGGCTGATGGCTCGAGGCACCTCATTACTGCCACATCTTCAGATAATCACACATAAGCCAAATAGCCCCTGCAAAGATTTTCCCAAAAAAAGAAGATGAAGAAAATAAAAAAAGCTGCTTCAGAAAATCCGGCCCTGCATCCCCAAAATAACTGAGTCTAAAAGCAGCCGCCTCTTCCCGCCACCCAGCCTCACTCACGCCTTTATCAGCATTGAGCTGCAGTCACTTCATTAGCACGCATACTCTGTGCTTTACCATCCAATTCTCTGATGATCACTGCTCTTAAAATGCCAATACAAGAATTCCGTAAATGTGAACATGTTGCGAAGTCCCCATAATTAAAAGACCTTTGCGTTTATTATATTTAAATATTCTTTAAAAGAAAAGAAAATGAATATCTGTCTCTGAGCTTAACTCTGAATACTGAAACTGAATAGTTAGATGAAGCAATCCAGGGTGGTAATACTATAGGCTGAAGTTGTGCTTGAGTAATACATTTGTATTTTTATGCATGAAAAGAACATAAGAAATCCAGTGTTTACAGGTGTGTCTGTTAGGCCACTTTCAGGTGTGGACGACTTTGATCAATGCCTAATGTGCAAGTATGTTGCAGAAATAATGAAGCCCCTAAAAACAAACATCTTCTCGTGGTTTTTCTCACATATCGCTGTACAATACTGCACCGCCACGTCTGCCCAGTTTAGATCCACTCTGGGTTTTTGTGAGGTGAGAAGATGGGGATGGGGGTGATTCCTGACCCCTTAATGTCACTAAATCCGACACGCGGGGCCTTTAAGTGGTGTGTTTTAGAACATGGCCAGATTTTCTATTGCCTCCTGCCTGATTAGCTGACACTGTCCAATCCAGAGGTCTGCAGAGCAGAGCAGAGTCACAGTCGACTTAATGAGATAAACAACCGAGTTCCCGGGTTCATCCTCGTGGCGCACGCTAGCGCACTAGCAGGTATAGAAATCTGGATTTAACACCTAATGGCCAATTTGGGATCATTTTCTCAGAATGCTGGTGTCCACCGAGGAGGTCACGTCTTGACACTGGCGAGGAGGCCGAGGCGGTGATGCCGGACCGCCACCATTAGGACAAATGGCAGGAAGGGCTCGGAAATGTCTGCCACCGTGCAATGGGGGTCATTAACGCTCGGCATTTTCAAACGCAGCTGAGATTTACTTCCTGAAGCACACAACTTAATTTGCTTCACGCGGAGCTCCGTAATGGCGTTTTGATGGGTGCGTTCACGGCAACGCGTTTACTGTGCTGTCCTCTGGAGGGGATTTATTCATGTCGGTGGTAATATGGGGGCATGATGGGGGCAGCGGTGGCAGAGTGTGCAGGAAAGTGGGTCAGATGTGAAGGTTGTGTCAGGGATAAAAGTGCGAAAAACCCCGACTTGGGCGGAGGACCGGCCTACAAGCGGCGAGGCCGCACGTGCTCAGCGCGCTCGCTTTCATGAATAAATCATAGGCGCAGCTCTATTATTCCGTTTAAGGGAGACACCATTTATCGCTGAGTCAGAAATGAGATGCCGGGATCGTCCGGGAGGCCACGTGGCAGCGGCACAAAGAGCCGGCGAGAACATTAGAGAGGAGGAATTGCTGCTTGAAGAGCCGCAGCCACACGCTTCTTCATCTGAAGAGCGGAGGGGGGGGGGGGCTTTAAACTCAGCCCGTAATCATCGACAGAGGGATTGTGGTGTCGGGGGGAGGGGAGGTAAGAAAAGAAAATGTTAGCAAGCTCTTTACATCTGAAAATAATAACTTGTAATTACACTTACGCACAAATTTTTAAGCCTTTCATCCGAAAAAAAACAAAAACAAACTCCCACAACATATTTTTCCAATAACTGCTAATCTCCACCGCCGAGTGGCAAACAAGCCTTTTCATGTGGCTGCACGTCTTGCGCCGAGCGCTTCGGGGTTCTCCGCTAATCACGCCTCCCTCCGAGGGCTCCAGGAGAGAGTCACATCAGACGGAATGACTTCACCTCAAAATGTGCCACAAACACTTTGAGCGTTTCAAGTAGAAAGCTTTAAATCTCCGAGCAAACTTGAAACGTCTGGTGCTTGGGATTTTTTTTTTTTTTTTTCTTTCCTTGAGGGGTCCTTCTGCACCGTTGCTACAAATCTGACTGTTTTGTGGAATTCTCGATCGCTAGTTCATCACATGTATTTTTCAGCTCTTTGGATCCCAGACCGCTAGATTATTTATATCACACATCCATTAAAGATTAGAGAGGCCCATGGAAAGTGATCTTGGTGGGGAAGAAAAACACGTAAGGTGATTGGGAAAACTTTCTGTAACGCCAATCAGGTTCGTTCCTGCTAGTTTGGCTGGCCTCAGCCCCTCTAGCTAGGCAGCCAGTGCTGCACTGTTGCAAACCAGGAGAGACCGAATTCAAAAATTGAACACCATCTAAATGTGAAAATTCCATCCTGCTCTGACACAACGCTGTTGTGTCTTTCTCCCTGATTGAAGTCGCTTCTCGCTTGCTGTCCTCAAAGGACGTTGAAGGTGATCCGATCCATCCAATGAAACTTTAAGACTGGCTGAAAACCTTTTTCTCTGGGATGGTGACAAGATGGATGAGCGTGACTTCAGAGCGATCCAGCTGCATGGCACTTTAGTTAATTTTTTTCCCCGACGATGTAAAAAGTGTCGGACGTGTAATAGCTTTGGTTAAAGAGCAGCTTTGGTCTCGTGAGGGGGGGCTTCCACGCTGCATGCTCCCGATATTGGACGGGGTGTTAAGTGTTTTCATAGGAATTTAGCGCATTAAGACCACAAGCTCAGTTTTAATTAACAATATTGATTTTCAGTAATTTTACACCCCCACTCCTACCACGCACCATTTATCCCAAATTAATGACGGCGGGGGGAAATTGGCACGAGGAGTCAGCAGAGCGCAGGGATTATGTGTCCGTGTCAAGCAGAAATAAATGGTAAAATGAACTCGGCGCCGCCAGCCGCGAGGGAGGAAGGAGGCGCTGATCCTTACCCAAGTTCCCAGTCATCAAATAGGCATTGTGGAAATCCTTCATGCCCAATCCGACGATGTGGATGAATTCCTCTATGACCTGCATGAGCTCCACCGCTCCGGGATAGATCTGGACGGGATAAAGGAGATGAGAAGACACACACCAAGAAGATGAGAGGCGCCTTTTTTCGATTTCACAAACCCGGGAGTGGTCGCTATCGCCGGACGGATGGAGGGACGTGGAGCGAAAAATAGAAGCAGCGGAAGAAAGATTGAAAAGCGGCTCACAAATGCATTCTGGGAATAAGGACATGCAAAACAGGTGAACGAGGGAGGCTGGAAAGCGAAAAAAGCAAATCATGAATAGGAAAAATACACACCAAAGCAAGTACTATGACTTGAAAAATAGATTAGACATATGTGGTAAAAATGTGTAGATGGAATTGTTAGTGAATGCGAAAAGCATGAAAAGCCAAGTCAAGCAGTAATGCAAAATAATTCACATCATGACTTTCTTAGTTTATAGCTTAATGCAGCTAACTGGCACTTAATATTTTGAGTGAAATACCATTTCTAGCCGACAAGCATTTGTCTCAACTGTCCACAAAAAAAGCTAATACGGCAATACAATCATCTTTAATCTCATGGATTCTTTTTCTAGACAAAGAAAAGAATGTTGCACGATGAGGCAGTTGATTCAAAATAAGGCAAATAAATAAACAAACAAAAAATACTGGCACAGACACACGCACACAGAGTTCAGGCTGCCCTCCCCCCTCAGGAAGCCGACTGCCGGGAGAAAATGCAAAGGCAGGAGTTCAGCACCGCGGACAGCTCCGCAGCCGACAGCAGCCGGGACCGTCGGTCTGGTCAGCGCCTTCCTCTGTGTCAATAAATCAAAGACGAGCTAATCCAATAAGTGACCTTCAAAAGATTGCACTGTGGTCTTGGCCGGCAGTCCGCTGGAGATGGATCCGATCTAATAAGAGGCTTTGATTTGGAGGGGGGGGGAGGCAAGGGAGGGGGGCGACACACATAATGGGCGTCGATTGTGATTGTGAGGCTGCGGGTGTCGTGTCACACGCATGACGGCGTCATAAACCAAGCTGCGGTAATATTTCAAAATGTCAGTCGTGGAAAAAAGAAGAATATTAATTGCGTCGCATCGCGTGTAGGATTCAGAAGGAGAGCGATTATACGGATTAGAAAAAGGGGGACTTTTGACTGCCGTTGCGCAATTAGCGCTTCGCTCTCGATATGGAAACAAACACCTGAGGCACGTCGGTGACAGTCTGTGTCTGCACGTGCCGGCGTTGGGACCAGGCTGATGCCGACGCCGAGAGCCTGTGACACAGCAGAGTGAACACACGCAGCGGCGGCGGTGGGTGGGTAGGGTGTCGAGTGGGGGGGGGGGAGAAAAGCACATCACGTCGCCCCTTCCGGCATGTCTGACGCACAGTGCAGTCATGCTCGCTCGCTCGGCCCATCGTCTCCATGGCGACGGCGAGACGTGGCTGCAGCGGAGGAGCTTTTCTGTAGACAGAGCCTCTTCCTCTCCTTGCCATGGTAACAGTGACAGGAGGTGAATATATAGTGATCTCTGCATAGAGCCCAGCCTGCTGCCAGCAAAGGCAAAGCAAAAAAAAAAAAAAGCAAAAAAAAAAAACAGTGAGGTGTTTCATGTGAGCGTTTTCAGTGTCCGCAGCATGCAGGGGTGTGTGTGTGTGTGTGTGTGTGTGTGTGTGTGTGTGTGTGTGTGTGTGTGTGTGTGTGGGTGCTGTGTTAGCTCATTAATGCCGGGTGGAATTTGAGAAGGAGGGAGGGGAAAAAAAAAGGCAGCGGGTGAGAAAAATTGATAGCTGTGAAGTCGGACGGAATCAGACGAGGCGGCTCCGCCAAACATCCTGCAAGCTGATAAACCGCGCAAATAATTAAAACCTTCTCTCCTGGGTGTTTGGGGACAGATATTTTTTTTCTATTATTATTATATATTTTTTTTTGCAGTTCCTCTTCTTTTAAGTTTTTTTCTTTTTTTTTTGCAGTCTCCTTCTGTGATGCATCCTTAACGATGAGCCACTCCCCGCTGGCATCCTACCTGGGGGGGTGGTGGTGGTGGCGGTGATGGGGGGCTTAGGGGCGGCTTGGCTGCCAAACTGAGACCCGCTGTGAGCAAACAGCCTGCCGAGATGCTCGGCACTGTTTTTTTTCCTGGAGCACTTTCAAACGCCCGCGACGGTCTTAAAGGCTCGGCGCGTGTCGTTTAGCGCCCCCTGATGGTCAGAGAGCATATTGCAAACTGTGTTTGTTTCAGTTCTGATTCAATACATTCCACTGACTGGAACTCTTTTCCTATTAGAACTGCTGGAAAGACCTGAGCAGGTCCACATTCTACTGTAGGCACGTGTGGGAACAATAGGGCCGCCTCCTCTCAGGTGGTCTGCTGTGTATGTAAATGCAGGTGCTTGTTAGCACAAGTTATCATTTTTAAAGACTTAGCTAAGGAGATGCATGCATTTTCTGTTCTGTTTCACAGCAAGTGCACCCCTTCAAATGTCACTCAGTGGGCCTTTAAACTCCAGACGGGTCGGATTTTAAGCCCACACCTCAATCACACGTCAGCGTAGGTGCCGCCTTGTTGAAGTCGATTTACCGGCGAAGGCGATAACGCAGCAGATGCCCTCTGCAGACTCGCAGTCATCGCAGATGGCATCTCTGTCAGGGTCTGGAAAAGAGTGTGATTTTTCTTTTTTCCTTTTTTTTCTTCCCCCCCAGGACACCAGTGGCAGGTTCGAAAACCGAGTGTTGCCACCTCTCACGCGAAGGGACACGTCCGACAGAGGATAAACCCTGCTGGCCTCTGACGCTTTCTGCCTTCCCTCAGCTCTCCAGCCAAAGTGTGACAGCGAAATGGGGAAGGCGGTGTTTTCCCCCTGCTTGTCAGGGAGGCTGATAAAACTCTTAGTTGCCGTTAAAAAGCAATCAAACACCCGCCATTAATCTGAATCACCACAATCACGCCTGTCGCCGTGATGCGTCTCAGCTGAGGGACACTGTGTGTGTGTGTGTGTGTGTGTGTGTGTGTGTGTGTGTGTGTGTGTGTGTGTGTGTGCGCGTGTGCGTGTGCGTGTACGTGCAGCAGCAGCAGCAGCTTCCCTCCTTCCCTGCCGGCAGCAGCTCCGCCGTCTGTGGCAGTGCTGCTGCCACCCTGTGGTGCTCGGAGGAACTGGCTCTCCAAATTAGGCCAGATGTCACACTCCTCTTCCCAACAACGTCTCGGGGCCATTTATTTATGTAACTATAGCACCGTCTTGTCTCAAGCCTGGCCTGACATTTTTTTTTTTTTTTTTTTTTTTTTTTAATTATTATTCTTTAATCCCTGCCGTTCAGATGCAGCGAAAAGCAGTGGACGGCTCCCCGAGTCACATTTTCCCAGGCGCTCGTGCAGCAAGAGTGAATTATTCACGGCAACGTGCCTACCTTTTGAGCGTCTTCCCATTTCTCCTTGTTTTCCTCCTCCAAGAGGTTACTGATGATTTGAAAGAAATTCTGCCGTGGTGATAAAACAGAAAGAGAGAGAGAGGGGGGGGGGGGGAAGCGTGAGACACCCCCACGCTCAATTAGCAGGCAAAGCAGAGGTGCTTTATGAAATCACACAATCAGAGGGGAATCAGATTTGCGACTGGCGTAAGACAGTGAGTGCGGACAGGAGGGGGGGGGGCAGGAAGATGGTCCGACTCTGACGGTGGCGCACCGCCAGCCGCCCCGGAGCTTTGCTGCAGACACTTATTGCTGCGGGAGGGGAAGCTCGGGCTGTAATCAGGGTGGAAAGAAGAGGAGGAGGAGGAGGAGGGGATGAAAGGGAATGTTTGAGCAGCTGTGTGGATTGTCTTTCTCTCCTCCGTCTTCTTCTGCTTCTTCTTCTGCCTCGTGCAGCAGGGGAGCGGGGGGGCTGCTCGCTCCCTGCAACAGTAATAGGAGCCCCCCTCAGTCTGATCTTTAGCCTTGTTATTGCGTCTGGTCCGCAATTCGCCTGAGGGAGTGGCTCCCTCTCTTGACACAGGCTATCTTGTTTTCTACTTGAATGCTTATGCTCCCTCTGGTGGTAATGTGCCCACTTTAACACTGCATTAGCGCGGAGACGCACGGTGAAGGAGGAGCGAGGAGGTGGGGGGACGGGTGTGTGTGGTGGGGGGGGTTGCTGACTGCTCTGCTGCTCCTGTCTGCCCACACACACACACACACACACACACACACACACACACACACACACACACACGCACGCACGCACGCAGTACAGAGCGCTGCTGATGTCCAGAGACAGGACGCTTTTCCTCATCTCATAGATTTCCTCTGGTTGGGAAACTGCTAAATGGGAGTCCGGGCTGCCCATCCATGGAGAGCACATTTGGGCTTTTATTTCTGTGGAGCTACTAGCAGCCGAGCGTGCCACCTTACATCAACTGAGAACTGTTGATAACCCGTGCAGGACACTGCAGGCTTTTTTTTTCTCTTTGAACGTTGCAACGTCTTTATTTATTTTTTTTTAAATCTCAAGCCGTGTTTTACACTGCTGCATCACAGCCACAACATAAGTGGGTAATTAAGTTAATGGGATTGTTATGATGTCGTTACACAATTTAAACACATCCTTCATCAGGAATTGGATGCGTGTGCTTGTTTTAGTTTTTAATAATAAAAAAAAAAAAAAAAAAGAGTTTTAATCAACATTCTGGAGGGCATCTAGCGTTGGCTGACAAAAGTGAAAATCATAACTGCTGAAACAGTTGGCACAGCCGAGACCAATTCACACTATATTTCGAACCCCCCTGTAATGTCTATAAGCATAAAGGAGACACTGCTGCGAGCTTAGGGGTGGGGCAGAAAGGTTAAAAAAAAGTATTAATCAACCTTTTATGCACATTTTGCACATTGATACGAGCCATCCTAAACTTGCTGCGCTGGTGCCGTCACATAGACAGATAGGTGGACAGATAGGAGAGATGGATGAATAGATACTTTATTAATCCCCGAGGGGAATTCACAAGATGAGATAGAACGCAAGTATGAACTTCCTGACTCTTCAGATTCACTCTCATACGGCGGATGGACCCAGCCTGAGGAAAGGAAGGACGTCTTTGAGAGTGACACCGCTCAGAGGACATAAATTATCTTATTGGTGAAGGAGGGAGGAGCTTTCACTATAATCTCCATCATCCTATTGACATAAAGAGGATCAGGACTGCAGTCAACCCCCCCGACATGATGAGATGAGACAGCTTTAGGACGTGGGGGAGATCTCTCGATACAACAGAGGTGTGTGTGTGTGTGTGTGTGTGGAGGGGAGGGGGGGGGGGGCTCCTGGGACACCTTCTCTTTTGTGACTCCTACTGCGATGTGGCGAAAAACCTAAGCTCACTTGTTCTTTTTCTGCAAGGGGCGACCTTTTAAAAAACACTACGACATGAGCATTTAAAAAAAAAAAAAAAAAAAAAGCTGTTTTACCTGCACGTCATCTGACGACGGTTCATAACTGGCTCTCTTGAAGGTCTCCGTCACGTTGCGGAGGATCTCCACCGAGGACAGCAGGTCGCCGGCGTAGAAGCTCCTCCTCTGGGTGAGGTCCAGCAGGTTCTTGGTGACCTGGGACATCCCGTCTCCTGCCAGCATCCTCTGGCCTTTGGCGAGGTGGCCCTGAACCTCCAAAAACAGGAAGGGACAGAACTTGGGGCATCGACGGCACCAGGAGGTAAAAAAAAAAGGGAAAAAAAAGCGGGGACGTTTTTTGGGGGGGGTAAATGGGGCGGAAGGAATCGGGAAGAAAGACTCTCGCAGGCCCTCGGAAGGCCTTTTTGCGACACTTATATCAAAGACGGAGCTGAAATGTATTCTGCCCGCGGATGTTTTCAAAATCGGCCAATATGAATAAAAGTGTTAACTGGAGCAGAAGACACACATTTAGGCAGGAATTGCCGAGTGAAAATAGCATTTCACATCGCTGCACAGGGCTGCGTGCGTAAAACGCTCGTTCACAGGTGCTGCGTTTAATGCGCCGTCGTCCCCCCCGCGTGAATTATTTCATTTTTAACGGCCGGCGGAGGATTCTGGAAATTGCTCCAGCCTCGTGCACTTCCTGTTGTTGTTTTTGTTTTTCCCACACAGCCAAAAGGTCTCTGCGTTATCATTCTTTATGAAAGCAAAATGCCAAATTCATCACCTTAACGATATTGGCCCAATAAATAAAAACTTATTCTCCATAATCTTATTCAACAATTTGGTGCAAACAATGGAACGCATCTCACACACACACACACACACATGCAAGCATTGCATGCACACACCAACGTGAACATGCATGAATCTCCACGCGGCCACGATGATGACTTTCCATTAAACACGAGAAAATAGCTCTTTTTTAATTTGCTCCTCTATTGAATGCAAGCACATGCGTGGCTGTATTGAATGATGAGAATGTGTGTGTGTGTGTGTGTGTGTGTGTGTGTGTGTGTGTGTGTGTGTGTGTGTGTGTGTGTGTGTGCGTGTGTGCGTGCGTGCGTCGGCGTGTGCGTCGGCGGTGGTGGTGTGAGGGAAAACATGGGAGGTAACTGATGATGCAGTGGAAACAGAGGCTGTGAGAGGGAGCTGACTGTGCACCTACTGATTGCTGCAAGTATCTGAATTCATTTGTTATGCATCGAGCATAGCTGGGCTTCTCCCAGAAGGCCATACCGCGGTGATCCAAAGAGCAGCGTCGACTAGTGGTGCCTGTAGAGGAGGAGGAGGAGGAGGAGGAGGAAGAGAGGTGGGGGAGGATCAGGGGGGCAGGTTTGGAGAGGAGAGAGGGGAGCAGGGGAAGGATGAGACGGGGAGA